>NC_091405.1:1003750-1338333 GCF_032191515.1 Phaenicophaeus curvirostris
TATAATATCCAGCATCATAGGAATGCAATAGCTGCTGTTTTTTCCCCCACACACTTACGGCTCTTGATAAAAAAAAGTTGGTATTGTGGTAGTGTTTTTTTTGTTTTGTTTTTCACTAAACTACCCTTAAATTTTTCTCAGTTTTAGTTTGATAAGGTTTTTTTTCTCCTATGTATATTTTTGTCCTCTTCAGAATGTAATGGCCTTGATTTCATTATTCTTTGGTTTTAATCTCATTGCACATCACCTGTTTTCCTGCCTGCCCCTCTCTGCATGATGACCAACACCTTAGCCAGCTTCTTTCATGGGAATTTCAAGGAATGGAGTAATGTGATGTTGTCTGCAGTTGCCTTCCTGAATGACTTTTCTTAAGATTATGCTTATGTGTGGTTCACATCTGGAGCAAAATGGTACCCACACAATTCCTCAGGTGAACACAAGAGAGAAGTTAAGTGTTCATATTTTGCTAACATTGCCTAAACCAACTGTGACCTTAGAGTCAGGACAGAGGAGCAATGTCACCATCTGGGTTATACTGACCCTTTTAGATAATTCTAAATCCAGAATTCCTTAGCAGGGATAAAACTTCCTATTAAATGCTGAAAGGTGGCATAAGAATCACACATCTGTGGAGCAAGACGGAAGGCGTCCTCTGACAGCAGTTGAACAGACCGAGGTCTGGCAGGCCCTGCTTAGTACCTCTACAGGGCAGACCCTGTCCCCGCTGGAGCAGGGGGCTCTGTTGGAGCAAAGGGAAGCTTCCCTTCTGCCCTCACTACTCTGTCCTGTCTCCTCACAGGGAGCTGCAAATGGGTTCCTGCCTCTGCTCTGGAACTGTGGAGCTTGGTCGCTTTGCAGCTGGGTTAACCAGCACTGCCCTTGTCCCTGGGGGAGGGGGAGGTGGGTGTGTGACAGCAGCTGCATTCTGCCACACTGCTCTAGTTGAAGTTTTTAATGATTTTTATCATCTTTGGACATATAGGAACCCATAGGGAACAATTTTTGTTTAGGTTTCCAGAGGAAGGACCGAAAATGGGGGTTTAGGTGTCAGTATTGACAAGAAAGGTTTTGCTCTCCTTTTTCTCAAAGGCTGAGTTCAAGTAAGCAAATCTTGGCTGTTATGCCTCATGACTGAAACAAATTACATAACCCTTCGCAGGAGCAAGCTGCAAGTAGGGGGCCCAGGAGGAGCTGCGGTTAGGTCAGCCAGCACAATTAATTCATGCCCATGTCTGTCACAAAAACTAAGTGGCACCTCTGTCACCAAACTGAGTTTGGCTCTGCCATAACAGGTGGAGGCTGATCAGAAAGAATTAAAGCGAAATGGGAGCCGGTTTCTAGTCTCTCTTGCTGCCTCCCAACCTGCTGCTGTCAAAATGATTTTCAGTTTTTGTATTTTTTTTCCTTTGACACAAGATGTCCATCATAGGCCTAACTCTCAAATAAGATTTTGATCAGCTGCCCCTCCTTTATTTTCAAATAAGTTCCAGTCACTGTACAGACTTGATCGGTGCTTTTCCTCAGGAACCTAACACTCACTTTGGAGTAATGGGAACACAAACCCAAAAAAAGATTAAAGAAAAGGCAAAACACCGGGATTTAAAATTCCAAACATATCTCTGTAGACTGTCTTTATAAAAGGCAGTTTCTTCAACAGGCGTTGAAATTCAATTCTTCCTACATATTAAATAATAAAATCAGATGTGAACTTTCGGATTGCTGTGCTGAGCAAAATGGATGTAGTTCTTTTAAGTCCAGAAAAGTAAGGAAAATCAGATTTAAGAACAAAGATCACACTTCAGCACTGTTGGATAGCTACTGTGTGTTACCAAAACCTCACTAAGCTGCCATAGGATTTTTTGTGCATTTCCTTCCTCGTCTTTTGATTGCCAAGATATTTATGTGTAAATACCCTTTTCTAACTCTATTCCCCTGCCTCCTTCTATGATTCTATTTATGACATGGTGGTTACCATGGGGATTGTGACATGTGATGTCATAGACAGCAGTGTGACCTTGGTGAGCGAGTGACTCTGGTGAGGGATGGAGATGCACATAACTTAGGCAGCAAAACTGTAAATATATACAGGACAGAAGAATGAATTTTAATAATATGAGAATAAAACACTGGAGTGGGGTGTTGGTTTTGCTCTTTAAAGTTCACCAGAATGCACATCACGGCCATCTAAAGCTTTTCTTTTTTGGCCTAATACTCACTGGTTCTAGTTTTGGAATATACGTGTGTGATGAGAGCTAAGGAGAGAGCTTTCCTCTACCCAGACAAGCAAAATGAGATAAGCCTAGAATGAAACCGGTAACTCTACCCCAGCTTCCAGAAAACGGAGCATTTAATCAAATGCTATAATTGCTCACAATACCCCAACATGAAAAGTAAGCAAGTGCAAGTATTCTCAGTTAAAAATTGGTGAATGTGTGATAATCCAAACAGCAAGTGAGCCCTCATAAAGAAACTCATCAAATCATGGGCAACAATGGGATAACAGTCTGGAAATTCCAATCTTTATAGTCCCATGTTTGTTTCACTGGCTCAGATTTCCCTGTCATTGAAAATGCAATTTTCAAACTTGACCTGTTCAGTTAAATGACAGTCTCATTACAGCAATGCTATTTTACTTTCTTTAGAGACAGGTGAGGCCTGAATTAGCACAGCTACAGTGGTTTGTTAGAAGGATAGAAGATTATGCGTAGAACTCCTGCAAATGCTTTTGCTGGATGGGGCTGGAATGGCCTCACCTTTGTCTACATGGATGTCTGCAAATTGAACATCAGTTCAAAGCATCCTGTTCCCCACTGCAGAGCCTTGAGCCTCCTCTGTTCTCATGCATGCCATATGTGCACTGACTCCTAATTTATAGTGCTTCAAGAGAGAGGAGAATCCAGGCCTTCAACTTGTCTCACTCCAATCATACTTTTATTGTCAGGGTGATAATGGAAATGCTGACAAACTCTGATATTTAACAGTACAAGAACAGTGTGTGACACCATAATAAAGATCTGCTTTACTGCCAAACTGTGTTGTGTAGGCATTAGGGGAATGATGCTTCTTAGTTTCTCTGTTGTAAATATGCAGACTTTGGCAAGGAAAAGGCATTTACCAGGTCAAAGTCACTGCTCCAGAGAATAATGCAATAATGAAATAATATAAATAATGAAGGAGGCAGCACCTCCTGTCAACTTTGAAGACTTTCACTTCAAATGATTATTTCTTGTTTATAACATGGTATAAACATATAAAGGGGTGACCTCATTGCTCTCTACAACTACCTGAAAGGACGTTGTAGAGAGGAGGGTGCTGGCCTCTTCTTCCAAGTGACAGGGGACAGGACAAGAGGGAATGGCCTCAAGCTCCGCCAGGGGAGGTTTAGGCTAGACGTTAGGAAAAAATTTTTCACAGAAAGGGTCATTGGGCACTGGAACAGGCTGCCCAGGGAGGTGGTTGATTCACCTTCCTTGGAGGTGTTTAAGGCACGGGTGGACGAGGTGCTGAGGGATATGGTTTAGTGTTTGATAGGAACGGTTGGACTCGATGATCCGGTGGGTCTCTTCCAACCTGGTTATTCTGTGATTCTGTGATTCTGTGATATCTGGACACCATTAATTCAGTGTCACCATTGTTAATTCTCTCTGCATGTGATGGCCGTTGAGATTGTTAGCAGGTCTGTTTGTGAGAGGATTGCAGGCCCTCATGCCACTGAGTTCATGGTTGTAGGGAGTTATTTCACACGTGGAAGACCCTTCAGTGTTTGAAAAATGTCTTTCAAGTCTTATCACTGTAAAAACCAGCCATTTATTTTAGTCTGGATCAGACAAATGAGGCTTTCATCCAGTGACAGGTTTGAATTTAGGGAGAACAGGGTGGGTTTTACTCCTAAACATCTTCTGTAAATAGGACCATTTTCTATTGGAGCTGAGTTACTACTTTTGAGGCTTTGTTTCTCACTTCCACAGTGCTAAAATAATGGTTACTGTGTTTGAAGATATTTTTAAAACTATATTGTTTTGTCAAAGCTGCAAACCACTCGTCCCCTTGACTTGACACTGAGTGAACTGAAAGCTGAGATTAATGATGGGGAGAGTTTCTTTATTTTTCATCTATTATTTTTGCCAAGATGTCCTTTGCTATCTACTCTACTTTCTCACTTTCTGTTCCTCCCAAGAGCGAAACAGAGGCTTATTTGCTATAGTGACATCTCTGAAAATCTGCATGGCAGCATCGCTGTTGCCTATGGAATCATCATCATGTTCAATTTTGTTGATCCTGTATTTGTTTGCTGAAAAGCAAATCCATCTATTTATCTTCAAAGTCTATTTCCCAGGTTTCTGTTGCTTAAAGCTCTATACCCAGCTACAGCAGAGTTCCTGACTGCAAAAGCTTATGATATTGTTTTTCTCTGCTGTTCTAATGATCAGTGTGATGTTTTGAAAGTGTTCTGCCTTGTCAGCCCTGTTGTTTTTGCAGTCTGTGTTGATTTGAATGTCAGCTGTGTTCCCAATAAACTTCTGAACCCTCAGTATTTCCTAGTGGTGAAAAAAAATGCTTTGTTTACTATGCTATGAAAATTAAAGACCAAGGACTTTCAAAAATAGGAGTCTTACAGTTAGGATCCTTAGCCTTTGATTAGATTTCTAAAGCAGTGGCCTAATTTTCAAAAGGGCTGAGCATCCAGGAGCTTCCATTTCAGGTAAGTACTCTCTGGACAGGTTTTTGGATAGTCCACATGAGGAGGGTTTAGTGCTTACTATTGAATTTACTTTCCTGTAGGTATTTAGTGTTGCATGGGATATTGATTGAGTGGAATGATGCAGCAGTAGTCTGAAATCCCAACACAAACACAATACAGTGATTGCACCCTACAGCTGGATCACAATCCAAACGTGATTCCCTTTGCTGGTCTCTGTGTGCCCGCTGTCACAATGCTGGGTATCCCTGGTCTCTGAGAAGTAATCTGTGGATTGAAGCCAGATCAAGCCAAGTTCACTTTGGTTGTTCAATTTTATACCCTCGGCTGAGCCACAGATACACTTCTCCATGCTGGTCTGGTTGGTTCAGGAAGATAATTCTCTCTGTGGATTATTTTAAGGAAGTCCATTTACCAACTGACTCACACAACTGATACAGCCTTTGTCTAAAATAAAGATGACCCTCCCCTTTGACTTGCATTCAGCTTCCTTTAGGATAGCTGTGGTCACTTCCTATGTTCTGTTCTGAGCTTCATGAGCACATCATCCTTGCCTGTCTTCTCCGAGCCACCTTCCATGGTGGGAATTCATTGATCGGTCACAACATCCCACTGACTTCTTCAGTGGCAAGT
The DNA here is from genome assembly GCF_032191515.1 of Phaenicophaeus curvirostris. Classification (NCBI taxonomy): domain Eukaryota; kingdom Metazoa; phylum Chordata; class Aves; order Cuculiformes; family Cuculidae; genus Phaenicophaeus; species Phaenicophaeus curvirostris. Next base: position 1,009,083 of record NC_091405.1, read on the forward strand.
GGATGGTGGTATCTCCTGCTGATTCTTAGTATGTGGCTCGTATTACAAGGGCTCCTCAGAAACAAGAACTATAAGTGCTGGTTGGAGACTTAATCTGGATTGTACTTGTGTTTCATGTGGGCTTATGATTTTGGGGGAGCCTGGTAGGTGAGGAGTAAAACTTCTGGGGCTAATCTTGTATTTCTATTCTGAACAGAACTCTTGCATATATTGCTATGTTTTTAGGCAAGAACAAACCAAATATACTTAAAAATGTTTGGAATGAATTCCTTCCACTCTATTGAATTTCATCGGTGGAGAGAATTTTGGCATCTGAATTTTGGCATCTGAAAAATTCTGCTGTATTTTCAAGCAGAAACAAAGCAAGCAGTCTTTACAAATAAGTAGTTGGAACAACTTATTTTGCTTTCAAGCCAGCACTGCAAGGGTACAAAGAAAGAAGCTTATGATGCTTCTGGCTGAAGATTACATTTTCTTTTATATGTGGAAGATAAGGTACTAGCTAATTCAACTTCTAAGACAGAGATGAGCCCAAATATTCTATTCAAGTACTTCAAAGCCTTGAAGGAGAACTGGGCAGGCATGAGGGAAAGCTCAAGTATGTCTTCTCAATTTCCAGTCTGCAGCAGAATTTGAGATTTGTCAAGCATTACTTGGCTGCCTCCAAGTATTCCCAGCTTCTCAGAACATGCCCATGTACAGAGGAGAAAGCACTTCTGCAGTTGTTCTTCGATCTCTTCTGGAGCTGTTGACTAAGGCAGTTCCCATGCCTTTAGATAACTGTCCCACTGAAATTTGCCTTCTCAGGTGATGCATAGCAAAGAAATTCTCATCGTGGAGCTGCTAGATGAGAACTGTTGTCTCCTGGTTCTTATGCTGCTCCCGCACTGCTCTGGGCCTGATAGCACTGGAGGCTGCAGGTTAGCATATGCAAATCTGCAGAGCATCCACCAGGATCTGGCTCCTATGATGTAGTGACATGGAAATATCTTAGGAGAAAAGTGTAAAGTAAAATGATGTAGAACATAATAAGCATCTTCTGGATGTTCTGTTCTTTGTCTCTCTGCTAGCAGGTGCAACGCAACTTGTGCTTGGCTATTTTTAGTTTCGAGGTCAGTCTTAGAAACATGTCCTCAAGTGCTCTTTGGCAAGCCCATGCAGCTTGGTTTGCCAGTGGTTAAGCTGGATTTCCTGGAAGTTAGCGAGAGTCTCAACAAGTTGCCTAAAATTCTGTACCTGAGATGGGAAGGCAACTGTGGAGCCCAGATGGCTCCATCTCTTGCCATCACCAGTAGGGAATGCTCCTATTGCTGTATAAGCAGGAGATTCAGATACAAGCAGCTAATATTATCTAATTCTTAAGAATTTCTTAAGAATATACCAATTTAATACATTTTTTTCTTTCTTATTTAACTATAGCACATGCATCTACCATTGTGAGCATTAGTCGAGGTCAGAATATGCCTTTTGGGTATTTTCCTATTAATGAAGTAACTGGCTGCCAAGATGCCATAGTATCCTAGCAATCTACATCCTTTCTCGCCGAAGTACTTGAAGTTTTAGCAGCTTCTTGAATATGTTGGTTGGAAACATGCCGTTTTTAGAAGCTAGATATTTTTTATTGGATTTGATGGGAAATATAAATTGGGTTTGGAAAAGGGCTAACCCTTCAAGCCCTCGATTCTCCCTATTAAGATTTTCCTTGCAACTTGGCCTCTTTTAAACTCCCATCTCGTGCATACTCTTTTCTAATCTGATACCTCAGCGTACATATCTAAACATGATCAGTGACAGTTTTAGCTGCGGGGTGAGACTTTCAGTGACAAGGGCAGTGAGCTCTGATTTGAGACCATTCATTGCAAGTGACTTCAGCTGTCTCTTCAAGTGACATCCAGCTACTTGAGGAATGGGGGATGACGAAAGTTCTTTGGACAGAAAACTTTCCCTGACAAGAAGGTGACAGGTCCTTGCACAGCTGGTCTCTGATATGCCTTGGAAGGGGCCTACAGAGCTACTAATTTAAGTTTAGTGGTGGCTGCAAGCATAGAGCAGACAAGTTCTTGTAGATTTGTAACTCATCTGCAGGAATGACAGGAGTTGGAGCTACACTTATGGCGCTTGTGTTGTTGTATAACATTTCCAATAGCCCATGTTTATTTAAAGAGCCAAGCAAACTGAAATGTGAGCTATTCTCATTCTCATTAATGCTTTTTAACATGTGGCTGAATATGGTTCGTTCTGTTAATTTGTTCATATATTTAAAGTGGATACTGACCTTTTTTAATGGCCTGTCAGGTTACAGTAAAATGGTAATCTCATCCTTAGTGCTGTCTATTCCTTCCTCTTCCTTTTTTTTCCCTCTTATTTTTTCCCCTGTCCTAATTTTCCTCAGTGTCTCCAGTCAATTTTTCAGCTTTAGTGGTGCTATCAAGAATGAAACCTCTAATGTGTTGGACGTATATGGCTGTTTTTTAAAGGGACCTCTTCCCTTGCTCAGAACAATGGCATGCAGCCTCAAATTCCTGTGCAACTTGTCTGATGTTGCTCCCATTGGCACTAATACTGGAGGGAAATCAAAAGTTCCTTTCAGACTCCAATAGTGATATGGTGGACTGAACCCACAAGGAAACTCTTTTCTAGAGCACGAGGGGTTTAGTGCTGGCCAATGCACAGGCAGCTGTGATGCTTTTTGGCATGCTCACTGTCATCCAGTTAGGAACATGGGCGTTTTGACCCAACCCTGCCACCATGGCCACTGTCAAAGTGTTATGCTATGGCTTATCAGTAACTGCTCATCACTTATCTATCTGTGTCTGTGCAGGAAAGCTTTAAATATCTGAAGTGCCCACAGTGGTGAATTCTCACATGAGAAAGAAGTGTTCAATTTTAAAATATTTTGTAGCTCTTCAAATAAATGATGATGGTGACCTTCAAAACTTTGAGTGCCTTGAGGCCCAGCCAAATCCCTAAGAAATGAGGTGATTTATTGCTGGCACTGGAATGTTGCTGTTGTGGCAGAGCTGATTTCAGAGACTCCTTTCCCACCATCACTCATGACTCCTGTTCCCACTGCCTTCTCTGCCTTTCCTGTTCAGCTTGTTATGTGGTTGGGCTCTGGGTCTCCTGCAGTCATTGACTTCTGTTCTTGAAGAGTATCATTGCACATCCCTGATTTACATCAGGGGCACAGAAACAGTGACACTGGCACAAGCAAGAGGATGGTTGCTTTCTATGTGTGGTGGTAGATAGGGAATGGCAGTGGAGGGTTGAGTGCCAAATGCATGGAATGTGCTGCTGGCAGAAGAGCACTGCTGAAGCACTGCCAGAATGGGCTGTTAAAGGGAAGGCAGGAGGAGTGAGACTAATGGTTATGAAGGAAGTACTGAAGATCACAGCAACACAAACACTGGGTGGTCCTGAGCTGAGCTCCAGGGGAAGTGAGGCCACTTACACCACATCAACACTTGTCCTCTTCTGTGTATTCTGTCGTCCTGTCAATGCATTTTCAGCTCTCCTGCAAGGTGTTGGCTTTTAGTACTGGAATTATTGCCTGTTTTACATGGAAGATTACAGAATGTTTTGCCCTTGTGTTTGGGTCTACAGTGGGTGTAAGTCAGCAGAGCACAGCTGCCCGTGCAGGATTCAGACTTGTGTGAAGCCACCAAGGCCTTGGCTTGGCACAGGCCAAGGCTTGTGCACCAGCACATTAGTGTGCAGATTTGGCCTCATCTGTTTTGTTTTTTCTATCTCCTTGACACTTCATTGAGCAAATTGTCACCAATGCAAGGGAGAAGGAGGGGAGACCATGAAATATTACATAAGGATAGGTAAATATCACATAAGGTATGAGTAAATTATTTCTATGATTTAACATGTTTGTTTCTGTAATTTCTTTGTTAGTTGGAAAATGTGAGCTCTGTGTAATGCCACATCAACAGTTGTGGTAGATATTCAAAAGGAACAAATGCACCTCTTATAGACACTTTGTTGACTGTTAAAAATTACATATTTATTATTCATGACGAGCAGTCTGACAGGAGGAATGTTAGTCTAACTGTTGCCCAGTAAAAGAGAAAAGCGGAAAGCAGTGCAGCTTGTAAAGGGAAACAGATTTGCTTAAATCAGGTTTTAAAAATTTTGCTTAATTAGATTTGCTCTGTATTTGTGATAGCCTGATTTACAATAAGTCTAAGTTGAAACTTGGTAGACTCTGCATTACAACTGCAAAACTTCTTTTGATTTCACCTGGACTGTAGTTTAAGTTTGTGTGTATGTGCTTATGACTGAAGGCACAGATACAGAAACACGATGCAGAAAAGGATTTTATTGCTTATTCCAGAAGTCACTGTAAATGAATGAGTGGTGCTGGGCTTCCTAACAAAAAACCTGCAATTTTTAATGACTTATCTGCATGACCTGATCAAACACTTCACATTGTGAAGCCTATTCCTGAAGCATCAGTTTAGCAGAATGTGGTGTGAGAGATGAGTGAGAACATAAGAACAGCATTTACAGGTGCTTTGGTCTCTTCTCTTATTGAAGCAGATCTACTGGGGTTTTAATTTCATCAAAATGATGTGTATGCATAAAATACCAGTACTTTGTGAGAGGTCTACCGTACACTTGATTGTACATTGCTTAGTGCTGAACTGTGATGTGGGATTTGTGCACCAGACGAAATTTGCTGCCCTTTAACAAAGGTTACTTGTGATATGAAACATGTCACAGAGAGCACATCTTAGCTGACCTAGAAAGTTGACCAGGATGAAGGGCTCAATCCTGCAGTCACTAAGATCTGTTTGATTTTGGTTTTCCAGCTGCTTTTTGCTTCCCAGGTCTTTTACAGCCCAGGCCTTTTACAGCCCAGGCCTTTTCTGCTTTCACATTGTGGTTTTAGGATTTCAGTGCAATGTGTGTAACTCAGAAGTGCATGTCCATGGAATTGTTCCATTCATCCTTAATGTGTGGAGGAGCCGGATGTAGGAGGCAGCCCTGGAAAGCACTGGTAACAGCAAGAGGATGCGCCTTTGCTGTCAGAGAGGCAGGTACTGCACATACATTTGGTCTCAGTACAGCAGGAGGTGTGCTTGGTCCCTGGTTGAGCAATTCCTGTCCTTGGAAGTCTTGGGGTTCTGATGCAGGGAGCCAGATAGCAATTACCCTTCGAGTGGGTGCTCATTGTGGAGACGATGAGCCAGGGATCAGTGCCCATCTTTTGACTTAATGCTCAATAAGCACATTTGAAAATAAAATAAATTGAAACAAATTAATCCAGCTCATGATCTTTGTGCTAATGTCTCTCCCACTGCTCTCAAGCCCTGCTTTGAAATGGAGGCCTTTGTGCGGCACTTTGTGGTGTGGCATTGAAGAAGTGCTGATGGCATGGTGCACTGCATGCTGCTCCCCAGTGCTGTGGGGACATCTGGGCTGGCTGCAGTGTACATGGGCACACAACACCCAGTGTGGTCCTCACTGTGCTCCATGTACCCCACCGGAAACCAGGAGTGTTCTGCACCCACAGCATCCCTCAGTCTCTCCAGAGGGACAAAGACAGGGACAGAGCAAAAGGGAAAGAGCCCAATACAGCACTCATTTTGTTTATCTCTAATCACAAAATGGATCCCTGGGGCCACAGGCGGGCTGGGTGTTGCAGCTGTAGTATGGTAGATCTGAATCACTTGGGCTCCAAAGAAAGACCCAAGGGGTAAGGTCATGGTCAAGGGAGCTATTGGGTTCCTTCAGCCTGTCTGACGATTTTGCATCGCACACCTCTGAGGTTGACCCTGTGGCAAAGCAGAAATCTCTTTGTGGCCGTGGGTGCCAAGAAGGGAGTCAGGAGGAGTAGGGCTATAGCACTGCCCATGTCTCATCACTGCAGAGCACTGTGGCTTCAGAAGGTAGAACTGATCGTGGTGGAAGGGGGAAAGAGTGTCTATATATTTAGCCCATCCAGCAGGACTCTTAGGAAGGGATTGCATTTCTTCAGACCTGAAGTCCAACAATGGCTAAAAGTCACAGCTTGAAGCAACATTATTTCATCACGGGGTAACTGTTGTGGTGTGGAAGCAGAAGCACCTAAAGCCACAGAGTTATCTGCAGCTGGTTTGTCAAGAAACTTAAGCATAAATTTATCTTTAGAAGGGAATAAATTTTATTTAGGAGAGATTTTGAAACAAAGGGTGGAAATATTCTGGAGTAATGCAGGTAAAGTTGTTATTTAAATCACATACACAGAATCACACATATACAGAAACAGTAGGTTGGAAAAGACTCACAGGATCATCGAGTCCAACCATTCCCATCAATCACTAAACCATGCCCCTCAGCACCTCATCCATCCGTCTTTTAAACCCCTCCAGGGAAGTGACTCAACCACCTCCCAGGGCAGCCTCTGCTGGTGCCCAATGACCCTTTCTGTGAAAATTTTTTTCTGATGACAAGCCTGAACCTCCCCTGGCCGAGCTTGAGGCCATTCCCTCTCGCCCTGTCCCCTGTCACTTGGGAGAAGAGGCCAGCTCCCTCCTCTCTACAACCTCCTTTCAGGTAGTTGGAGAGAGCAATGAGGTCTCCCCTCAGCCTCCTCTTCTCCAGGCTAAACACCCCCAGCTCCCGCAGCCGTTCCTCATAAGGCCTGTTCTCCAGCCCCCTCACCAGCTTTGTTGCTTTTCTCTGGACTCGCTCCAGAGCCTCAACATCCTTCTTGCAGTGAGGGGCCCAGAACGGAACACAGGATTCGAGGAGCGGTCTCACCAGTGCTGAGTACAGAGGGAGGATAACCTCCCTGGACCTGCTGGTCACGCCGTTTCTGATACAAGCCAAGATGCCATTGGCCTTCTTGGCCACCTGGGCACACTGCTGGCTCATGTTCCATCGCTGTCAACCAACACCCTCAGGTCCTTCTCCTCAGCTCCATCCCCTGCGATAAATAGATTAAGAAGCTGGAAAATTTATTGAATAAATTACCCAGAGATGTCTAAATTCTTTGCAGTGCCATTTTCACCTGAGCCTGAGGAATGCGAGGCCAAGTTTCAGCTGACTCTATTGCATTCCTCTCTAGAGCCAGGAATAGGTGCTTGGCTCCTATTGATTAATGAAGATATTGTTATGTAGACCAGACCCTTAGGCTTGTAATGCTTAAGTTTTAGCATAAATGAACAAACCAAGCCATTCTTCAGATGGCACAGTTTTAAAAGCCATTTGTCTAGTTCAGAGGCAGAAAATATAATGACTTTCATTGTTCCAGTTCTTTTTATTGTCTATGTTGCCTCCCAAAGTGACCGAGCTTGATTTACTTCTTTTTTCCCCCCCTGAACCTGTGTGGTATTGTATTAGCATGGCAGAGGAAGTTCCTGAGGTGAAAATAAATCCACAGAGATAAATATCAAGCTTTGAGATGCTGCTCCGTGTAACTGAATGTTGATCTCAACTCTATACAGCATCCAGTCAGATAATTTGCCCACAAGGCAAATTAGTTTCATTTTTCATAATGTTCTGCTACTTGAGATTATTTATTCACGGCAGCAGAGCTATGGACTTGCCTGATGTGTTAAGCAAGCACTGGGAGGATAGAGACTGCAGTACTGTATTTAATGGAAAACTTTGGAGTGGGAAGCAATGAGCTATGACCCAGTGCATCGTGTCCATGGATGGTTAACTGGTAAGGGGGAAGTGGCAGAGGTAAGAGGAGAGTCCTTCAATGTGAAATTGTCTTTTCCCTCTCATCCCTTCTGCTTGCCTTGTGATAACTTTACATCAATATTCCAAACCTTTTGATACAGATTTTTTTTAAAAAAGAAAAGCAGAAAGATGGTGAAGAACTTGAATGTTCCTGCAGTGACTTCCTGGCTGTTTTATTACCTAATGGAGAGATGAGGTGTTTATTCCATCAATAAGCATAAACCCCTTATTTCAGGCTTCTGAACTGAAATTTAATAATTAGTATTGGACATCTTTTCATGCAAGAATGACTCTGAAGTGTAATGTGTTTGACAAGGGAAATAGAGCTTGTGTTCTGCTTTAGCTGTAATACAGCTTGAAAGGCATTGATGCCTTTCCACCTTTGTGTATATGAAGTTAAACTGCCCACTAAAAATTCAGCAAACTTAAACTGCAGCCAGAGAAAACATGTTTTGGACAGGACTGACTTTATTTTCTAGCAGGAGGGTCTATATCTCGGTGCCTTGCCTTGTCTCATTTCATTAATGTGCGCTTGTGTCCATCCTGTGGCAGTTTAATAGCCATTATTTGTGGCCTCCATCAAATAAAACATTGACCATAAATCCAACTCTACGTAAATGAAGATATAAATGTCAACCTGCATTACTGTGTAATATTTATTATTTTAATTAAATGAAACTGATTGTGACATTTATTAGATCACAAGTTCCTTGCTAAAGGCAATGAGTAGCAAACAAGTTTCATTATTCTAGCATGGAAAAGAAGCTGCTTATTTTATATAATAATTAGAAATTTTCCCAGTGTTACTGTCTTAGGTTATCAGAGCTGGGGATCAGTATGGAACACCATGTTTGTGCTGTCTCTTGGGACATGAACTAGTTCATGATGACAAACGTATGCAGAAATATCAAGGAACAAATGTATTCGGGAATTGTTAAGCACTAAATAATACAAGTTTTTACATTTATCTGAGCCAATTTCTTTCTTCTGCTCTAAATGGCAGGAATTATCCTATCTAAAGTCATATATTTGAGTTTTATGCTTGTAGTAATTAAGCTTTCTTCAGCATGAGCATAGTACAGTCTGTAGCTTAAATGATTTGTTTTCCAAAGTATTGTGAAAAATACAGAAAATCTATAATTTTAAAATACTCAAGTCCAGTCCTGTGTAATCGAGTACCAAGATAGAAATCCATTGTAAATTGGAGACTGTTCTTATTTATTCTCCTTTGGTTGTTTTGTTCACTGTGCTTTTAATGCACAGAAAGAGTAGCAGATGGTACTTGCTTTGGATGCTGGAAAGGATAATGGATAAAATTCCATCATCCATGGTCTTGATGCTGGAATATTCCTTATTCTGGGAAATCTCATATGTCAGTAAGAAGCTGAAGAATGAAGGCTTGGTATCTGGTACATTTCTTCACTTGCAGAGAGTCAGATTTATCAAAGCTGCTTTTCCAGCAGCTCGTTCAGAATCAAAGCAGCCTTGGTCTCTCAGAGAGGGCATCAGCTGCTTACCAGAGAGGCTGTTTTCAGAAAAGCATTGGAGTGATGGAGATGTTAATTTTCATTTAGTAAACAGAAGAACTGAGATATAAATTATGATCTTATATCAGAAAATACAGATCCTGATCCTGTTGCTTGTGAAGTCAGTGGCAAAATTCCAGTTAACTCAGTTGGAAGTGTGGAAACTTAGGAAATCGGGATTAGAATATTTCATTTTTATTATATAAATTGAAATTGTGTCTGTGTCTTTGGTGATGATTCTGTGGAAATGAAAGCAAACATTCCCACTGACTTACAGGGAAATCAAATCAGATCTTCAAACTCCGAGGCTGTAGAAAACATTTGGAAAGTTCTCTGCAAACTGATCTCGGCATCTTTCACAATGAGCCTGAAAGGTTTGTCAGCAGGAAATCACTGAATTGTTTGTATTTCAGATCACTCCTAACTAAAAATGTTTACAGCTTGCTTGTAACAGAGCTGATCGCCAGGCTTCTGTCTGCATCAAATCCTATTGCTCAGCCCTCACTTAATTCCATTAAAGATGAAAAAATACTGCTCTGGAGTTTATCCATTTGGTCAGTTTTAACTATTTCTATTCACAGCACTCGAAGTAATTCCTATATTATCTTTTCTAGCCAAGTGCCCAGCATTGCACGGCAAGACAGAGGAGAAAAGGATGTAGCAAAAGCAAAACCAAGAAGCTGGCACAGAAGAGAGACTGGAATCCCAAAGAAAGATGCCACTTTACATTTGTCAGGCACTGCTCTCCTGTATTTATTTCAAGGCTTGTTTTCTGCAACTAAATTACCAAAGGAATAGTTTTTCCTTAACCAAAATCTAAAAATGGAGTGAAGCCAAGAATGCTCTTGGAGTCCCACTTCTAAGCTAACAGTTTTATTCTTATCAGTTTTTCAGCAAATACTTAAGACATTTTTTTCCATGCTTTTGAGTGCAGTTGTGTGGATACGCAACACTTCTGTATTCCTGTGGAGTCTGCTGTAATGTAGTTTTTCTTAATTTCCTCTTGGTTTATAAAAACAATCTGTGATTGTATAGATTTCTAATATTTCCTTTAAGCCTGTCTAGGAGCTAAACCCGATCTTGGACTTGCCTTTGTTTCCTCTGTGCAGAACACTGTTTCTCTGTGTTGCACCGAGGAGATCCAAAGGTTCTTCCTTTTCACTCTTGTAATAAAATAAGAATTCTCAATGCTGAGGTGGTCACTGACAGTGTGCTCCACTTTCTGCTTCCTTCCAAACTCCTCTTACGTTCCCTCTAATTCAGAAGCTTGGGAGAGATGTCTACATACACAGATGGTGAGAGATGCTGTTCCTGACAAGGAACCTTCAAGTTCAGTATCTGCTGCGGTGCCTCAGTTGAATACTGCAACCCTGTACCAGAGTCCTCTGCTCTGAAGTGCTATCAGGTGAGGGCCACTATTAATACACAGGAATGCCAGGGTTTTGGAACATGAGTGGCTGGCCCTGTCCACATGACGTGACACAATCAAAGCCAGTTCACGTCCAGAGTCACATTTTGGATTGCTAGACAAGATCTTCCTTTTGTCAGGATGGACAAAACTGAAGTCTTATGTGTTCCAAGAAGTTGGTTTTGATTGCATTTATGCTTTTTCTTGTATGTCAAGATTGCTATGATTTTCTGAAACTGTCCCAGGCACCTTGAGTTTCAAGTCCGTTTGGTTGTCAGATTAGGTTTGTAACTGTTGGGTACCAAAATTATTTAGAAGGATTCTGTAAATACTTAGCCTTTTATTCCAGAAATTGAGAGCAGTCTGTTCCATTTGTGAGTCTTTCCCAGACTTTAGTCATTCTAATTTCTTGATTCCTTGTTCTAACATGACTTTAATTTCCTTCTGTGTTTGTTCTTTAGTCTGAGTCCTGACACGTTCTCTGTGTTCTTTGTTGAATCTGTGTGGCAAAGAATTGATGTTGTTCCTAGTGTCTATACCTCCTGCCAGCAAACTATAGCTCTTGCTGCTTTAAGCATTGTCTTCTATTGGTTCTTGCTTAGATACCTAAAAATGAACAAACCCTGCCACTCTCCACAAAAGTGAGTTTTTCTTTGTTTTCTTGTTTTTCTTCTTCTGCCCTCTTCAATCTCTTCAAGTATGGCCAGATCCTCCCAGGTCCTTCCAAAAGCTGATTGCCTCTCTCATTACACATGCAGCCTTCCTTTCTTGTGCAAGTGGGAAGGAGTCTGGCCTTCTCAGCTCATTTTCTGAAGTAGCAATGATTTGTTCTCTTACTTTGGGCAAGTCACTTAATCTCACTGTGGTGCAGTTGATCCACTATGAAATAAGTCTAATAATCCTTGCCCGCTTTGCTGAGCCCTGAATCTTGTTTGCCTTCTCTATGTGTGCAGTCCTAAGAGTATTATAAAGCTTCAATTATTAATGTTTGGAAAGTGCTTTGAGATCTTTGGATGGAAATCCCTGTATAATCATATTTAGCACTTAGCATTTCACAGCACAGTGCAGACGCTACGTAATCCCCCAAACACTCCTGTGAGACAGAATTACCTGTCAATACAATTATTATCCTCACTTCACTGGATAGTGAGGCAGAAAGATTAGGACCTAATCTTGCTTCTCTTCAAATAAACGGGAGTTCTTCCCTTGCCTTCAGCAGGAGCTGGAGGAAGGTTTTGAGCCTAGCCTGGGACGCCAGGCCACACCCAAGCTCATGGACCCTCCTTATTCTCAACAGTACAGAGTTTGATGTTTCCTGGTAATGTTATTGAGACTTTCTTAGATAATTAATTTTTAACCTTTCTCTTTACTGTTTTGGTTGTCTTCTCTATTATTTTATCGTTCTTTATTGTTTCTTTCCAAGTCCCAGTGCATTTACTTTCTGATGCTCCATGTAACCCTGGGAAGATGCATCATCCAGGGAATTTTACACAGCACCTTTGCAATTCTTTTCCTTTGCTGATTTATCCAGTAAGTATTTTCCCTCTTTTTAACAACTTTATTTTTCTACTGGACATGTAGCTGCAAACCTAAGTGCTGTCTGCTGGAGCACTACTTCCACATAAGTGACCTTATCAAATTCAAATTTTAGACCAGTTTTCTTGTTGTGAATGTTGCACAGAGGACTTTATCATAGTCATAAAGGTTTCATGGCTGTTATTATACTAACTTGCCCTTTGTATCTCCCAGTTACTGTAATGAATTCCAATATTAGACCAAGTAGATCCGTCTTACACTGTGGATGCGTGGGATCCACAGCCTTCCCCTTGAAATATGAAGCAAAGCAGTGCTATAAAAAGACTGCAAAAACAAGTCTTTAAAATCTGAATAACAACTATTTTAAGAAGTCTTTCATGTGAAGGAGAATTTGGATGACAGACCAGGACCAGTGTTAAGTTAATTCTTCACATAAAGAAGTTGAGTGATAAAACTTCTTGACAAAGAAAAACGATCTCGCTGAGTTGTTGCATAGTGCAAACATGTAAGAGAGGAAATTCCTTCTTAATATCAGATACAGACACACTATCACAGAATCATCAAAATGAGCAAAATCTGTCTTAAAATAATGAGACAAAATAATTTCTCTTCTGTCATGGTGCTTCTTTAAGCATTAGCCTGCTTTGTTCAAGGACCACTTTGGAGTACACTACTGTTCCATGGAAATAAAGATGTTCCCATCCATACTAATTCATGTCTGAAGCACTCCAACAGTTGTTACGTAAGGATGCTCTCCATGAACCTGACACTGGTGGAGAGCGTTTGAGACTGGGCTTAGTCACAGCTGCAGTTAGTCTCTTGCTTTTCTTCAGACCTTTTTCCACCTCACAGGAGTGGTAGAAAAGGCACTCAGACATCAGCCAGGTCATGCCCACAGTTTGGGCTCTTGGAACAAAAGCCGTGTTGAGCTAATGAAAAGCTAGCAGCAGTAGCACTGTTTTTCTAGCAATTTCTTTACTTGTAACAGCAATTAAAGGGAAAATCAATTCTATAAAGGTAAACAGTTTTGTAGTACTGTGCCGATGACTTATAAGCTAACAATCTGTCATTAATTTTTAAGGATCATATATTCCCATATGCTGTCATTGCAGAACAAGTAAAAGGACTGGAAGGAGCCTGGTGCATTTGGCGAAGGCATTTGCAGTTTAACATGCTGTACAAATGTAAGGAGCCTTCCTCTCACTCCCTCTATTTTTTTTTCACCAGCTTGACAGTTTTTCAAACATATTCTCTGTCAGCCCTAACAACCTGTCAACAACTGCCATTGTGTGCAACTCGCAGAGACAGGCTTGACCACTGAAACCTGACAGACGTGCCACAAGGATAAATTCCTCAGAAACAGAGAGATAAAACTTTTGAAAGGTGCTCCAGCCCTTCCAAGGCAAAATGAACAGTCAGATATCAGGGGAGAAAACCATATACTTGTCACATCTGATATCTATTTCTTTCCCCTCAAAATGAGGTGTATGTGAAAGAATAAAACATATATTAGGACAAACTGTGCAACTCACTGGAATTGGTGCAATTTTCCTTCCTGTTAAGCATGTATGCAAGAAAGGCCAAATTTATTCACTGTGTAAACCCGCCATCTCTGAGGCCAGTAGAGATCCTGGGGAACATGGATAAAATTCACCCTTGTAGAAAATCTTCTATGAATTAAATATTCTTTTTTTCTGTGTGGCTTACTGTAACTGAGTTTTTTTTTTTTATTATCATGCTCAGAAGTGATACTCCAATGTGCTGAGCACCTCATAGGGCTCATGTTCTTATTCTGTACTCAAATGTTCATCAGCTACAGTTCTGCTGACAACTGTGAATTTCCCAGCCTATGGAAGTGTTGGGATGGAGAGCATACGTGTTTCTCCTTGAAATAAAACAGTCTGGTTAGTTTTGTGGGGGAAGAATAAATGAGAATGATCCTTAGTTGCAGATGACAGTGTTAGACTATGACCATTCTGTACTCTTGAGTATCGTGGTGAGTAGCAACACAGAGAGGGTGTTGCAATGGTGCTCTCTGGACATCTTAGGCAAAGGTGGCACCTGAGCTCTTCAGTAGAGCCAGTTTATGGCTCTAGGAGATGTTCAGGATAGCCATACAGCCAGGAGGGTTCTCAAACTATGACCTTCCTGGCTCTCAGTTATTGGTGCTGCTGACTCGTGAGCGGTGAGCAGCCACCACAGATGCTGATTCTCAGTCTGTGCTCCGCTCCTCTAACAGATAGCACTGATGGGCTCTCATGTGACATCACTGCTAGCTCTCCTTTCACATTTGAAGCCCCACAGGACTTTAGTAGAAGAGCTGTGAACTGAGCTTAATTAGAAAATTCATACATAGTTAGCTTTGAAATATTCTCCACGGTGTTGAGGTGCTGGAAGAGTTTTAAATCCTGAGCAGTCTCCGTTTTTGTCATTTAACATCAGTCCCATGGGAACATTTTTGCACCTTGATCTATGCATTGATTCCTGGACGTAAACCTGTGTGCACTAGGAAGAAATGTGAATGTGCCTGTTGATGGTGCTTTAAATTAAAGAAAACTCAGTGCCATTGAAGCTTCTTTTGGTGCGTGTATCTGAAATGAGGCATGTGTGACTAAAGGGAATCATAGGTAGGAGTTGGCACTATTGCTTGTGAAATTGCAACAAATAATGGTGTTGTGGAAAAGCAAGTGGAGATACTTTTTGCTTTACCATATGGAAGTGCTGTAAAATAATGAATTAAAGAAATGTTAACTGTCTAGTTGATAAGCGATGAGTTTTCTATGTTTGAGTCTAGCTGGGAAGCAGTCACTCTTACTGAGTCTCAGAAGCTGCCCAGCACCTTGTGATTTACCCAGCAGAAATGTTTGGTGACGGTGAAGCAACTTCTTATGGGTCAGTGCTGAATTTTCAACTCCTTCTTAGCCATCAGATCATCCAGCAATGAAGCAACAGAAATGCCGAGGTAATTAGATAGGACAATTGCTTTGTTCAGATGCCTATCAGAAAGGGAGGACTGGGACAAAACACCCAGCAAATCCTTGAACAAGGACAACAGCAAGAACCTGTGGCAGAAACTGCTTCACTGTAATTCCCTGCTCGGATGTGGGTAAGGTGTGCTTGGGGCTTAGGCACAGCACCTGTAGTGGCCCATGCTCATCTTGCAGCTCACTGTGAGGCATTCGCAAGGCCTTTTCTCTGTGATTAACATATACAGGGCTGGCATAGAGCTGAGTGTGAGCTCATCTCTAAATAGGTTGTTGTTCCTTATAAGGCCATTGGCATTCCCTTATTTCTTTAAATATGTCACATAAATGTATGAAACCCCTTCTAAAATATACTAACTAATAACTATCCAATAGTGACTCATTCTGCCTGTTACCAGAGTAGGATGAGACACCTCTCCTGTATTTTTTTTAAAAGAGCTTTTCATTAGGAGATACTTATTTCCCCACTGACCTTAAGTTCAGTTATGCCCTATCATGCATTGTTGTCCTCCAGAACAATGTTTCATGTTGGGGAAGAAAGCATAAATGGCCTACAAATAAGGCATAAGGCTTTATATTTCCTTTTAAATGTGCTCTATTTTTCTTTGTTTCCCATATTCTTTTTAATTTGCAATTGTAAAATCACAGTAATATTCATAGCGTACCCTTTTCCGGTAGATTTTTTGGGGTTAAAAATGATTTCAAGCATTTAATTGCCTGTACAGTAAATGTCGCGTAAGGTAATGCTTTTTTCTGTTTGTAACCCATCATGTTCATTTTCTGTGTTGACATTCTTCCACTAGGTCTGGCTTTTTTTTTGCTGGTTATTTTATGGAGTTACACTTCCAAGCTGCATAAGGCAAGGGGATCCCTTGGTTTAGCGTTTATCTGGTGGTCTAATCTTGGGTCACAGATGAGCTTAGAACAAAGCTTCAGTGCTCTTTATCTAAGTGAGTCTAAGCTGTGACAGCTTGCTGCAAGACTGTAGTGAGACCTGAAACAATACTCCAGATGGGCATTGGATACTGTGGTTGCAAGGGGTTGTTACTTTTGGTGTTTTTCCTTTGATTTTCTTACTGTGCTTAAGATGGAGATTGTTCAGGTAATATAGTTAGCTGCAATAGGATGTGTTTTATATTAAACAGGAGAGTGCCTGTGTGTTTTGAGTATCTTTCAGTACATGTGGAAATATGTGAGGTTATAAATTACAGAAAGAAAATACTGTAGCGCTTCAATAAACATTCTGTTCCAGAGTGTCTGGGACAGGGAACATGACTGTTTCACTGCTTCCATGGAACATAATAAGTCACTCAGAAGTCAAAGTGCTTTTAATTTCTTGTTCTAATGTCTAACATTCTTAGGCTGCTGCCTAAAGGCAAAGGACTGGACACTTCAGAGTGATCTTCCTTCTCTGGGAAGTACACAGGTGGAAATTCAAGTATTGCCCTGTATCAGAAACATTCTTGGTCTTGCAGCTCTGCACCTGGAAGGAGATTGTAAATATGTAAAAAAAGCTTTCTTGACCATTACGCAATCAACTCTGAGTACTTTTCTCCTAACCTGCGCTTCTTTGTGGCCAGTTTCTGTGGTCCTATATTCTATTGACTTGCTCGATCCACAAAACAATCCCATAAAGCTGCAGAATTACAAGAATTCTTGTAAATGAATTGCAGGGTCCCTGGGTGGGACCAGAAAGGGACAAATGTGCATCTCCTACAAGCACTGTCATTTACTGAGGACAGGTTTCAGTTGTCCTTCTTCACACATATATGAAGAAATATAATTTCCAAGGATTCCAGAGACATTTGATGGTTTGAGGAAGGAAAGCTCATGTTTTTTTCATTCACGACCATTCCAGTTCATCTTTGTTAAACCTTGCTGTGACTCTGGATTTCAGGCACCTAGCACTACCTGTCTGCTACAGTCAGTCACTTCTGACATCGAGTGCACTTGATCTGGGGCTGGTAGTTCACTTCAAACATTGTTCATATGAATGGATCTGGCAGCTGGGAGACAGCAAAAAAAGTACAGGAACAATGATTCTTGTTTTCTGTCTTCAAACCAGATCTATTGTGCTGTTTCTGTTGGCTGTTTTTTGAAGAGTCTTGACTTTGAAGCTGGAGAGAAATCATTATCTAAGTCACGCTCAGTTAGAGTTGAGGCCAGTGGTCTCATAAGTGATCATTCACTTTAGCCTGTGAATGGGCAAGAATGGTACCGCCTTATTGTAAGCGAATTTAAATTAAAAAAAAACAAATCCATGCCTTGTGCATGCATGCAGTAATTACATATGTGGATATATCACTCATCCCAGCTCCTGTCATTGCATTATAGAATACAATTGTACTTTTCCCTCTTGACTTCCTCTAGCTTGTTACATACTCATCTATCGTTGTCTTATTCTCCTAATATTTTCACTATTGAAAATATTATATTTTCCTTTTTCTCGTTGTCAGGTATTTGGTCATTTTTTCCCCTAGAGCTTAAACTCAGGAACTGAACTGTCTTGAGTTTTCTTTCTACTTTTTTTTTTTTTTTTTAAAGAAATGACAGTTCCTGTTTACTTGGTTTTCAAATCTATGCGGCAGGGCTTTCTCTAGCACTCACATCTCACCTACAGCATTTTCCTAAGGATCTAAAAATGCCTTTCAAAAAAGGCAATTCTAGTTGTGTCTATTTAACGCAGGGAAAACTGTAATACGGAGATGAGTGCTTTGTTTAGAGAGGAAGCAGATCAGTGGCAGCACATGCACAGAACGGGCAAGTGTGCTATTTGCCAGCCACATGTCAAGAGCATCACAGGGAAAGTTTCTGTGCTAAAATCACATTGAGACTTGGGTCATAAACTGGTAATTACAGCCTGATAATTCTTCCTGTCTGGGATTTAAGTGGTGTTATTAGAGGTCATAGCACACTGGGTTTGGATGAGCAGTCAGGGCAAAGGGTGAGACCCAAGTAGGAGGGCAAAGGGGTGAGGAGGAAGGGATGCGGTCATGTTAATGTAGTGCAGCTGCACACAAGCAGCATAGGAAGGTTGATAGGGACATTTTTGGAAGAGAAAAGTGGGTATGATAAGTGGGGTAAATCGGTGACAATTTGTGAGATGACACCTTTGTGTCATGGTATGTCAGTTAATTCCCTCTTGCTGTATTTGGATGATTTTCCAGTAGCAGTAAGGGGGGTTGAATGGTGACCAGTCCAGCTTTCTGAGTTACTGGTTTAGGAAAGTAACAAAAGAACGGGCTGCAGAGTGTGAATCATCCCAGATAAAGGCCAGAAATCATTGCTCTATTCTCTTTCCAGCTGACTAAAGGGACCCGAGCTTTGGAAACCACTTAGTTGTAACTTTCTTGGTGTGTAGGAAGACCTGAGGAAATTGTGAAACTGACAGAAAGCAGAAAGAAGAGTCTAGGGAATGGGCTGAGTGAGTGAAGGCAGCTGTAGTTTCAGAAGTGCTCTGATCCAGCAGCAGCTGACGGTGCCCAGAGCCCCATTGTTCTGGTCCTGCAGCAAGGTGCAGACAACACCTGGCAGCGGGGAGCAGGAGAGCAGGAACAGGTGCAGGTTTCCTCAGACCACAAACAGGGTCCTGGCCTCAGCACCTCTTCCCACGGCAGGGCTTTCCCTCCATGCCAGTGGCTCACAGCCTGCTGGGGGCGCTGAGACACAATCTCTGGGCCTTTGCAGTGGCTCTTGTTCTGATGGAAGGGGTAATCAAACCCATGTCTTGACTGAAGACAGCGTACAGTTGTGTGAATGCATCTGTCATAGGGCATTACCTGGCTCTGTCAGCATGTGAAACTGCAGCAGTTTCTAGTAAAATCAATTGAGATGTTGATTCTGGTGAAATAATAAATGCTCTCTCTGCTCACTTTTGTTGGCTGCCTATCATACCTCTCATCTGGAAGGAAAACTACATGGTATTCTGGTTTTGATTTATTTATTGTTATGGCTTAGTTGGTGTGGAAGTTTAATTCTTTTTTCAAACTAGCAAACAAAAAACATATTGTCATTAAGAAGACTCTTCCCTGATGAGTGTTTATGTTCTGTATTAGCCGAATACAAACAATTGGGAGCAAAAGCCAGAAGCCCTGGAGATTCTTAGATAGAGCAGACTTTCTGAAAGAAAAGCAGATTTTGATGAAAGAAGAGGGTGGATTTTTCGTTCAGAAAGTCTTGGCAGGGTATTGATGGAACATCTCAGATGAGTTGAGGCAAATGTGGCATGCAGCCAACTTCTTGCTACTACCTGTGAAGACAACTTCTGATCTTGTGGAGTGGTTGCCCTGGTTTCGGTATCTCCCCATGATGAGTCTCCAAAGAAAGAACGTGGGGTTATGCTGCTGTACTAACAGGTTTTTGACTCACTGTATGGAGTCTGTTAAATGATGCATGAGCTGTGCATTTTGCCCAATGTGAACCATCCACACTGATGGAGGTGCTTATGTTAGCTGGATGGTATCTTCCAAGAAATATGATTCTTCACTGGCAAGCAAGTCTCTGTGAAAGTGCAGAAAAACTGAGCACAGCCACATCGTGAGGAAAGGTGGTGGTGTGCACGTAGAGGGGGAACTCAGAGTGTGCTGGAAAAAAACAAACAACTGCAGGCCACTCATAGACAAGCAAACAAACAATCCAAACAGCCAAATTCTCATTTGTTTGATTAATGGATGCATAACTATCAGAGTATAATGTAAGTAAAGATAAGTTTTGTCTGGTAGTTTGACATGCTGCCCTGTTCCACTCTGTGCAGCTGTGGATGTTTGAGGACTGTGTTTGTCTTGGCTTTTGTTCCTCATGCAGATGACCTGTGAGGTCCTTATGTGAGACTGAGGGTCACTCAGCAAACTGAAAAAGTACGTCTGGGAACTCTTCATGCTTGTGGAAGCTCATGTGTCCTCCTTCCCTTCTGTTCCTGCAAGATTTTCATGTGGAGGGAACAGAATCAGAAGACCAAGAAGTGGCTTAAACTGCTTTGTGAAGAATCTATGCTGTCCTCTTCAGAGCAGCGCTGAGTGACCTGAGCGGGCAGGGGGGTTGTCAGTAGTGCCTGCTGTGTCCCAGAGGCTGCTCTCTCCCCTAGTTTGGATAAGCTTATGGCTGAGAAACTGAGGCTTTCCCAAGATTGTAGGGCTGTTCCTGAAGGCAGGTTTTGATTCCACATAAGTCTGGGGACCATGGACATTTACTCCACCTGAAATGGCTAGGAGTGTTGTTATTTACAGTGACAGAGACAGGATGGTTGTTCTCATTATTCCCTGTATAATTGTGGTTTACTATATAAAATACTATTGCTAATCCTATAAAAGGATATAAAAAAGCTGCAGTACACTCACCAGTAACTTTATAAACTTGGATTTATAAGAATATTTTTTACATTTTTTTAGAGAACTTTAGTGTATTTTTGTTTTGATGGGTTTTCATATTGAACCACTCATGATAGAAGCAGACTTCACTGGTAAAGAAAAGCTGAAATTCTTGGCTGGAGCAGGATTCCAGGAGCTAAAGCCTCAAGAATCATCCTGGATCATCGATGATTCTAGATGGTACAATCCCTCCAACAGGTATGGGAATCAATGGCAAAGTCCTTTGTGTATGTGTTTGCTTCAGTCCATCTCCCTTCCTGTTCTCCTATGTTTTGTTGTTAGAAAAGTCTTTATTTGATTATTTTAATAAACAGAATTCTTAATTGTAACAACTTTGTGCACAATTAAGTGTTCTCAGATCCTGACATGAAGAGAACCTTCCGCCTGTTTCAGCCCTGTGGATACTTGCCCATTTGGACCCATTTTTCCAAATGGATTATTTTTTTTTGATATTAGACTTGAGTTTGTGAGATACTTCTTGAGGGTTTGATAGGCTTTTTTTTCTGTCTTTCCCCCTCCCTCTGTCTCAGATTTGAATGAGAGAGGAGTAATTCTCAGAGATGATGTAGCTTTGATTACTTGATTTTCAGAGATTTCCAGCTCCCAATGTTGCTTAAATTTCCCATAGAGGAGGCTCTAGTACTCTGCATTTTACTCTGCTTCAGATATACCTTCATGTCCTGGGCAGGCTGGGAGTGGACAGGTCAGACGTACAGGACAGTGTTTTAAAACAAAGCTTGCCAAGGAGAGTGGCTGGATGTTCTGTAGTTGGATTCTTGAAAGATCGGCATGATTCAGAAGGAATAGACACTGATGCATGTTTAAGTGTTCATGATTCAGAAGCTCTGAGAGAACTCTTTTCAAACGTGCACATTCAGGACTTCAGCCCATGCTGTCTTTTGGGAACTTTTTACATTGATTCCTCAAATGAGTTTGGAAAAAAGTGTTTATAACAGAAGTGTATACAATATTTAAATATTAAATTAAACCAGCCTTTATAAATATATGAAGGTATAGGTATCAGCTTTTAGTGTCATTGTGCAGCTAATGAAGACCTCTAAAGACAATTTCATCCAACATTCTTATTTTAGAGGCAAAAATGGGAGAACAAAATAAAATAGTTTGTGTTTTTCCAGTGTTTTTGGACTACAAAAAACAAGACTCAAATTGAGGTTGCAAAGATCATGGAAACAGTTCCACCATAGTTGAAGACAGCGGTTGTACTCTCCTCGTTCTTTTTTTCTAACCTTGTATTTGCACTTATGTTTTTTGCTGCTTTGCTTTGGAATCCCTGAGATAAATAATAAGGAGGTGTAGTAATAGTCCTACTGTTAAACCACTTTCAGCAAATAACCTCTGTGAGCCCAGCTTTTTCCTTGTAGAGAGTCCTTGGTTGAGAGGGTCGTGACTTTCTGCACCTCTGTCACTCACAACAGCAGTCTGTCCTGTATGCACCTAGAGAGATGGAATCTGCATCTGAGGCAAGACCCTGTTTGGACCTGAAAACATGATGTACAATAATAATTGGCTGGATGGCAGGGGGAAGAAGTATGGAACAGAAGGGATCTAAAATAGTGACATGAGCCTGAAGCTGGGAGGATGAGACTGCAACAGAGGATTATCAGGATGGAGAGCAATGGTTTAGTACTTTCCACTTCCAATGCACTGCACAGATATTAACCAATTAATCTGCACAAATGAGCCATGAAAATAATCAGTGACTTGACGTCCAAACACAGTGAAATAATTTTTCAGGTTTACCACTGAATGTTCCAGGTCTTATGGCTTAGACCTCAGAGAGAGTTTGAGATGTCAAAGGGCCACTGACTTGGGTAAGTGTCCAAAGGCACTGCCTTGCCCAGGGGTGTGTGGCTGGGAGATCCTCTCCTGGGTTTAAAAGCAAAAGGGACTGCCCACTCTGACTCATAACATAAACTGTACAGTTTCACTAGTGATGCCTTTGCAAGTTCTGTTACCTGTGGTTGAATTCAAGTACCCTTTCTCAAAAGAGGGTGTTGGGTTTAGTATTCTAATACATAAATACCTTGCCACATTACTTGAAATTCTGTCCCAATGATACATTATCTTACTTCACTCTCTTTCCCTGTAAGTGAAGTGAGCTCTTTAAAGACTGTAATAATTATTCCTTTCTACACAGAGAAAGAGTTGGATTTTGCTACAACTCTGCGGATTATCTTATAAGGACAGAAATAGAAATACTATGTTCTTGAATGTTTTCCAAATCTCTTTTCTACAATCCGGAAACATTCTGGGTTCTCCCAGCATTTTTGCAATAATTTTTAGGTTGTTATGCCATGTCTTATGCAGCAAATTCCAGTTGCGTGTGGTTTCAATTCTGGGATTTGCTCTTGGAGAAAAATAATTAACACTGGCAGGAGTTTGATTGCATTAATTCACATAAAGAAACATCCAAACGATAAATCCATAGTGGGAGAACTGCCCATATGTTACAGATTGGCTTAACATGGATGAGACATTAAATAAACTAAGTCTGAAAAATAAAAACCTTATCAGCTTTATTAGTGTTGAACTCTGTGGCTTCCACTGGGGCTGACACACTTAATTAAAGATGCTCTGGTGTAATTAGGTTGCACATCAAAAATACAAATACAATTTGATTTTTTTTAAGACCTGTTGGAGCTCTAATTCCCAATGTTGTGAATATTTATTTTATTCAGTTGGTCTCCACCTTGTTGTTAAGTCAGCTAACACAGAAATACAGGAATTGTATCAGTGATGTCTTGCACTGCGTCCTGAATCAATGAATCATAGAATAACCAGGTTGGAAGAGACCCACCGGATCATCAAGTCCAACCATTCCTATCAAACACTAAACCATGCCCCT
Organism: Phaenicophaeus curvirostris; assembly: GCF_032191515.1. Taxonomy (NCBI): domain Eukaryota; kingdom Metazoa; phylum Chordata; class Aves; order Cuculiformes; family Cuculidae; genus Phaenicophaeus; species Phaenicophaeus curvirostris. Next base: position 1,032,446 of record NC_091405.1, read on the forward strand.
TAGCACCTCATCCACCCGTGCCTTAAACACCTCCAGGGAAGGTGACTCAACGACCTCCCTGGGTAGCCTGTTCCAGTGCTCAATGACCCTTTCTGTGAAAAATTTTTTCCTAATGTCCAGCCTAAACATCCCCTGGCGGAGCTTGAGGCCATTCTTGCCCTGTCCCCTGTCACTTGGGAGAAGAGGCCAGCACCCTCCTCTCTACAACCTCCTTTCAGGTAGTTGGAGAGAGCAATGAGGTCTCCCCTCAGCCTCCTCTTCTCCAGGCTAAACACCCACAGCTCTCTCAGCCGCTCCTCATAAGGCCTGTTCTCCAGCCCCTTCACCAGCTTCATTGCTCTTCTTTGGACTCGCTCCAGAGCCTCAACGTCCTTCTTGCAGTGAAGGGCCCAGAACTGAACACAGGATTCAAGGAGCGGTCTCACCAGCGCCAAGTCCAGAGGGAGAATAACCTCCCTGGACCTGCTGGCCACACCATTTCTGATACAAGCCAAGATGCCATTGGCCTTCTTGGCCACCTGGGCACACTGCTGGCTCATGAATGTCTCTGTTACTGAGAAAGACATGTGTGGGCAAGGGAGAAAGACAACTATATTTTGAATTTTAAATCATTATCTGATTCTATTTGACTAGCTTAATTCTATTGGTGTCCACATCATAGAGAAATCTATTGCCTTCATTTGTTCTGCTGCCTATGGGATTGATTCTCCCATGGGTCCAGCCCAGCCTCTGTCGAGGTCAGTGAGAAGTCTGCTATCGATTTAATGGGAAATGGGTCAGAATCAATGGGAAAGTTGCATGTCAGAATGGAGGAGTGTTCCTTCTTTCTACTACTTCCTAGACTTGAAAACCAGAATTTTTTGCCTTCTATCAAACAGGACAGATTTATCATACCCTTTGGTGTGTTCCCATGTGTGTTTTTGCTGGGCAAAGGTTGAGCACGGGAGGCTTTGGTTTAGCACTTCTGGTTCCTGTGCATGGTTCTTCTCTCAGACTGGTGTCTTGCATGAGGTTTTGAAGGTTTGGTGTTTTGCTTTGTTTTTTTTTTTTAGTTAATTTTCCTTAATAAAATCGCAGCAATTTCTGAAAGCAGGGCCTTTTTAGGCTCAGTGCAGCAAGTCTGAACTTAACCTCCCATCTACCAGCTATAGTTTTCACCCCTGATGATGGCATTTGTGTGATCCCAAGTTACTGTGAACAAACTGCTTCTATTCCTAATGTTTGCCTAACCAGATGATCCCAGTTCAGCTCAACCCATTTTGGCTGGGTACACGTATAAAATGAAAGTGTTACTAGGCCTTTTCATTAATGGGAAATGCAAGCCCATACGTAGCTTTTTGGAATCCATCGTTGATTCCTGGTGCTGTTTGGATAGCTCTGAATCTTCAGTGATACCTAGACCTCCCTCAGTTGTAAGAGAGGATTGAGAACAGCGGTGCGAGGCCTGCAGCTCTCCCTGGTTTTACTCTGTTTGTGAAACCTGAACCAATCTGTTGGAAAATGGACACCTAGAAAGAAACTGTTGGCCACAGTTTTCAGTCTGGCCTCATTCAAAACAGTGCATAGAGCAGTATTTCCCAGATGTTATCCTTGTCACACCATATCATGGAGTTATTTTGCTTTCGCACATTCAGTGTTAGCTTTAATTTTTCCTAGTAACTTGAAAAAGTGCAGGCTCCCTGCCTTGTGCCGTTTGCTGTAGCATGGTTACATACTGGATTAGGATTTTGGAATCATTTAGAGCTCCTTGGAAAAAGGAGACAGACAACTCTGATGTATTAAGAGTGACTTAGTGTTAAATGGAGTGCAACTCAAGTAGCAGGCTGCCTTGAGCTATTCTGGCTTTGTTTCCTACTTTGTTCAGTGCATGTATTTGTGTGTGCATCCATGCATATCCAAATCTCGCCCCAGAACTGAAGAATCACAGATTCATCAGGTTGGAAGAGACCCCCCGGATCATCAAGTCCAACCATTCCTATCAAACACTAAACCATGCCTCTTAGCACCTCATCCACCCGTGCCTTAAACACCTCCAGGGAAGGTGAATCAACCACCTCCTTGGGCAGCCTGTTCCAGTGCCCAATGACACCTTCCGTGAAAAATATTTTCCTAATGTCCAGCCTAAACATCCCCTGGCAGAGCTTGAGGCCATTCCTTCTTGTCCTGTCCCCTGTCACTTGGAAGAAGAGGCCAGCTCCCTCCTCTCCACAACCTCCTTCCAGGTAGTTGTAGAGAGCAATGAGGTCTCCCCTCAGCCTCCTCTTCTCCAGGCTAAACAACCCCAGCTCTCTCAGCCGCTCCTCATAAGGCCTGTTCTCCAGCCCCTTCACCAGCTTCATTGCTCTTCTTTGGACTCGCTCCAGAGCCTCAACATCCTTCTTGTGGCGAGGGGCCCAGAACTGAACACAGGATTCAAGGAGCGGTCTCACCAGCGCCAAGTCCAGAGGGAGAATAACCTCCCTGGACCTGCTGGCCACACCATTTCTGATACAAGCCAAGATGCCATTGGCCTTCTTGGCCACCTGGGCCACTGCTGGCTCATGTTCCATCGCTGTCAACCAATACCCCCAGGTCTTTCTCCTTCAGGCACATTCCAGTCAGACTTCTCCTAGTCTGGAGCTGCACAAGGTTGTTGTGCCCCAAGTGCAGGACCCGGCACTTGGCCTTGTTAAACCTCATCCCATTGGTCTCAGCCCAGTGGCCCAGCCTTTTCAGATCCCTTTGGAGCCTCCCTACCATCCAGCAGATCCACGCTACCACCCAACTTAGTGTCATCCACAAACGTGCCAAGGGTGCACTCGATGCCTTCATCCAGGTCACTGATAAAGACATTGAACAGGGCTGGACCCAGCACTGAGCCCTGGGGAACCCCACTTGTCACTGGCCTCCAGCTGGAGTTAACTCCATCTACCACCACTCTCTGGGCCTGGCCAGCCAACCAGTTTTCGACCCAGGAGAGTCTGTGCCTGTCCAGGTGAGAGGTGACAGTTTCTCAAGCAGAATGCTGTGAGAAACTGTGTCAAAGGCTTTACTGAAGTCCAGGAACATACATCCACAGCCTTTCCCTCATCCAGCAGCCTAGTCACTTTGTCAGAGAAGGCGATCAGGTTAGTTTGGCAAGACCTGCCTTTGTGAACATGTGTTGACTGGGCCTGATCACCCAGTTCTCTTGCATGTGCTTCATGATAGCACTCAAGATCACCTGCTCCATGACTTTCCCTGGCACTGAGGTCAGACTGACAGGCCTGGAGTTCCCTGGATCCTCCCTGCAACCCTTCCTGTAGATGGGCACAACATCAGCCAGCCTCCAGTCCAGTGGAACTTCCCAGTCTTCCAGGACTGTTGGAAGATGATGGAAAGGGGTTTGACCAGCACATCCACCAGCTCCCTCAATACCCTTGGGTGGATCCCATCTGGCCCCATAGACTTGTGGGTGTCTAGTTGGGCAAGCAAGGCTCTGACCACCTCCTCTTGGATCATGGGAGCCTCATTTTGCTCCTCTAGCTCCTGGGTTTGTACACAGACAGAATGATTTTCTTTACAATTAAAGACTGAGGCAAAGAAGGCATTAAGTACCTCAGCCTTTTCCTCATCCCCTGTCACTGTTGTTCCTTCTGCATCCAATAGGGACTGTATAGTCTCCCTAAGTCCTCCTTTTATTGTTAATATATTTATAGAAAATTTTTTTGTTATCTTTCACAGACTTTGCCAATCTGATTTCTAGTTGAGCCTTAGCCCTTCTGATTTTCTCTGTACACAATCTCACTTCCCTCCTGTAGTCCACCCAAGAGGCCAGTCCCTTCTTCCAGAGCCCATAAACATTTCTCTTCTTTTTGATATCTCTCAGGATCTCCCTGTTCAACCAAGCTGGTTTTTTTTTCCTCCCACCGGCTCTTTTTCTGGAACATGGGGTTGGCTTTCTCCTGAGCTGCTAGGATTTCCTTTTTGAAGAGCTCCCAGCCCTTGTGGGCTCCCTTGCCCTTAAGTACTGTCTCCCATGGGACTTTGCCAACCAGCCTTCTGAACAGTCCAAAGTCTGCCCTCTGGAAATTTAATGCTACTGTACTGCTAACCACTCTCTTCACTTCACCTAGAACAGAAAACCCTATCATCTCATGATCACTTTGTCCCAGGCGTCCTCCTACTGCCACATCCCCCACAAGGCCTTCTCTGTTCGCAAACAGCAGGTCCAGGAGGGCATCCTCCCTTGTTGGTTCATTCACCAGCTGTGCGAAGAAGTTGTCTTCCACGCACTCCAGAAACCTCCTAGACTGCTTCCTTTCTGCTGTATTGTACTTCCAGCAGATATCAGGCAGATTGAAGTCTCCCACAAGAATGAGGGGCATTGATCTAGAGATTAACCCCAGCGGTTTATAGGAGAGTTCATCAGCTGCTTCTTCTTGGCTGGGTGGTCTGTAATAGACTCCCATCACATAATCTGCCTTCTTATGGGCTCCTCTGATTTTAATCCACAGGCACTCAATCTCCTCATCACCACGATCCATCTCAACAGTATCCAAGTCCTCCCTTACATAGAGGGCTTCCCCACCTCCTCTCCTACCCTTTCAGTCCCACCTGAAGAGTTTGTACCCCACCATAGCTGCACTCCAGGGAGGTTCTTCTCCCTCTGTATTCGGCACTGGTGAGACCACTCCTCGAATCCTGTGTTCAGTTCTGGTCCCCTCACTGCAAGAAGGATGTTGAGGCTCTGGAACGAGTTCAGAGACGAGCAACAAAGCTGGTGAAGGGGCTGGAGAACAGGCCTTATGAGGAGCGGCTGAGAGAGCTGGGGTTGTTTAGCCTGGAGAAGAGGAGGCTGGGGGGTGACCTCATTGCTCTCTACAACTACCTGAAAGGAGGTTGTAGAGAGGAGGGTGCTGGCCTCTTCTCCCAAGTGACAGGGGACAGGACAAGAGGGAATGGCCTCAAGCTCTGCCAGGGGAGGTTTAGGCTGGACATTAGGAAAAAAAATGTCACAGAAAGGGTCATTGGGCACTGGAACAGGCTGCCCAGGGAGGTGGTTGAGTCACCTTCCCTGGAGGTGTTTAAGGCACGGGTGGATGAGGTGCTGAGGGATATGGTTTAGTGTTTGATAGGAACGGTTGGACTCGATGATCCGGTGGGTCTCTTCCAACCTGGTTATTCTGTGATTCTGTGATGAGTCATCCCACCGCATTTGGCAAGGACATCATAGGCTCCTTGCCCTATGACAGCTTCCAACTGCTCCTTCTTATTCCCCATGCTGTGTGCATTGGTGTAAATGCACTTCAGCTGGGCTGCCAAACCTTCAGCCCTCTTAAAGGGAACAGAGTTTGTTCCCAATTGCCTGGTCACTGGAGTAGCTAGTGCCAGAGTTCCCATACCTTCCTTACCACTGCCAGGTGTAATTGCCCCCATTTGCTGTGTGGTCCTCACCAGCACACCATCTCCAGGTCACCAGTGCCCCATGTCCAGGCTCACTCCTGTCTAGCCTGGTCTCATCCCCCTCCCCCTTCACACCTAGTTTAAAGCCCAGTTAATGAGCTTAGCTAGGTTTTTAGCAAGGGCTTTAGCCCCCCCAGGAGACACACATGTCCCATCCTTAGCAACAAAGTCTGGGGGTGCATGAGCTACCCCATGATCAAAGAAGCCAAAGCCCCTTTCCTCACACCAGGCTCGGAGCCAGGCATTAATCAAATTCTTCTTCCTGGCTTCCTGCTACTCTGTATTTAGCCTTGGGATGGAGCAAAACAGTATTTGAGCTCCAGAGACCTCCATCATTTTCCCAAGGGCCCTGAAGTCTCTCTTGATGGTTTTGGGCTTTCTATTCTCTATATCATCATTACCAGTTTGGACTATCAGAGGATAGTAGTCTGTCTCGTGGACCAGGGAAGGAAGTTTTCTAGCTACCTTCTTCCCTGATGCACCCGGTAAGCAGCAGACCTCTCTGTGGAGTGGGTCCGGTCTGCAGATGGGTCCCTCCATTCCTTTTAGGAGGGAGTCCCCTACAACAATCACCCTCCTCTTCTTCTTAATGGAGGATGTTTTTATCTTTTTCTGAGGATGGTGCAGCCTAGGGAAAGATTCTAGGCTGTGGGAACCATCATCCTTAGGGTTGGATTCCACCTGGAGCACCTGGTACTTGTTCACCAGGGGTGTTGTCTGGGTGAGGGGAGCAGGTTTCCTTCCTCTGGCAGGAACTTGCTGCCAGTCCCCATTTCTTGTTCCCCCAACCGTGCAGTTTGCAGGTGGATGATGTTCGGACACACTAGCTCGAGCAGGCTGCTGAGTAAGTGAGAGGGCCCTGCCCCACTGGTCTATCTCCCTCTCACACTCCCTGATGGTCCTCAGCCTCTTCACCTCCTCCCTTAGCTCCTCCACCATGGGAAGGAGTCCCCCACTCGAGCGCAGCTTTCCCCAGTGGGGCCAGTGACAGAGGCACGAGCCGGTGCGGGAGGGGGCCCTGCCTGCAGCCCAGGGGCTGGGGAGCTGCTGCACCCCCTGTGGCTCCGGCTGGGTGGCAGCATCCACCCTGCCTGCTGCAGCACACGGAGCAGCTTTAATCTTCTGCCGGGTGGCCACTACAGTCTTCAGTGTCTTTTGGCTGGTCTGCTAGCCACTCTCTGCGCACCCTCCAACCGCCCCCCTCCCCAGGAACCGTTTAACTCTCCCGGTACCGCCGGGACCGCCCCTCCCGCCAGGCCCCGCGGCACCGCCCGTTGCCGCCTGTCAGGGGTCCCAGCGCCGCCCGCCCCGCTCCCTCCTGGGTTTTTCTGGGATTTTCCGGCTCAGGGAAGCCCCGAGCGCCTCAAAACGTCCGCCCCACCACGGAACTCACCGTCCTGCTGCCGGGTGCCGCTGAAGAAGCCGCAACACAGTCTCCTTGCTCACTCAGTGATCTAGTGACAGCCAAGTTCTGTGAATAGCCCTGTGGCTCAATAGTTAAGTTCCCTTTTTAATAATGGTTAAGATTAGAAGGGACTTTAAATCCCATCCAGTTCCAGCTTCCTGCCTTGACCAGTGACACCTCCCACTAGATCAGGGTGCTCGAAGCCCCAGCCAGCCTGGCCTTGAACATCTCATTTTATCTCAATCTCCCCTCTTTCAGCTGAAAACCATTACCCCAACCATCAACCAGGCTGATGGTGGTGTTCTCCTGCAGATGTTCTTTATGTCAAAATCAAAGCTGTTTGTGGGTTCAACATAAATCCTCCCCTTAGAGCAGCAACAGAGCTGATAAGTGAATACTTGTCTGACTTGTGGATATATAAGTGCCCGTTTATTAAAAGTTTTCATTACTGAAAGTTTTCACTTCCAAGTCCTTCTCAATCTCCCCTCTTTCAGCTGAAAACCTTTCCCCCTTTTCCTATCCCTGCACTCCCTGTTCACGAGCCCCTCCCCAGCTTTCCTGGAGCCCATTTACGTACTGGAAGGCTGCTCTAAGGTCTTTTTGGAGCCTTCTCTTTTCCAGGTTGAACAAGCCCAACTCTCTCAGCCTGTCCTCGTTTGCTGAACAAATGGACAGATCCATAAGTCAGCCTCCTATTCTGTGTCTCCTCATCAAGAGTAATTCAGGATCCACATTCTCCATTATCTGCTGGACTAAGGCTATAGATGCAATTGCAGTAGATTTTGGAAAGCAGCTGAGGAGAGATGTACTGCCTTGAGGATTGTTTGATGTGCTGGTTAGCTATTGCTGGCTCTGCCCAGGCACAGCAGTTCTGACCAACAGCCAGGGCTGCCCAGGTGGGCCACTGGTGGGACCCTCTTTGCTTGTAGATCAAGTGACTACACTTACACTGGATTGTGCTGAATGCCATGTATCTGTAATCTGTCGTGCAACTTTCTGTTTCTCCCAGTGCACTGCTATCTCCAGGCTCTGGAGAGAGAAAAGGTTTGATGCATAAATTGTGAGCTGTGACAGAAAATGTGGCCTTGTATGTTTTGCTGTTAGTATCAGCCACCTCAGGATGGAGTGGCAGCTTTATCAGCAAATATCCAGCAGTTTTTTCCAGATGAAGTTAGACATTTAGGAATAGATGCACCTCTTTCTACTTTCTGAACTTACATTTTGTTGTGACATTTTACAGAGTTCATTTTAACCCCTGCTTCAGGGCAAAAATATTTATGGCACACCTTAAATAAAACATATTATGTGTTTTTTACAAACATATGTATCATTGTCCCCCTGGCTGGAGCTGATATAATTTCTGACACCAAGTGCTGTGCCTCGTGCACAATTCATGACGTGTCATTGCATAAGAGTGAACGTGTTCCTTTAAAATACAGGCTTTCCAGCCATGACAACCACCCAGTTTTCAGTTTCAGGAACCACAACCCTTACTCACTGTGACTGACTGAGTGAAATTCTGTGCCAGTGACTGGCAGTCTCAGAGTTGGGATGGTACGTTCATAGAATGTTTTGGGTTGGAATGGACCTTAAAGATCATCCAATTTCAATCCCCCTGCCATGGGCAGGGACACCTCCTGCTGGATCCGGTTGCTCCAAGCCCCATCTAACCTGGCCTTGAACACCTCCAGGGTTGGGGCAGCCACCACTGGGCAGCCTGCGCCAGGGCCTCCCCACCCTCACAGGAAATCATTTCTTCCTAAGATCTCATCTCAATCTCCCCTCTTTCAGCTGAAAACTTTTACCCCAACCAGCAACCTGGTTGATGCTGATGTTCTCCTGCAGATGTTCTTTATGTCAAAGTCAGTGATATTTTTGGGTCTATATTCAACATAAATCCTCCCCTTAGAGCAGCAACAGAGCTGGTAAATGAATACCTATCTGACTCGTGGATATATAAGTGCCCCCTTGTTAAAAGTTTTCATTACTGAAAGTTTTTTAGTTTCTAGTCCTTAATTAAAGAGAGGGAAAAAAATAGTTCTGTCAACCACATACCTCTGGTGGAAAGTGGTCATGAAGTCATGATGTGCTGCTGCATGGATGTTATCGGCAGCGACTGCATCTGCTTTGTGCGTAGCACTGTGCAAGCAACATGGAAAAGTGGTCCCCAACCTCATGGGTGAACAAATACGGGCATGCAAAGATAGTGGGCAAAAAACCCAGTGTTTTGAGGACAATAAACCAAACCCAACCCCCAAAAACTTCCAATGGTGGATGGAGAAGAGCTATGCTGTATCAGGCCTTGTCTCTGGCCAATACTGGAAAGCACCTGCACTGGCCTGGGCTCCTCCACTTGCTTCCCAGGGCGAAAGCCAGCAACTGTGCCTGGGAGGTGCTGTTGGTCCTTGTCTCATCTCTTGGAGCTAAGGAGCAGTGTTTGGGAAGTTTGTCACTGGTGTCCTTCAGCTCCTTTGCAGCTTTGTCTGCCTGCAGGGGAAGGGGTGGAGGTTGGTCACCTGTAGAGGTAGTTCAGAGGCCACAGAACACGTTGCTTTTGGGTGATGGAAGCATAACTTTAAAAAGGAAATATTAGTTAAAAATTAAAGATTGGAGAGGCAAGAATAAAAGGATTTTAAATGAAGTCACTACTCCTCAATTGTTCTGGCCTAGCTGTGCCATGGGTGTGCGTGCCACCGTGTGGCAGCTCTGGCACCCAGCTTTCTCCCGAGGGAATGTGGCCTCCTCACAAATGGGGTGAAGTCTGGTTGGCTCTGTAATGCAGATGAGGTGAGTTCTAAGACGGTGTTTTGTAGCAGACTGACAGTGGGGGTAGTCTGACAGTGACTGCTGTTTAGAACCGTGCTGGGATGCTGATGAAACCTGACAAAGCCCATGAGTTACAGGGGCTGGAGAGCATTGGCTCTTCTGTGAGCACCAACAGTGCTTCTTGTGCAGAGACTCGCTGCACTCACCCACCTGGCTCCATCTCTCCACCAGTAAATCCATTAATGCTGCAAATTGTGTCTGATAATAAATGTCACTTTCATGGTTTTAACTAGTCTTCTGATTTGTTTCCTGATTTATGTTGTTTAGATAGACTGATTTAGACATTTAAAAATCCAGTTAAGCATGATGTATTGTGAGTGCCTGATAGACAATAACAATGATATATATGAGTAGATGACTCTCTAACTAGATTTTGGGAGCACTGTCACCATCAGGGAAAGTTTCCCCAAGTACTCCAAGGAAGTGATATTTTATTCAACCTCACGTAGCAAAGGCCATTGTTAATTAAGCACGTCCCCTCACAAGGATGTTAAACTTAATGTCCTTTTTTCCCTGGCCTTTACCCTCACAGTGTCTGCCTTCTCAAAATACTCTCTGGTAGCATGACTTAAAGTGTCTATTAAAAATGTACAAGAAGCAGGTAAAAATAGGTAAAAAAATTATAAATGAAGCTTGCCCTGAATGCTGTATGTAAAATTAGATGTAAGCATAGAAGCCAAAGTAATTTGATAAATTATTATTGTTATTTATATAGTCAAGGAAAAATGTAGCTTAGAACCAGAGAATGATTATATGATTGCAAAATAATATCAATATTATGTAAATCTCAGCTTTTATGAACACTTCAAAGTAACTATAGAATAGAAGAGAGTATTAAGCAAATGGAAAACCTATTTCCAATAACTTCTACCTGAAATAGTTTAGTTAGGGGAGAGGCCTCTTGGAGCCCCCTGGATGCTACGTAATATAAATGTGAAATCAGAAGCACGTTCAGTGATGCTACGGCTAATGGCGGTGTAATATACATCATTTTACTATCTGCACCGCTGCAGGGAGGTGGGTATTAAACCCTGCATTGCTTGGCTCCTACTCACTGTGGTAGCTGTGCATGGAAGACATCAAAGGGACAATCGAACCTCCTCTCCTGGATTGTTGCTGCTGTTCAGGCCTCATCCAGTCTGCAGAGAGCAGATGTGCACACAAGACTGGGAGTGCTATCCTGGGAGTATCTAACCAGGCCACTGGTGTATGAGAGAGAGGACAGTTTTCCCTGTGGCTGCTTGCACCTTAGAGAAAAACAAATAGATGTGCTGTTCCTATATCCTTGCATTTAATGAGTAAAGATCCGTTTATTCCCAAGTACACACTGAGAAATCTCCAATGATACTAGTGGAGTGTAATGAATTGAAAAGCTTATATTTTGCAAAAACAAGTCCTGTGGAGCTTGTAATGTGGAGTGATCAACTGAACTCAAATACTAAACATCCCCAAACTGCAAGAAAAGCTTACTAGTTTTGGGTTGTTTTTTTTGTGGTTGGTCTTCCTCCCTCTTACTCCCCTGCCAGTTTGTTTTTCCTAGTTGCAGATCTATTTGGAAGCTTTCCATGAACAGTCTTTAAGGGAGCACTCTTGGCACCTACTGGCTTAGAACTGTCATGGTAAGACTTGTCAGGAAGAAATACCCCCTCCACTGCAGTTTCAGGTGACCATTTCTGGGATGTTTACCTGATGTTGTAGTTACCTATCTCTGTCTCCCTGAGCTCTAAATTAATTTGTTTAGACATTTAAGTCCTGTTTTAGGGTAGGAGTTTTCCTCAATAACCCCAGTTTGCCTTTAGCAGTACATCTGACATCTTCTCTGCTAATGAAAAGGATAGGAGGCTAGCAGAGCTGGTACTATTTATATTGTGCACTCTCACAGAACATCACTGATGGTTTCAAATAATGACTCGGCAATAAATTTTTACCAGGACAGGTGTACAAACTGTACCAAAAAGAGAGTGCTGCTCAGGATCAGACTATGAGAAGAATGGTATCCCAGATTACAGTGCAAAGAGAAACTGTTTTGTTTGCTGGTATGACCTGATGACACATGGTTTTAACTTTAGCCATCAAAACATATTTGCTAACATTGACAAGATCCATGTGTGTCTAATACTTGGACCTGTCTGAGTCACAGTCACCTCAACTTTGTTTTCAAAACTACTTGTCTTAAGAGGGAATGAGTGGTGCCTACCAGCCACTGACTTCAGTGGGAACCAAAGCTGCACCCAGTTCTCTGCAACCTGCTCTGGCACCTGTTAGTGTAGGACTCATAGTACAGGCCAGCATGGCTAAGGTGAGCTGACTGACCATTCTGCTCTGCTGTTACACTGTGGACTGAGTTACTGGATAGCAATGGTTGAGTCCAGCAATAAGGGTATTTTTCAGAAACACTTTTTCACTAGAAAATTATAAACCAAACCCAAATATTGTCTTTTCTATTGTTTGAGCTCCGCACCTTAGTTTTCTTGCTATAAAAAGTCAGGTTTTGGTTTTACCATTTAAAAAATGTCCACACTTCACCAATTCTATTCACACTGCAGCATCTCCTTTCCAACAAATCACGGTAAGGTATTTTTCAGTACATGAATGAAATATATAATGCAGAAGGTGAAGAGTTGGTGAGTTTAAATCAAATGTAAAAAGTCATATTAGAAACATGATTTAAATCACTCATTTTGACCTAGGTGGTTCATCACCTGTTTAAATCAGTAATCAGGTTTCAGTGAAGTTTTGTACCAAATAATACTGGGCCAGTATTTACTGAGTCCATGCTACGGGAATGTGGAAGAAACCAGCAGCATTTGTTTGTTCCATAGACACAAACTTGAGTTCTTCATTCAAATGGGACCTGTTACTTCACTAATGGCAGTTTTCACTGTGATGCAGTCAAAACCTTGCATGATTTTGCTGAAGACAGCAGTGTCATTGTAAAGGTTGTGTTTGAGTGGTAGTCTGAAATACCTGTACTGCACACACTGTTCTCCCTCAGGACACCAAGCTTGTGAGGTAATACACACAATCCTTCAAACTGTAACAAAGCACTCGACTGTCAAACGTCGCATGCATCTACCCCACGTCCTGGTGTGGATTTATGCCATCTGATTTAGAGAAGCAATAAAAAATTCTCGACCTGGCAGTCATCTCAATCTCGAGTGATGATAGTGTCAGAGAGAGTGCACTGGTGTAAAGCTTGGCAAAGTCTGTGGTTTCTCTCTTGGAAGCTGTAATGTTTGCACTTCCTCACTGATATCCTTTTGTTTGCCCTGTTATCATTGTACAGTAGTAAGCAGCACATGACTGGTGTTTGATTTGGTTATGGTGTTTTCTTCCTTCTGCTTAAACTGCAGAGATAAGTGACTGTTCAGTCCAGGGTCTTGGATTCTAAACGAACAGCTAACTGCTCCTTCATTCATCAGTTTACATATGAATGGCAAACCGGAGCATGAAAAAGGAAGGTAGCATAAGGGTCTCTGTCAGCAAATAGGGACCTACTTTAAATCGTAGCTCTGTTGAGAGTACTTGACTATTACAGAATCCCTTCTACTCAATAATTCAAAACACTTTACAAATACTTGTTTTAAGCTTCTAAGCATTCTTGTACACCAAGGAAATGTGACTTACCTGTCTTGCTAATGGGTCTGCAGGAGAACAGGGCATGGAATGGCTGTGTAGCTACATCCTTTCTGGAGGTATCCCTGTGGCAGGCAGCTGCTGCCTAGGATGGGTGCAGGATGTCTGCATATACAGACATGTATATGTGAGAGCCAGACTGTTCAGCTTCAATTTGGTGTTTGTCTTCAAGCAATGGTGTGACTGGAAGCACTGTTGATGAGCAAATCAGGTCTGTTCTGAGCAACAGGTGGTGGAAAGACAAAGCCAAGGACATAAGAGATGCTTGAAATGATCTGATTGTCCCTGATCCTCCTTCCCCACTAGAGACTGATTTTTTTTTTAAATTTCCAAAGGAAATTATCCTTAGAGACAATCAGAAGGACAAGGAATAGGAAGAGCAGGCAGAGCATAGCTGGTTTTCTCCAGAGAGAACTGTCTGGGGTGGGTACAGGAGTGACAAGAAGGTGGTGGCAGCAGACGATCCTCTGATTGGTGAGTGTTGCTGCTGCGGTGGTCAGGGGCTGTTTTCCACATGCATACATGAGGGCAGCAAGGACCCTAGAGCTTGTTTTAATGTGTGCAACACAGCACATTGGCCTAGATTTTATTGCCGTGACCTGAAGTCATCTTTGTACTATAGGGGAAATACTTGCAGTGCTTTACGGATCTCAGACACAGTCTCATTTTCTCAGCACAGAGCTAATATATCTGAGTAATTTACTGCCCTGGTGTGTTGCAAAGCCAATGTAATATTGAGTAGACGTTGTTGGCTTATACATCAACTGTAACTAAAACCCTGGGCAAACTTTATTCTGGCTTCAGAGTTTTCCTTGAAGGAATGACTGAAAAAAGATGAGTAGAAGGGTTTTTTTTTCTTTGGGTTTTTTTTTTTTTGTTTTTTTTGGTTTTCTTTTTCAGATTGAGGAAACCTTACTCTGAAACTTGGCCATTCTGTTAATTCTAAGTCAAGGAGTACGCGTGGTTAGGAGCTTTCTGCATGGATCCTGAATTGATTCCGTGTCTTTGGCAGGATCCGTTAGCAGTGTTTAATCTAGTTTCTTTTTCCTCTTTGGTGTGCAAATGTAACTGATGAAAATAAGAAGTCTAGATGACTGTCTGCTTTGGAAACTTGGTAAAGCTGCTATGCCTTCCCATAGCTAAGAATGACAATGCTTGGAATAATTTTCGAAAACAGGAAACCAAATATTTTGTTCTTTGAATTTATGTGGGACTTCTTATCTGAAGAGTGTAGGGTGCTTACCAGCAGGAACTAATTAGAAAATAAAGCACTTATGTAAGGCATATCCTTTAAAAGGGAGGCAGCATATCACCAAGATATTATTTCATTAGGTAAAAGGAATACCATTATTTGCCAGGATAGCCAAGATACAGGTTAAAACCATTAAACCGTTGAAATGTATTTAAAAAAAAAAAGAGTGATGCTTTGCTGTCAGTCTCAGCAGTGTGTGGGTTGTTGTTGGAGGGCTGCTCAGACACCTTGTGACTGCTGGAGTAGTGAGGCACTGGTGAGAGAAAACAGTGGAACAAGTAGGTACAGGATCCCAACCCATTGTCCTGGGAGCATGAAATAACATTAATCCAAAACTGTAAAGGTTCTAGTTGTATTCAGGGCATATTGCTCTGCTGAGGAAAATTCATTCTGGCTTAACTGTCAACAAACTTTCCAGTGGATGTTAATCTTATTGAACAGTGGTTTTTATTGAAAAGCAAAACAGCATTGTGTTGTTTTGCTCAAAGTGAATATTGATGTCACCTATTTTTTATGAGAAAGTCAGCTGGTGAGTTGCTGGAAGAAATCCTCTCGCATGAGAAAGGGCCAAATGTCACTACTGGGACAGATCCTGACAATAGGGACATAAGCATTTATTCTGGAAAAACAATCCCATGCATCTTCTGCAGGAGCCTGGCAACCACAAATCAAGTTGCTAAATAGCATTCCATCTTTATGCTGCTGCAATTAAATAACTTTTAATTGCTTTAGATATCTACTATATGGTGAGAAGTGTTGGTGGAAGGAATACTTACAAACGTCCCCTCTCGCCCCACATTCCTTTATGCCATTATAGGACTTTACTGCCATGGAGCCCTGGTTAGAAAGTGTCACAGTCTGTACAATGTGAGCTGTGATACTTTTTGAGTTTGCTACAAAACAAAATATCATTTCTCCCTCTTTTCCTTGCACTAGTGGGGAGGGAGGGAAGCAGCCTGTGGGTTTCTGGGTTGTTAGCTGTTTGTTCTTCAAAGAAAGCCACGTGGATTGTGGGTCTTTTGTTGTTTTCTTTTCTTCTTATGAATTACAGTCAAGAGAATATTCTTTCATGGATGATGGGTAAACAGGTTGCACAGAATCCCAGTTTTACTTATTTTTGAAATATGTGTTAGATTTAGACCTGAATTTTGATATTTTTTTGTGTACTGCTTAATTTTCTGATTGAGCCTGGAGGTCAGAATTGTAGAGTGGACTGAGAGTCTTTTCTGTTCTTGCCCAGGCCAGGAAGAAATGGATGCTGTAGGCTTGATCCAGACTCCAGGGAGGATAATGGGAACACTGATGTTGACCTTGGAGTTTGGATCCAGCACCTGTTAGATTCTGTTTTCAGATATGTAAGCAAAATCCCGGAATAAAACTATTTGCTAGCTTCAGATTTCATTACAAATTCCAAATTCTTACCAGTCTTTTTAGATCTTGCTTTTGAAAAGTCTTATTAGAATGTAAGAAAGGTATAGATAACATCTAAATTGTACAGACAACACTAAAGTCAAGTGGTCTACTTAGTAGCAAGGAAAGGAGGATAAGGTAGCTCATTCCGTGCAGCTATGACTCTGTTGCATTTTCTTCACAGGGACTGCTGAATTTCAGAGCTATCCTACCCCATTGCCTGGGAGTCTAACATCTCCTATGGTTTTTTGGGTTTTTTTTAGTAAATTCATGATAAACTCAAGTAGTAACTATCATTTTCTTGCAGTAGAGAATATTCATGTTTGACAATTCACCTACATGTCTCAAAAACCTTACTGGGTTGGAAGGGGCCTTTGAGAAGCAAAGTCATGCAGTGATGGAACCAAAATGTAACCTGCATCTTCTTTTTGCCTGTCCATGAATTTACTCATTCAGCCGCTGTTCTTCTATTCATTTCATGATCAGCTAACAACCTTTTTCAATGCCAATTGGATTTCTCAGATAAGGCCACTGATTTTGATTGTACAATAGAAATCAGCTTTCAATGGTATTTCAATTAACCTTGCTATTAAAGAAATTGCTTTTTGCCAATACTTAGTAGTTGGTTGATGTTCAGAAAACTCATGATTCCTTTAATACAATCTGTATTGAAAGAACAACCTGCATTTATTGTCTTTGGACTAGCTTCTTGTAGTTTGGGTGGGGTTTGATATAGCTGATGTAAAACAGACTGAAAACAAATGCTCAAAGTATTTTGAATTAAAAGCTTTCAAACATTTGCTGCTATATTCTTTTCCATTTGGACACATATCGTGTGTATTGCATCTCCTTTTGTAGATGATGTAAGTTTTTTACTTAGCTCATAACAGAAGATAAGACATGTATCTAAAGTGTGCAGACAAGCCCAGGGTAAGGTTTCACTGGTGGTTCCAGTTCTTCATTGCTGGTGGAGATCTCAATAGGAGGCTTGGTGAACATCCTGTTCCAGCATGGAATTTGAGTCTGGGGTGTGATGCCAGGCTTGATGCCTGTTCATGTGCTGTGCTAGCACTTTATTTCTGAGCTTAGCTTAATTTTGTTTAGCTTAGAAGCAAGCACTCTTGGGGTCTTACCAAAAGTTTAAAG
Organism: Phaenicophaeus curvirostris; assembly: GCF_032191515.1. Classification (NCBI taxonomy): domain Eukaryota; kingdom Metazoa; phylum Chordata; class Aves; order Cuculiformes; family Cuculidae; genus Phaenicophaeus; species Phaenicophaeus curvirostris. The sequence continues at coordinate 1,049,545 of NC_091405.1, forward strand.
CTCTGGTGGGGCACATCCTGGTGACCCCTGGTAAAAGCCAACACATTAAGAGCTGTGGAGCTGCCTGTGCAGGGAGTTGTGGCCCTAAGGGTGTCTGGCAGAAGAGGATTTGGAGTCCTAGTTTGCTCCGAGCAGTGGGAATTGCCTGTCTACCCCTAAGATGTCATTCATGGTGGTCTAAAGACTGTGTGGCTTTGCAGCAAGCTGAGGTGACCCAGCCCTTTGAAGAAGCTCTGGCTGTCTGAGGCTGGGACAGGGTTCCTGCTACATTGCATTGGTTACTGCCTCTGTGTTCAGTGCAGCAAGGAAAGCACAAGAAATCCTATGTATCCTCCCTGATATACATCACACTGCTACACAGTGACCTGTAGGAAGGCAGTGCCACCAGTGTAATGCAGGTAAAGGTCTATATGGATCAACGGACAAACACAGCATTTTGGAACAGATCGTGAGATTTTTTTCCCAGCAGGAGAAAGACTTCGAAGGGTTCTGGTACTGAATTTCTTACCAGGGGATGACTTTTGTAACTGTTCTATAAATTCTAATCATGTCTTATGATGAGAGATACTTGGAACATAGGAGTATAGGGTTGCATACTTGAGATGATGACTTCACCGGGCTCATCTTTGCATTCAGCAGAGCATGAATCAGTGTTGGTTTTGAGTAGATGTTTTGTTTAGCAAAATGTTGAATAATTAGGGCTAACTTGCCCAACATGCTCATGTTCTGCTATTTCAATGGGTTTTCCTACAGTCATTGTAAGTGTCCATATTTGCTTTTGAACAAGTCAGCACACAACGTCTGGTTTTCAACATCAACACATGTGAGCCTGTATTTGTAAGCAGTCTCCAACAAAGTTCAGTCTGTGGTCAACCCTACAAAGTCTGCCTGTATGGGAATGGAAAAATGCATGTGGAAATCACGCGCGTTTTGCCTATTAACTCTTCATGCAGGAATCTGATAATCTGATTCCGGACTCTGTTCAAGGGATTTCCAGTTGACATCTGGCTCAGTGGACTTTATCGTGTGTGTTCAAAGCAGCACAGCTTGCTTTTAAAAATGTCATTGTTTGTTTCCAGACAAAAAGTAAAATCCTCTCCTTCCAATTTGCTTTTTCATCCTCAAAGACCCCAAAGGTTAAACGCATCCCAATCAGAAGAAGTGGGATTTTTCTGCTTTTTACATCTTGAATTGAAATTGGAGTTGAGTGCCCTGCCAGTATTTGAGAATTTGAGTTAACTGAGAAGTAAAGCACAGTCTGAAATTCCAGGAGATGAGAGAGTGGAGCACTAAATAAGAATATAATAAAATAATAAAAACAGAGACAGCCAAGTTGTCAGCAGCATAGCAGTATTTTAGATAATCCCCTCTGGGCCATTTTCTTAACAGCAACCAGTTGTGTTTATCTGAAGATTAGAGCAGAGGCTTTTGATTTTACAACGCGTGTTCCCCATTTACTTTTTAAAAAATATTTATATGTTTTTTTATGTATTGCTGAGTGTTCCACGTGAGGCAAATAACACCGCATTGCTTTGGTTTCTGCTGGCAATGTATTTAGTATTTGGGATGGGTCTGGAGTAAAGAGAGCAAAGCAAAATGATTTGGTCCTGTAGGGTTTTTAAATGAGGATTAGAGCCAAGTGTCTGGGTCCCAGGAAGCTGGCCAAGCCTGGATGGTCCCAGTGTCAGCTTGCATGTACCGGACAAAGTTTAATAATTTATCGTAAATCTTTCTTTTTTAAAAAAAGCTGTTCACCATTTCAGCTCTGCTCATGAGACAAGAAATCAGCTGTATCATTTACAAATAAAAGTCTTCCTTTGACTCAATGTGACAGTGGAGTTTTGCCCAAGTTGGAGTACAGATATGCTATGCTGAAAAGGGAGATGGAGAATTGTGAGGATATGGCTTCTACAATGCTTGCTGCCCGGTCCTGCTCCAGACAGAAGCAAAGGATTTGCCATCAACTGCAAACAGAGGCTTGGGGTTCTGCTAACTTTTAAGAGATTTCTCTCATTGTAATTAATGTTTGAATAAAAGTGTTAGAAATGAGCTGTCCAAAAAGATTATTACTTTTGCATCATTTAAACAGGAAAGATGCACTAAAACAGTGGAGGTCCTGCAATGAGTGACTTTATCTCAGCTCCTTTACTGGATCATATCCTTGATCAACTGGAAATGGATGTAAGTTAAAATGAAGCAAGTGTGTTCACACTGAGATTGGCCCTGGTTTAATTAAATTGATTTTCAGATCAATCAAAATTGAGCTGATGTGATTTGTCCTGTTATTTAAATGAGGCAGGCGGGAGCCGTCCTGGAATGAGGGACTGTGCACAATATGAGTAAGAGTATCCGAGTCAGGGCTGTCATTATTATTTTTGGGAATCTACTTTTCAATGAGTGATTTTTTTTTTCAAATTAGGGGGTATCAGCCATAATGGGCCACTGGGGTTGGCTCCATTTATAATTATACTATTTTTCTCGTTTTCATAATTGTCCTAGTGTGAACTGTGCTATTTTAGCAGGAAGCGTTCATTATTTTATCAACAATTGGCAGACCCTGCTTCAATTTACTGGTTTCCCTTTAACCAAAACAAAGATTACAGGCCCTGATCCATGCTCAGCTGTGGAATCTTTGCTAAGAAACTTGGGAACCCCTTCCTCATGAAACACTCTGTAAAGCTTTAAGCACTCTTTGAAGCCGAGTTGTATTAAATGATAGACAAAAAAAGCCCTCTGAAGAATTGGTGCTTAATTACAACTTAATTAGCATAATTATGCATGCTAATAGCATCTCAAATGAATAGCAGTTGTCAGGAGGTTGGGACCATCTGTAAGAGTGTCGGATTAATACATCATTTTTTATTTCTAACAACGCTGTAACTCTTTCCCTGAAAGTGATTTTCATTAATCAAGTTCATTTTTATTATATAGAAAATTTGGCATTTTTCATTATGGGCCATTATCCGTTTCCCGGTGCAGCCCTAACACAATCCTAATGAGACCCCCTGTGGCCACTCTGCGCTGACAATGGTGGTACAGGTGTAGGGCTGTAATTGTTACAAACAGCGTGTTGTACTGCAGGACTGTGCAGTTGGAGTCTCCAGGCATCAGGGGTTCCACTTGGCACCTTCCCTGGGGCCCAGTACAATTTCCAGGGCTTTATGAAAAACATACATGTTTGTGGTTATGAGGAAGCAGATTTAAAGAGATAGAGGTGTGTTTGTTTTAAAGCTAGAATACGGCGAAGTTCAGTGAGCTGTTTTGGAGGGTTTCTCTTTTTCTGACTCTACTGAGCCTTGAGCTTCACCTAAATGGCTCCCTCCAAAGACAGGCCAAGGGGCAGGGTGATGTAGCCGGTATTCTTAAAGCATCCACGTTTTCTTAAGAATTTGTTCATGTGTCTCATGACGTTCCAGAACTGTTATTCACTGTAACATTTAGTAAAAAAAAGGGCAGTGGGTAAATCATCCAGGCTATCCAGGAGGGTGGGGAGGCCCTGGCCCAGGGTGCCCAGAGCAGTGGTGGCTGCCCCATCCCTGGAGGGGCTCAAGGGCAGGTTGGATGGGGTTTGGGGCAACTTGATCCTGTGAGAGGTGCCCCTGCCCATGGCAGGGGTTTGAAATTGGATGGGCTTTAAGGTCCTTACCACCATTCTGTGATTCTATCAGAATGTCTGTGGAAGAGATGTGCATGGCCAAGCATAGAAAGTGGCTTCTGGAAGTTCAGAGCACCTTTTGTGTTTGCTTACTTGGGCAGCCACTGCTATCAGCCTGGCTACCAGAAACCCAGAGCACCACAGTGTCAGGCTGGGGATGTAGTTCAGATGTGCATTGCAGCTGCTTAGTGCATAGTTGACCTTAGGGCTTGTGTTGAAGCTTTAACACATTGATTAATGTTTGCTTTGTAGAGTTCAAAAGCTCTGTGGAAGCTCTAAGGATTATTTTATTTGGTGGCATGTTGGTATATTCACGCCTCATATGTGTTTGATTTTTTTTTTCCTGAATGCACATTTTTTTCCCAGATGTGATTTCTCCAAGGGATTTTTTTTCTCTCACTTTCCCTAAACAGGGGAAAACTAAATTTCTGATTTCTTTTGGTGGCTTGCCTATAGAAGGAATTGAGTACTCTTGGAAATGCATTTTTAAGGAGAAGTTTAAGGGAAAGGACAATTAACAAAGCTGCCGTGCCTGTATTTCTCAGGCTGCCGATAGGGGCTGCACCATTCAGACAGCACTTCTAATCAAGCCTGAACAAAAGAATATTGAAAATAGCTCAACTGATGCAGTCCTCATCATAACTCAGGGTGCAGGGTCAAGCACCAGTAAATCCTGCTCTCCTGTTGTTGTTCATGAATATATTTGTGCATATAAACTCCTCTTCAACATCTATTAGGGTAAGGCATCTCCATGGAAGAACCTCGTCAATGTTCCCTGCTGTTCCATCAATCCTGACTGGAGACAAATGCTCGGTGGCTCAGGAACAGACACCCATAAGTCTATGGGGCCGGATGGGATCCATCCAAGAGTATTGAGGGAGCTGGCGGATGTGCTGGCCAAACCCCTTTCCATCATTTTCCAACAGTCCTGGAAGACTGGGAAGTTCCACTGGACTGGAGGCTGGCTGATGTTGTGCCCATCTACAGGAAGGGTTGCAGGGAGGATCCAGGGAACTACAGGCCTGTCAGTCTGACCTCAGTGCCAGGGAAAGTCATGGAGCAGGTGATCTTGAGTGCTATCATGAAGCATATGCAAGAGAACCGGGTGATCAGGCCCAGTCAACACATGTTCACAAAGGCAGGTCTTGCCAAACTAACCTGATCGCCTTCTCTGACAAAGTGACTCGGCTGCTGGATGAGGGAAAGGCTGTGGATGTATGTTCCTGGACTTCAGTAAAGCCTTTGACACAGTTTCTCACAGCATTCTGTTTCAGAAACTGTCACCTCTGGCCTGGACAGGCACACACTCTCCTGGGTGGAAAACTGGTTGGCTGGCCAGGCCCAGAGAGTGGTGGGAAATGGAGTTAACTCCAGCTGGAGGCCAGTGACAAGTGGGGTTCCCCAGGGCTCAGTGCTGGGTCCAGCCCTGTTCAATGTCTTTATCAGTGACCTGGATGAAGGCATCGAGTGCACCCTTAGCAAGTTTGTGGATGACACTAAGCTGGGTGGAAGTGTTGATCTGCTGGAGGGTAGGGAGGCTCCAAACGGATCTGAACAGGCTGGATCGCTGGGCAGAGTCCAATGGCATGAAGTTTAACAAGACCAAATGCTGGGTCCTGCATTTGGGGCACAACAACCCCGTGCAGCTCCAGACTAGGAGAAGTCTGTCTAGAAAGCTGCCTGGAGGAGAAAGACCTGGGGGTGTTGGTTGACAGCGACGGAACATGAGCCAGCAGTGGCCCAGGTGGCCCAGAAGACCAATGGCATCTTGGCTTGGATCAGGAATGGCGTGGCCAGCAGGTCCGGGGAGGTTATCCTCCCTCTGGTCTCAGCACTGGTGAGACTGCACCTCAAATCCTGTGTTCCGTTCTGGGCCCCTCGCCACAAGAAGGATGTTGAGGCTCTGGAGTGAGTCCAGAGAAGAGCAACAAAGCTGGTGAAGGGGCTGGAGAGCAGGTCTTACGAGGAGCAGTTGAGAGAGCTGGGGGTGTTTATCCTTGAGAAGAGGAGGCTGAGGGGAGACCTCATTGCTCTCTCTGACTACCTGGAAGGAGGTTGTAGAGAGGAGGGAGCTGGCCTCTTCTCCCAAGTGACGGGGGACAGGGCGAGAGGGAATGGCCTCAAGCTCGGCCAGGGGAGCTTCAGGCTTGTCATCAGAAAAAATTTTTCACAGAAAGGGTCATTGGGCACTGGAACAGGCTGCCCAGGGAGGTGGTTGAGTCACTTCCCTGGAGGTGTTTAAAAAATGGGTGGATGAGGTGCAGAGGGGCATGGTTTAGTGATTGATAGGAGTGGTTGGACTCGATGATCCGGTGGGTCTTCTCCAACCTGGTGATTCTATGATTCTAAGCCAGGATGGAGTGGAAATTGCATGTAAATTAGAAGCATTAATATGTAAAACTAGAGCTCAGCACAGGCTATCTGTCCTGGTGTACAGCTACTCAAGGTATGGACGATATCAACTGCACCCTGAGATTAAACCTCCCTCCCAACATCTACGTCGCTTTCTGTTTGAACATCATTTTACACTGAAAATCCAACATAAACAGGTAAGGTGGTTTTTAAGTAGGATCTGAGAACTTCCTGGGTATTACCACAGTTTGTGTCATCTGCTGGTCTGCTCTGCAATTTCTACTTCAGAGTCCCAAGCAGGGTAGAGAAAGTCCTCCATGGTTCAAGCTGTCTGCAGAATCTGTAATCCTGTTAGTTTGAAGATACTACCACAGCCTCTGTTTGCTGACGCTGATCGTCTTTGGTGTCTGGTTATTAAGTTGCCTGGTGATTGCTAGTTGGTTACTAGCCTGGTAAAAATTCAAAGAGATTAATCCATATATGAACGCAACACCCAAAAAGGCATTGATAGTGTCGACAATGAGGTCAACTTCTGGCAGGTTAAAATCTGAATCTACTCAGAGTTGCCCACCCCAACACATGGGCAAGCATGGGGATCTGACAGCTTACTCCATCCTGGGCATGGACGCTCTGTACAGGACACCTTTTGTTCAGGGATTTTAGAGGAGGCTTAAGTGTATTGCCTTGGATAATGTTTTTTATGTCATTAAACATCTACTGGAGAACTAAGAATAAACTTTCAAATATCACCTGTGCCCTGTGCCACTGCACTGAGATTATCTAAAGAGGAACACTAACAGTTGCTGCAGCCCTGGAATTCTGTAAGCTGCATTTAACTCTGAAGTCCCTGAGCAAGGCAGAAGGTGAAGCTCCTTAAAAAACAAGCAAACAGATGTCCCCGAAAATACAGAAATGTGAAGAAACTACTAAAAAACAACAATTCTTTCTTTTGGCTTATTTTTCCTCAGTGTTGGATCTCAGTGGGATGATGTACATTAGGTTTTTAAGCATAATTGTTCCAGTTTGATGACTCTGTGCTGAAAGCCTTAAGCTCCAGCTCTGTCCTCTGTAGGTTTAGATACTGTACCTCTGTGGAACCTCTTGCAGGGTGCCAATAGATGGCCAGCACCCAACCATACAGCAGAAACTGACAGGTACTGCACTTCATCCTCAAACAGAGTTTCTCCAGTGAAACAGGCCAGCTCTGGCTTCTCAAGTGCAGTTGTTACGTAGCTGCAAAACTGTGTGGGAAGCACTATGTGGTAGGAAGTAGCCACTGAGGGCTGTGGACCTACTGCCACAGGGGGTGAAGCCTGCCCAAGGAGTGGTGTGCGCACTGAAATGCTCCCAAACAGCCTGCACAGTGCCTGTCCTTGTTCTGGGATGTAAGTCTGAGGATGGGCTCTGAGGAGTCCTGGCATTGCCTGCCACTTGGCTCATGGCAGGGCAGTGTGAGAGGCTGCCCATTCTGTCTGAGAGGATTTCAGTGAGGAGAGTGACGAGGAACTTGATGGTATCCTAGGGACACGTGACTTGTCTTATTTCTCAATTGGAGGGATTTTTGCCCCCTTTTTTTATTTTTTTTTTCTCTTCTAATAGCTCAGTCCTCTAAAAGATCCGACCCTCAGCTCTCAAAGATAATCCTAGAACAGTTTGTCCCTTCCCTCTTTCTGTGGTTCCTTCTAGCCTTTTGCTCTACTGCAAAATGCAGAAGGATTTATTTTTACTGATGGCACAAAATATCGTGCTGGGGGGAAAAGCAAACTAAAGAATTGGAATCCAAATGCCGCTGTCAAAACATTGCTCTGCTTGGACCTGGTGCAAAAGAGCATCTCTCTGTTGTCATCTGTTCAGTTTGCTTGAGTTGGCTTCTGGATGTGAAATCCAGGGTCTGCAATGACTACAGCAGAGAACAGGTGCAACGATCCAACTGCAATAAAGTACTGGCACGTGGGGGCTGGTTATTAGTTTACATGAAAGGACTCACAGGGTGGGGGTTATAAGTGGAAGCAAAATATGTTCTGCAGATGGCTGTCTGTTGACATTGCTAGGGACAGATTATGCTTTCCAGAGATAAAAGAGTAATCACAAACTGGATGTCCTGCCAGGAGAGCATATATACTTGAGTAATAGGCTTGGACTATGGGGCTAGATTCCAAGTTAATAATAAGGATATATTTTCAAGAAATTTGTGGATTCCCAGATTTAGTATTGAGTTCATCATAAAAAGAGCTCCAGGCCAGGAAGCCTGGGTCTGGGTCCAAACTTTTGCCAGATTTAGCAGATTTGTAAACCAGTGTTTGCCTTTTGAGCTGCAGTTGTGTTGGTGGTGATGATTCTTAAACAAAGCAAGAAGCAAAGCCCTGAAGACCCATCTGTTGCACAGGCGCCTGGGCTTCTGAGGACACATGGGTACCAACTTGCAGTCGCATGCTGATGCAGACGATGTGTCTGGTCAGGCCAGAAGAACAAATTGAGCAGGACATGCGTAAGTATTCTCTTCCAAGCTGGAAACACAATTTGCTAGGCTCAGGAGAAGAACTTCCCCAGCAGAAAGGATCAATAATGCCTTTTTTCTGGTTTGCTGCATTCTGTTTCAGCATCTGTGCTGAGCTTTTCTCATGTTTTCCATTTGACTAGAAGAGTCTCTAAAATGTGATTTTTGGGCTGAAACCCACTATATGATGTCCTATGCAATATTTGCCTGTCAGCAGGAGTGTGATATTGCCAGCAGATCCCTAACAACTTCTTGGAGATTAGAAACATTGCTGAAAGAATTGAGGGCATTTGAAAGGGTTCTCCACAGGTGGGGAGAAGCCCACTATTTGGCCTTTAATAGAGACTTATGAGTTGTGTGGTTAACAGCATTCTTATTAATGCATAAAACTTTCATTGTTTCTTAATTTACTTGAAAGAGTTGTTTAGACCCGTAATTGCCCTATAACAGCATAGTGATAGCAAGCTAGATTTCAATCAACATACTCATGAATTGCCAGTATTTTAGCAATAAATTTCTAGATAATAAACTTGTAGCTTCCTTTGTAAATGCCAGCTAAACGCCTAAACATTCCTCACAGAGTTAATTGCACATTTAGTGCTCATGTAATTTTGAATTAATTACATGCCAAATGGATTTATGTTGTATGTACTTAATAAACCTTGATAAGTGCCCTTTTAACAATCAGTTCCTATTTAGGATCTGATTTGTGTAAAAAGAGTGACTTATGACACTGGGTCAGGATGTTCCCACCATGCGCTTCTGCGCTGGCTGTAGCACATGGGGCTTTGTATGGGATGCAGGACCAGGAGCTGCAGAACTAAAGGTATCATAGAATCATGGAATGGTTTGGGTCGGAAGGGACCTTAAAGTCCATCCAGTTCCACACCCTGCCATGGGCAGGGACACCTCCCACTGGGTCAGGTTGCTCAAACCCCATCCAGCCTGGCCTGGAACACCTCCAGGGATGGGGCAGCCACCACTGCTCTGGGCAACCTGGGTCAGGGTCTTACCACCCTCACAGGAAAACATTTCTTCCCAAGACCTCATCTCAATCTCCCTTCTTTCAGCTTAAAACCTTTAGCCCTCGTTCTATACCTGTACTCCCTGGTCGAGAGCCCCTACCCAACTGCTTTAAGGTCTCTCCACAGCCTTCTTTTCTTCAGGCTGAACAACCCCAACTCTCTAAACCCGTCCTCTATATGGGAGGTGCTCCAGCCCTTGGATCATCTTGTTGGCCTCCTCTGGACTCGCTCCAACACCCTGCTGAAACAGAAGAGAAACTCTGTACGAGATTGTTTATCTGGCATCCTTTTGTAAAGCACTGTTTCCAACCTCAGACTAGTAACCTAGAAGGAAATTTGCTTTCCTTCCCAGCTAAGTGTTTAATATATGCCATTTTAAAGAGCTTTGAATTTTTCAGTGCTGGTAGTGCAGACCTGCATTATAGACACCAGAAGCGTGGATGTTCAGGTAAACAGTAAAGAAACCTTTTACCAGGCAAAAGTTGCTCCGAGCGTTGATCTTTTTTTAGGTCCTTTTGCTTTTAAAATGTTAGACATAAAGAAATTCACTCAAAACCTTGTGTATATTTTGTCCTGAATTTCTAGGGCCTTTGTTTTGGTTTTGATATGCCAGGAGCAGCGCATAACATGTTTGACCTTGTGTCTTTATTTGTGTATGCATTCGTATTTTTTCTCTGAGTAACAACAACTTTAAACAAACCTGTGGGCTGCAGGCTTTTAAAAATGTAATTATTGACCTTTATTTACTTTTTCTCTGCCCTGCAGATAATTCAGCATTCAGTGCATTTTAATATGTAGTGAGTGCTTGGTAGTAATATTTCAGGGAGATATCATTGTCAGGTTGTAGGGGGTTTGAGTGCTCATGTGGAAGTAATTCCCCTCTGGAACAGTGCACTGAGTAGCAGCCTTTTGCCTTCTTTATGTAGAGACAGAGGCTGATCAACTTGGGAACACAGAGGCAAGTCAGAGTGAAGAGAAAAGGGCAACAATAAAATGAAAAAATGCTTCCTTAGGGCCTGAAGTGGAGTGCTGCATAAAACAGAGTTGTAGAAGTTTCTTCACAGCTGTGAAGATGTCTGATTTCTCTCATTGTTGGGAGGTTGAGAAGGCAGATTTACAAGCGCCAGATAACTGATGTTGCAGGATTCCTGAAGATGGACCTTTTTTGTCCCAGTGAATTCTGTTCAGATAAGTGTGACACTGGTAGGCTTGAGGTATCTAAATAACTAAGGCATCTGGAAAAGTGTCCTCTCTTGCTTTGCTGGGTGCTGGAATAACTTAAGGATAAATACTAACACTGTACTGGGGAACCAGTTGCTGTGTTTTTAAATGGATGCACATCAGGCCGGTGGGGTATTGGTGACTGTGATGAAGCAGCACTGTACATGGAGCAGCTGTCAGTGCAGGATCACAGACTGTGCCACTAAAGAAGGGTCCCAGCTGGTGTAAAAACCAAACTGAACAAAAGAAACTCACCCCAAACCCCAAATGGGCTAAGTATTTCCCACTATTATTTTCCCTTTGCTTGTTTCATTCTGCAAGGTGAATCTCCCAGAACTAACGCAGTGAGGAAGGTCAAAGATTGAATGAGTGCAGAGGGAAATTTAGAGAGAGAATAAAAAATGTGGGACAGTTAGTGAGGTAAGGGGAGAAACAAAACTGTTCTCTGGATGGCAAAGGTTTTACCAAGGGCCTTGTGTGAGTTGTGCTGGGATTATGCATGGAGATTTAAAGAAAAACCTGCCAAAGAAACAAGAACACACTAGAGGTTTGAGACTGGAGAAAGGTGTGTTAATCATGCTCACTGAGGTAAAGATGAGAAAGTTTGGGTTCAGTCCTAAAATGCTGAAGTTTTTGGTTGAACCTGTGAATACTGAAATACATTGTCATGTGGAAGGAGATGTGAGTGCTCACCTCCTCCCAGCACCAAAGGTTTTGAACTGCATGCAGCTCATGAAGCGCTGGCTTACTGCCCATCCTTGCCTGAAATCAAAAGTAGACAAAAATAGAAGTTTCAGAATCTTCAGTTTCACGTCATGACTGCTGTTCTCTGCAGAGGTTCTCTCAGAACTCAACACAACCTTTGTGTTTTGTTACCTGATCAACGTCTGAAGGACTTGCTCTGTGGCTGGGCACATCTGTCAGTATTTCCTTCCCAGAAAGTAAAGTTCTGCAGGCTGTGGAGGGCCTTTGCATTGATGGAGCTCTGTGTGGTGTCTTGTAATTAATTAATGTAGATGAATTTGCTGTAAGAAGAAGAATGAGACAAACCCTTCTCAGCATACTCTCTGGGCAGGATCGTGTGTTACAGCAGCATGCATGTGAATGTGTGATGTCCTGCCCTGTCTGTCCCTGTCCCGAGCAGATCTAGGCTGTCTGCCCCCTTCCTCGTCAGTCCAGAAGCAGTTTGGGGGAATGTAGGTCTCAGCCACTTGGCAAGCAGAGAGAGGCAACTTTAGGTGCTACGCAGGAAATCAAGCACCTTGGATGCTTTTGTTGTTTCAATGCCCAATAGCATACATAATAACGTACATTAATAATAACAGAATAACATACATTCATACATGCCTCATGTATGAGCTCCCCATCTATTCTCTCCTTGACATCCTTGAGTAGCCCCTTGGAGCAGCAGTCCCAAGAGCTTGCATTTACCAGGTAATTTTCCTTTGCTAAATGACCTTGAACAGCAATGGGGATCACACTTCACAAAGTACAGTTAAAATTAACAATGCAACTGGCTGCCCAAGAACTGCAAATGCTCGACAGGGACGCAGCTGCAACATCTTACGCTTCTCAAAGTGTTTCTGTGTATGAGTTAGATTACTCACGTCATTAATTATTTGCAGGAACATTCTCTGTACTTGTACATCATCAGCCTTTATAATCTTGTTAGTCCAGACCACCAGAGCTTTGTGTTCAGGTAACCAGCTCAGGAATTTATCTGATGAAGGCAAATCCTGACCCAGCTGTGTGGTGTTCCAACTTTTCTGTGTTTGGTACAAGCATTTACATATGGCAACATGGCTGAAAGGTGAAAAGAAGTGAACTCATGGGATGCTGGAAGCTTTGTGGCTCTTGCAGCCAGAGCCAGACCAAGGGGAACTGAGGGCTCTGGTGGGCAGGGTCCAGGTGACTGAAGATCTCCAGGGGCTCCTAGAGCTGGGCTCTTCACACTGTGGTGAAAGCTCACTGGGAAGTCGGAGAGGCCCAGAATATTTTCTTCTGTGTCATGTTGGAGGATTTTCGAAATGTTATCCCTTTTACTCTTTCTATACCTCTACATGTCTGTACTTCTGCATGTACTTCAGGCCAAATAGAATTGCGGTGTGTCTTAGAGGATGAGAGTAAACAGTAGCTCCATCTTCAGAGGGAACTTCTCATGCAGAACAAAGGCCGATTGTAACCTCATGTACTTATTTTCTTGTCATTGCAAACTGCACAGCTTTTTTGACTCAAAAAAATCACCATTTGGAAAGGGTCAGAGCAAAACCAGCTTTTGTGATCATTTTCCTTAATTTGTACTTATAAAGTTCAGGGCTGTAAAAGGAAGGGAATTTTTCAGTCAAATAATTTCAGACAGGAACATGAAATTGTGACTTTTCAGAGCTTAGAGTTTTTCTTTAGTTCATTTTATCACATGTGCACTTTTATAATTTTTCTGTTTTTCTTTTTCTCATGTTTTCATAAAGGTTTGTTTATCCCTCTTTTAAGAGTGTGTATATGGCTGCTGCATCCCTTTCTCAAAACTTCTCTTTTGGGGCTTATTTCACGAGATTGGACAGATGACATGGGTGTCAAAGCTAAGTGTGTTCCAGTTTGGTGCGGACAGACATGTGGATGCATGCCGCTCTCACTGGACACAGGAGAATCCACCCATGAATCACAGCTGAGACACAGCTGAGGGGAGGGCAGCAATTAACCAACCACCTTCAGTTATGGTGCTCAGAGGATGCCATGACTGTAAATGTTCCTTCTGATTCTGTAGTTTTCCAAACCTTGTTTTGTGAGCAAGTTATGTGTGGCCAAGGAAAGAAATCAAATGGAAAAACAAACCTCAAGCCTTTTGAAACGATGATTTAGATTTGCACGGAAGTGGGGCAAAGAAAGAATAAAAATAACAAAGTAGGAAAAGGCACTTCTGGTAATTCAAAGCTTAAAAATACTGGAAGAAGTTCTTTGTGGAAAAGTTTAGAAAGGTGAAAATGAATTCTACCTCTGGAAGGTGGAAAGCACTCCATGGCATTTGGCATTGTTTTTTGAGGGTTTGGTTGGATTTTTTCCCCATTTTTAACTGGCTGTCGCTTAGCTGCACCTCCCTGCTGTGCCGTGTGCATCCCATGTATACATGTTCCTCATCTTCCCAACATTTTGATCATGTGTGTGGACAATGTTCTGGATTCCCCAAAAACAGCTGGACAAACCCACAAAAAAGTAAGTGCATTGGTAAATACTGAATGTTGTTCCCCTTACACCCTGCCTTGCTCCGTCATCAGCCAGAGCAGTCTGAACTTGTAATTGCAGATCTTCCTGGGCATCACCTTTCCTCTGAAACAGAATGTGAGGTTGAGTTGTAGGAGCAAGCCTGAACTCTGTTTTCAACATTGGGAAGAAGGCAGCAGCAGATACTGCCATGAGGCTGCTCTGATGAACAAGAAAAGGGAGTATTTTCCCTGTTGGCCTGGCCCTTCAGCACTGACATCTCCCACTGTTGCAGGCCTGACAAGCCCCCAGGGACTAACACCCTTGCTTTTGGATCCAGAAACCAACAGACCTGGCATTTTGAGTCCTTATCTCCAGGAGCTGTCAGTAGTGCCCACTTATTCTAGGGCCTGTCAAGTCCACTGGCAAAATAGGTGAAAACATCTCCCCTTCTTTTGTAAAAGCCAACAAAGTCCCGTTATTTCCTGTTCCCTTAGCTTCATTGTCATCATCATATAACACAGCCTTGTTATAGTCAAGCCTATAGAAACAGGGAATGATTTGGGTTGGAAAGGACCTTAAAGATGATCCAGTTCCAACCCCTTGCCATGGGCTAGGACCCTAGGCCACCCTGGACAGTGAGGATAATAACGTCTACCCACCTTAGTTATGTGCTGAGTCCAGAGTAATGCTCTGTTAGATGCACATTTCTTGAACTCAAACATTATGCTTCCCTCTCTGAGTACAGCGAGGGCTCCTCTGCCAAGGAGAGCTTAAGCTCATCAGATCATAGAATCATAAAAATAATAGAATTGTAGATTTATTTGGTTGGAAAAGACCTATGAGATCAACAAGTCCAACCATACCTGCCCACTACTAAACCATATCCCTGAACACCTCATCCACCCATCTTTTAAATACCTCTAGGGATGGTAATTCCACCACCTCCCAAGGCAGCCTCTGCCAGTGCCTGAGAACCCTTTCAGTGAAGAAATTTTTCCTGGTGTCTAATCTGAACCTGCCCTAGTACAACTTGAGGTCATTCCCTCTTGTTCTATCACCTGGGAGACGAGATCAACACTCACCTCACTGCAACCTCCTTTCAGGCAATTGTAGGCAGTGATAAGGTCTCCCATCAGCCTGCTTTTTTCCAGGTTGAACAAACCCAGTTCCCTCAGCTACTCCTCATAAGACTTTCTCTCCAGCTCCCACACCAGCTTCATTGCACTTCTTTGGATGCACTCCAGTCCTCAATGTCCCTCCTGTAGTTAGGGGCGCAAACTGAACCAGGGTTCAAGGTATGGCCTCACCGATGCTCAGTACAGGGGAACAAGCACTTCCCTGGTCCTGCTGGCCACACTATTTATGATACAGGCCAAGATGCTATTTGCCTTCTTGGACACTTAGGCCACTTCTGACTCATGTTCAGTCAACTGTCAACCAACACCCCCAGGTCTTTCTCTGCCAGGCACCTTTCCAGCCACTCTTCCCCAAGCCTGGAGTGCTGCATGGGGTTGTTGTGTCCCAAGTGAAGGACTTGGCATTTGGCCTTGTTAAATCTCATCCTGTTGGTCTCAGCCCATTGATCCAACCTGTCTAAATGCCTTTGCAGAGCCTCCCTGCCCTCAAGGAGATCCACACTTATGCCCAGTTTAGTGTCATCTGCAATCTTACTAAGGGTCCATTCAATCCCTTCATGCAGGTCATTGATAAAGACATTGAACAAGATATGGACCCAACAGTGGGTCCTGTGGACACCACTTGTGACCAGCCTCCAAGTGTATTGAGCTCCATTTACCACCACTCTTTGGGCCTGGCCATCCAGCCAGTTTTTTAGCCAGCAGAGGGTACACCTGTCCAGGCCAGTGACAGCCAGTTTCTCAAGCAGAATACTGTGCAAAATGGTGTTGAAGATTTTACTAAGGTCCGGGTACGCTATATCCCCAGCCTTTCCCTCATCCATCAAGTGGGTCATCTTGTCATAGAAGGAGGTCAGGGTAGTTTGACAAGACCTGCATTTCGTAAGCCCATGCTGAGTGGGCTTGATCACCTGGTTGTCTTACGTGTGCTGTGTGATGGCACTCAAGATGACCTGCTCCATGATCTTCCCTGGCACTGAGGTCAGACTGACAGGCTTGGAGTTCCCTGGATATTCCCTACAGCCCTTCTTGTAAATGGGCATTGCAATTGCCAACTTCCAGCCAAGTGGAACTTCCTTAGTCAGCAAGGACTGCTGGTAGATGATGGAAAGGGGTTTAGCAAGCACCTCTGCCAGGTCCCTTAATACCCTTAGGTGGATCCCATCCAGCCCCATAGACTTGTGAATGTCTAATTGGCTGAGCAAATCTTTACCCATGTCCTCTTGGATCATGGGAGCTTTTTTCTGCTCTCCCTCTCTCTGTAATTCTAGCTGAGGAGGTTGAGTACCCAGAGAACATCTTGCCTTACTTCTAAAGACTGAGGCAGAGAAGGCATTAAGTACCTCAGCCTTATCCTTTGTCTCTATTGTTCCTCCTGCATCCAGTAAATGGTGCAGGTCCTCCTTGGCCTTCCTTTTGTTGTTGATATATTTGTGGAAACTTTTTCATTATTTTTCACAGGATTGTCAAGTCTAAGTTCTACTTGGGCTTTAGCCCTTCTGATTTTCTTTCTGCATGGTCTCACTTCATCCTTATACATGCTTGTAGTCCTCCTGAGATGCCTGTCCCCTCTTGCAAAGACTTTTGTCATTTTTCCAAGGTCCACTCAGATCTCTCTGCTCAGCCAAGATGGTGTTCTTCCCTGCTGGCATATTTTTTGGAACACAAGAACTCTTGAGCTGCCAGGATTTCCCTGGTAAACTGGGTAGGAGTGGTGGAGGCGTTGCCCTCTATCTCAGGAATGGGATAGAATGTGAAGAGCTGTCATTAAAGAGTAGCCATGAACAGGTTGAAAGCTTGTGGGTCAGAATTAAAGAAAAAGGAACCAATGTGAACCTTGTGGTTGGTGTATACTACAGGCCACCCAATTAAGGACAACCAGCCAATGAAGTCTTCCTCCTCCAGCTACAGAAGACTTTATGCTTGCAAGCTCTCATCCTACTTGAGGACTTCAACCACCCTGACATATGCTGGAAAAGTAGCACGGCAAGCTGTAGGCAATCCAGGAGACTCCTGCAGTGCAATGAAGATAATTTCATAGTCCAGCTGATAGAGACCCCCACCTGTGGAGATGCAATATTAGACCTGATGGTAACGAATACGAGTGAACTCATCAGTGACATTAGGATCGGAGGCAGCCTGGGCAGCAGTGACTGATGGAGTTCAAGGTCCAGAGGGATATGGGACATGTGAGGAGCCTAAATTTCAGGAAAGCAGACTTCTAGCTCTTCAAGGAGTTGCTCAGTAGGACCCCCTGGGACATGGTCCTTGGGGACAAGGGAGCAGAACAGAGCTGGCAAATATTTAAGGATGCTTTCCGTAAAGTACAAGAGTGCTTAGTCCCTATATGTAGAAAATCAGGCTGGAAAGGGAAGAAACCGGCATGGCTGAGTCAAGACTTGCTGGTTAAACTAAAGAAGAAGAGGGAAGTGCACGGGCAGTGCAAGCAGAGACAGGGAACCTGGGACATGTATAGGGATGTTGCCCACATGTGTAGGGATGAAGTCATGAGGCCAAGGTGCAGCTGGAGCCGAACTTGGCAAGGGATGTGAAGACCAGCAAGAAGGGCTTTTACAGGTACATCAATCAGAACAGAAAGGTTAAAGATAAAATACCTCCACTAATGGTTTGGAATGGTGACCTTGTACCAACAGACAAGGAGAGGCTGAGGTACTTGACAATATTTTTGCCTCAGTCTTCACTGATAACTGCTCTCCTCACCCCTCCTGGGTAATGGGAAAACAAGATGGGGACCAGGGGGGTAACGCCCTCCCACAAAAGAGGAGGATCAGGTTCGTGACCACCTGAGGAAACTGAACATATATAAGTCTATGGGACCTGATGAGATGCATGCCAGAGTCCTGAGGGAACTGGCAGATGTGGTTGCCAAGCTGCTCCATGATATCTGAAAAAAAGTTACGGAAAAGTTACAGAAACCAGAACAAGTCCCTGGTGACTGGAAGAAGAGTGATGTCATGCCCATTTTT
This sequence comes from Phaenicophaeus curvirostris, assembly GCF_032191515.1. Classification (NCBI taxonomy): domain Eukaryota; kingdom Metazoa; phylum Chordata; class Aves; order Cuculiformes; family Cuculidae; genus Phaenicophaeus; species Phaenicophaeus curvirostris. Next base: position 1,067,619 of record NC_091405.1, read on the forward strand.
AAAAAGTGTAGAAAAGATGACCTTGGGAACTACTGACCTGTCAGCCTCACGTCTGTGCCTGGGAAGATCATGGAACAGATCCTCCTAGAAATTATGCTAAAGCAGATAGAGGACATGGAGATGATTAACAGCAGCCAGCACGGCTTCACCAGGGGCAAGTCCTGTATGACCAACTTAGTGGCTTTCTATGATGGTGTAGCTGCAGCAGTGGACACGAGTAAACCAACAGATGTGATCTATCTGGATTTTTGTAAAGCCTTTGACATGGTCCCCCACAACATCCTTCTCTCTAAATTGCAGAGATATGGGTTTGATGGGTGGGCTGTTCCGTGGGTAAGAAACTGGTTGGATGGTTGTATTCAGAGTAGTGGTCAATAGCTTAAAGTCCAGATGGAGATCCATGACTAGTGGTGTCCCTCAGGGGTCAGTACTGGGACCAGTGCTGTTTAATATCTTCATCAATGATATAGACAGTGAGATCAAGTGCACTCTCAGCAAGTTTGCAGATGACACCAAGCTGAGTGGTGCAGTTGCTACACCAGAAGGACAGGCTGTCATCCACAGGGACCTGGACAGGCTGGAGGAGTGCAAACCTCATGAGGTTCAACAAGGCCAAGTGCAAGGTCCTACACCTCAGTAGGGGCAATCCCTGATTTCAGTATAGGATGGAGGATGACAAGATTGAGAGCTGCCCTGCAGAGAAGGACTTGGGGATGCTGGTTGATGAGAAGCTCAACATGAGCCAGCAATTTGTGCTCACAGCCCAGAAGGCCAACTGTATCCTGGGCTGCATCAAAAGAAGCGTGGCCAGCAGATCGAGGGAGGTGATTCTGCCCCTTGGTTCCTCTCTTGTGAGACCTCATCTGGAGTATTCAGGTCTGGAATCCTCAATGTAAGAAGGATATAGAACTGTTGGAACGGGTCCAGAGGAGGCTGCAAAGATGATCAGAGGGCTGTAGCTCCTCCCATACGAGGACAGGCTGAGAGAATTGGGCTTGTTCAGCCTGGAGAAGAGGAGGCTCCAAGGAGATCTTATAGCAACATTCCATTACCTGAAGGAGGCTACAAGAAAGCAGGGGAAGGACAGAGGCTTGTGGTCAAGGACAAGGGGCAAATGGTATCAGCTGGAGAGGGGCAGATTTAGACTAGACATAAGGAAGAATTTCTTCACCATGAGATTGGTGAGGTCCTGTAACAGGTTGCCCTGGGGAGTTGCGAATGCCCCATCCCTGGAGGTGTTCAAGGCCAGGTTGGATGGGGCCTTGGGCAGCCTGATCCAGTGGGAGGTGTCTCTGCCCATGGCAGGGGCGTTGGAACTAGATGATCTTTAACATCCCTTCCAACCCAAACTATTCTATGATTCTATGATTATATGATTCTATGATTCTATGATTTCCTTCTTAATGAGCGTCCAGCCCTTATGTGTTCTTCTGCCCTTTAGGGCTGCCTTCCAAGGAACTCCATCAATCAGCCTTCCAAACAGGCCAAAATCTGTTCTCCGGGAGTCCAAGACGGCCATTCTGCTCATTCTCTGCCTTGCTTCTCCTAGAACTGAGAATTCTATTGTCTCGTGATTGCTGTGCCCCAGGCATCCTCCACCCCTCACTTCTCCCACAAGGCTTTCTCTGTTCCCAAACAACAGGCCTAGTGGGGTGCCTTCTCTAGTCAGATCACTCACCAGTTATGTCAAGAAGGTGTCTTCCATACACTCCAGGAACCTCCTAGCCTGTTTCCTCTCTGCAATATTATACTTCCAGGAGACATCTGATAAGTTGCAGCTTCCGACAATAAAAAGGGCTAGTGATCATGAGACTTCTCCCAGTTGCTTGTAGAAAATCTCATCAGCCTCTTCTTCCTGGTTGGCTGGTCTATAGCAGACTCCCACCACGATATCTGCCTTGTTGGGCATTCCTCTGATTTTTACTCATAGATGTTCAACCCTATCATCACCATCACTGAGATCAAGGCAACCAAAACATTCTTTAACATAGAGGGCTAACCTACCATGTCTCCTTCCTTGCTGATCCCACCTGAAGTGTCTATAGCCACCCACGGCAGCACTCCAGTTACGTGATTTGTCCCACAACATTTTCATGATAGTAATTACATCACAGTTTTCTTGCTGTAGAATGACTTCTAGTTCCTTCTGTTTGTTGCCTGTGCTGCATGCATTGGTGTAGACGCACTTCAGCTGATTTGTTGATCCCACTACATTCCTGAGGGGAGTAGTTTTAATTCCTAAGTGACTCCTTGCGGTTGGTTCTAACTCATGAATTACCTTTGCATCTTTGCTGCCACTTGGACTGCTATGCCCAAATTCCTCTGAGGTGGCAGACCAAAGGGCCTCACCAGCACACCATCACTCAGACACCGGAGTGCCATTCCCAGGCTTTTTTCTATCAGGCCTGTCTTTGTCCCCTTCTCTTTTTATATCTATTTTACTGTTCTATCGATGAGCCCTGATAACTTCTTGGTAAGCCTCCTTTTGCCGTTTGGGGACAGGTGTGCCCATTGCTTGTCAGCAAGCCTGGTGGCAAACTGTGGTCAAAACCACTCCAAAGATAAAAATGCTCCCTTTGTAAGGAGGAGAAAGTGTCATTACTGACTAACATCATCACTGGCTCTGAGCTGCCTAGCTTCACTTGCTGACATACATTCATAATTATGCAAGATTCCACTGTAATGAATGAGATTAATAATAGGAACAGGATACATCATAATTGATTAACATAATTAGTAGTGTTCTATTTATGTTTTATGTGTCAAGGCCAGAATGAGAGGGGGAAAAATGATGAACCCTTTGAAAGGTAAGATTTAAAGGCAAGACCTTGAAGTATGTACTACTGCAGGCAGAGTAGTGATGACCATCCACTGTGATTTCGTGCAGTAGAAAGGAGGTGTTACAGGACAGTGCTGTGCAAGTCTGTTTTTTTCAGGTGGCAAATGATATTTCTGGTTTAACGAGAAAGGCAAAACTTAATTCACATTCTCTGCAGACAGCTTCTTCCTCTGTTTTTGACTTTTAACCCTATGCTAAGGGGCTCAGAGCCTTCTAAAGCTACAGCCCCCCACTATTGGCACTAACATAGCGGATCAAAATTCTCGACTTCCAGCAACCAGGGACAGAAGTGAAACAAAAGTTGGAGAGAATGAGTTTTCCCCATCTCTCCCCTTCCATTATATTCAAGCTACACTTCCTGCATCTGCTATAAATATTTAAAGCAACAGTAGCAAACATTTAAAGGTTAGGACGGAAGAAGAAATCTAACCGTGTCTGTGTCCTCATTCACAGTGTGTGGCAGCCCCACACAGCACCTTCAGCCAGAGGTCATGTGCATATCTAATGAGGTTCCTCTGCCCTCCGCTTGTGGGGGAGCAACATGAGAGCTTTAATTGCTCACCATGTTTTACAGCCTGGGATGAGTTGGAGAAAGCTTTATAATAATGCACATACAGGCTTAACAGGCAATCATGGTTATACGAGAGTTTATAATTAGTAAAAAGGCTGGAAAATGTGTCTTCCTTTCTACAGATTCTGTACAATAGATCAATAAATCTCAGTAGTTTCTCAATCTGGATGTACTTTTACCTCTTATTAAAAAAAGATAGAGAAAGAGAAAATAGTGGGAAGACAGGGAATTAAAGTCTAAGTCTATATTTTAAAAAATAGTGTTTGCAACTGATGTTCCCCAACTGATTTTCTTTCTCCCTGTTTTGAATATCTCTCTTCTTCTGTATTACGATAACTGCTTTCTGAAAAGTTATTTTGGGCACAAGGATTTTGCTGAGGAATTGAAGAGCTCCATGAATTCTCCTTTAATTTCTCAGCAGCCACTTCCGAGGCAACAGGACTTTTAATTACATGTACATCACTGGCACTGCTGTACATCATGGCACTGGTTTAGAATAATCTAACAACCTGTCTTCCATGCCCACTGCAGAAGTACTCCCACAGACAGAGATGACAGACCTGCTAAAGGGTTACCTATTTTTTTGTCTCTACGTGATGTTTTGGGATTCATAAATTTGAAAGTCTTTTACTGCAAAGTGGGAATCCTGCAGTGCTGGTGCTGTTTTTTCTCATTACTGACCAATGGCCAGACAGGGCAGAGAGAAGCGTACGATGTAGTAGAGTGTGTGTATGGCGAAAGAGTTCTTGTGCAGGTGGGAGGTAGTAGACAGAAACTAATTTTTAGAAGATTTCTCCCCCTGTTCATTACTCCCCGAAGAATTGGTTTGTTTGAGTTTTGGCACCATGGTGTATGAGGCATGAAATGGGACTGTGCATGCCAAAAGAGTGACAACAGCCTGGGTTCGCTTTCAGTCTGGGGACTCATAATCCTGATCCCTGTATGAAAGACTTTTGGTATTGCGCTTTTAATCCACACCACATACTTAATAGGTGGTTTATGCTACTGATAAGTGCGTCTGAAGTTTCCCTTGGGACTTGGAAGACCTTCATTTGGACAGTGTACAATGTCAATGTCTTACAGAATGATCAACATGCAGTCTCCCTCTTGGAAGGCTGCATTGATCTGTATGGTGAACAAGTTAGTTACTGCGGGTTTATTCTGGATAAAGAGGCATCTGTAGTAACTCAGTGCAGCCTGAGAGAGGCTCCTGAGGCCTTTTGAAGATGATATTTGATTTTCAGCCAGAATAAAGGAGTTCCACCTAGATGACACACAAGCTTTTGTGCTAAGGCTCACTTTGGGAAAAGAACAGATCGTAAATGGAAGCATTTCCTGGGACATTGAGTAACATTGGTAAGAACCTGATTTAACCCCCTGAGAGATCAGTGGGATTCTTTCTCTGACCTCAGGGTGCTCAATTGAGACATTTATTTCTTTAAAAACAAAATCTTCCTGACTATTGTTTATATTCTTCCTTCTGATATCTGTACCACAGAACTCCTCTCCAATTTTGGTCTTTTAATCTCCATGGTAAAAAAAGAAAAGAAAAAAATAATGCCGATAAGTGGGGACTGGACAACAGATACATCAGCTCCGTGATTGCTGTGCTCTGTTTGGACATCGAAACTGAGAAGCTGCTGCCAATTGCAGCCAGTCTACGGGGACCGGGCAATTCTGTCAATGAATGTTGTTCGATTGCTTTTTTTACCAATGGCTGTCGCTACCATTTTGGACCTACTAACACCCAAGTCAATAACTGAAAAGCTGTGTGGATACAGGGTTTCCTCTGTTTCCCAAGCTGGTAGCAGAGGTTATGTGTTTTACATCACGTGTCATTATGTGATGTAACTGGATCATAAGCTAAATGAGACATACAGCTGGTGTGCTTTCCTCATTTGTCCCATCTGGATTCACTATAGTATTTTTCTAATCGATACTCTTCCTCAAAAAGAAAAGCTGTGTAATAATTCCTTCTAGAAGAATATGTAACCCTTAGCCCTGAGTTGTCTTTTTACAAGTGATTGTGGCAGAGCTGGTACAGAGAAACGCTCAGATTGGTCACAGTGGCAGAATCTGTCCCTGATGGTTCATCTGAAGTGTCTCTCGCTGTCCAGAACTGAGGGTTGGGTTAGGCCGCCTATAAAGCCAGATACATTTAATTCAGGTCAGGATTGGGACTTTCCTTAAAATTCAGGAATATTTCAGCATGCGCCCATGCAGACAAACATGCACCAGATCCTTGTGCAGTTCTGTGGGCAGTGCAGATGGAATTAAACTGGTGTCCTTTCATACTGCCTGATAGGAGGAGTTAATGACCTCTTGCCTGCACTGTTTGGTTCTGTGTGTGGTCAGTTACTAATTACAGAAACAACTGATTTCAAGGAGTTTGTAGAAATTACGAAATGCTCATAATGGCAGGAGTGGATTCAACAAAATAAAAACCACATTGAGCAAAACCCAGCAATGCAGTGGGGAAGTGGCTGGGGTTTCAGGGAGAAGATGACAGCCCCTTCCTGACACTCAGCAGAGTCAGAAAGAATTAACTATCTGTCTAAAAAACATTCAGCGCTTGTACCTTTGAAAGTAATGTTAATCTAGAAGGCAGTATTGCTGGTTTTCAGTTTTGAAGGAATTTGGGCTTTCAGCTCACATGATGTCAAAGGATTAAACAGGTTCTGGACTCAGGTCTGGGGGGAAGCAATGTATTCATTTCCGTTCCTTTATGAATCAATTGATAAACAAACTGTAATGTCACTATAAATCTTTGATAAGTTGCCTGCTGAGAAAATGTGGACATTTTTATTTGGTTCCTGCTTTCAGAAGCTTGAGTAAAAAATAGGCCTAAAATACACTAAGTTTGATTGCTAAGATTAAATCCGGAGCGTAATCAGTCTGATTGGCTCTGCCTTCACCATACAGAATTAATCTCACCATAGGATTGCTCCATCTCAGCCCCACTGTACACTGACAGCACCTCGGGAAAGGCTGCAAGGCAGCATGCTACCTGGGCTCCACTGGTGCCCTCTCTGCCTCTGTTTGATGCAGATTTATCACACTTACAGATTAAATCCTACTAAGCTAGAGAGAGCTTTTAAGACAATTATACCACAGTGTCCCCTTTCTGCAGGAGTCATGGTCATAATCTCACTAAGGAGCAGTGGAAGAGCAAGTTAGATAATTAATCTCTAGACTCTGCCTTTCAGTTATAATGACTTACTCTCTCCCTTCAAAAACTGTAATGCATCTCCGAGGTGGCTTGCCTTCTCAATATCAATCCTCAATCTGTCTGTTATCTGTATATTTTCTCTCGTGGTCACAGACAACTGCACCTCTGCTCATAGGCCAGGGAAGCTGAATGCAGGGTGATGTGTACTCAGTGTTTCCAGCCCTGGGATCAGAGCTGGTTTATGTAATCGTGGATGATTACACATCTCCTCATGTGCTGAAGTCTGCACAGCCCACAGAGTAAGGCTGTATGGAAACTTGGAGCTTGAAAGAAAAACCTTGGGTAAAATCCTTCTGTTTCCTTGCTCCTCACCAACTTGAGCAGGTGAGAGTGTGTTCAGCCCCCACCTGGAGGAGATGTGGTCATCGGCAGTTTTAAACATAGTTTTCTTTCAGTGGAGATATGGGGGAAAGATACATTACAGTGTTATGTGCCATGGTTAACCCAGTACTGGTTCTTTGTAGTCAGTCAACACTCTGCAAAGCTGCTTTATTCCTTATGGCGTTGGCCATAAAACTGTGTGCAGTGCCAGGTAATGGGACTTGAATTTCAAGTGAGGGCTCATCTAGAGAGGAAATACTGTCTGAAACAAAAAGGTATGGAGACTCCCACACAAGACAATGTGCTTCTGTTTCATCTCACAGAAGACATTTTGACCCTATTGGTAGTGAAAAATCAATCTCTAAGGGTGTGGCTTGATTCCTGGACAGTTGTTCAGTGGCAGAGGAGCAACTAGCATTTAAGATGGAGCTCGGCCCTTCTAAGCAGTCTTATATAACCTTAACACATCTACAGCTACCTGAAAGGAGGTTGTAGTGAGGTGGATACTGTCTTCTCCCAAGTGATAGGATGAGAGTAAATGGCTTCAAGTCGCACCAGGGGAGGTTCAGATTGGACATGAGGAAAAATTCTTCAGTGAAAGGGTTCTCAGATACTGGAATGGGCTGCCCAGGGAGGTGCTTGAGTTACCATCTATGGGGAGTTTTAAAAGATGAGCAGATGAGGTGCTCAGGGATCTGGTTTAGTAGTGCACAGGTACAATTGGACTAGATGATCTCAAAGGTATTTTCCAACCTAGTGATTCTATGATTCTATGTGGCACAGGGTCTACTGCAGCTTTAGGGCTTTGTAGCCTAAAAGAGTCTTCTGTACATCTGTGCAGAGAGAGCTGAAAAACCTCTGTAATACCAAGCCTATGCAGCAGATAATCTGAACGCAGGCCTTTCCTCTGATGTTGCAAAGTCAAGACGTGGAGCAGGCTCCACTTTACTGCAGACCCTAGAGAAACATTCCAAGGGGAGGTTTAGATTGGATATTAGGAAAATTTTCTTTACCAAAAGAGTGACAAAGCAGTAGAAGAGGCTGCCTGGGGCAGTGATGGAGTCTCCATCCCTGGAGGGCTTCAAAAAGCATGTGGCTGTGGCACCTGGGGACATGGTTTAGTAGGCACAGTAGTGTTAGGCTGATGGTTGGACTGGATGAGCTTAGAGGTCTTTTCCAGCTGCAATGGTTCTATGGTTCTATGAATTTGTGAGTCGATTCACACTGGGTTAATAGGCGATAAGAAGTTAAACCACGTATCTGTTGGCAAGTCCCTGTCAACCTGCTGATCCAGGGACTCACATCCTATCTGTTGTTATAAAAACCAGTAAGAAAAAGGAAAAAGCCCATAGGAACTGAGAGCTGCCATGCCTGTGCTATTTGTACAGGCAAGTTCTCCACATGAGTGCTGACCCACTGTTGGCAGGTCAGGTTTTGCTGTGTTTTTAAGAGGCTTTTGGGAGGAGCTCAGCTGCACGTGGAACTATGGCAGTTTCTAGTAGTGGATGGCCTGGTGCTCTCAGATTTTAGAGTGGACTGTTTCTGATTAAATTTAACAATAAACTGTATTGAAGGGCTTTTCCTCCAGTAGCACTTACAGAAAGGAAGAGATAAAAGGGAGAAAAATATTTCTGTCCTTCAGTTAATTTCATTTGGCATTCTTACAAACAACATCCAAAGATGAAACTAGGGCAAGAAATACGTCAAGTGTATTCTAATGTAATTTTTAAAAGAAAAAGAAAACTTACTGAAATTCCCCATTTTATTCCTTTTTGACTTTAAATTACAGCAGGTCCCAATAGTTTACAGGGTTGGCATCTCCAAGCATCAGTTAATATTCTCAAGGCTGCATTTCTTCAAACCACCACTAATAATTTTTAGTAGACTTCCTGTGAAAATGTAATCACTAAAGAAATGCCAAAAAAATAAAAAATCCTGTCTTATTAATCTATGCAATATAAACCACAGTGTTTTTAACACTCTGAACTGTCGGATTCGTTTATGGCTGCTGAAACCCCAGCTCTCCTGGGTATGGGACCCCGCACTGTGTGATGTTAGCTGAGGGGACTGTGTGCCAGCACTTGGGTGCAGTGGCATGCCGGTAGGAATGACAGACAGTGGTGGGTTGTGGAGAAGCACCTAGAAGCTGTTTTTTCCACTTTTCTGGGGACTCACTTGTACCTAACTGGAGCTGGGTTTGCCGATGTGAAGGGACTGGAGCCATGTCTTTGCTGGGTGTGTGCACTTGTAGCCAGGCTGAGGTAAGAGCAGAAGAATGCTGCTGTAATTATGGCTGCAGGCAAGGGCTAAGCATAATGGGAACCAGGGTCAGGCACAGTCAAAGATTTCCTGTAGAATCCTGGTCAAGTCACTTAATTACTTTTGCCTCATTTCTCAGTTGTGCAGTGTATATCCTAAGGCTTCAGTTACCTGCCTTGTCTATTTAAATCAAACTCCCTTTGAAGCCAGAGCTGTGCAATGAGACTGTGCTGTTAATTGGAATCTTTGGGTGATGGGGTAATCACGTGTGGTGTAATAACAACATATCCCTGCAATCTGCATCAGCTTTGCCACTGCATTGGGCCTTTGCAATGCTCACAGTTTCACACTGCTCCTGTTGAACATCACTGCACAAACCTGAATGCTGGCCCATTAAATGTGGGCTAATTTCACTCTAGAGACTGAATGCTGAGTTGACTCAAGTCCAAGGCAGATCTCTCATTTTGTATTTTCTGAGGTTGGGTTTTCCCTCCAAATCCCTTCTTGTGCTGGAGGAAAGGGTTGGGAGGCCTGCTGCCATATCTGCATGTGGTGTGCCGGCATCCCTGGCTGCAGGTGCTGTGCATATCTGACGTGGGCACTGGCTGGCCACGGCGGGTCTGTGATGTTGTCTGGTTTTGGAGTCAGCAGAGCTGCAGTCACACAGTGGGAAACGGTTCTGCTGTGGAAACCTTTGAGGTGAGACATTCAGAAAGAGTTTCAAGATCAGGCTATGTGGGGCTTTGATCCAGTGGAAGGTGTCCCTGACCATGGCAGGAGGTTGGAGCAGGATGGCCTTTAAGATCCTTTCCAACCCAAACCATTTTGTGGTTCTATGAGTTAAACCAACACTTGATTTTGCCCTTAAGAGTTAGTGGTTTTGAGTCTTGTAAAATAAAGAAATAAGCAAGTCAAGTTTAATTTGGTTTTAAAAGAAACAATCAGAATATGGAATTAGCAAACTAACCTGTGCCATGCAATTCCAGTGACATTTTGAACAGGATTTTATGATTTGGGATGAACTGTTGTCCTGACAAAAATCGCTGTTTTGTAAATACTGCTGAAATCCAAGCTTATGTGAATATTTTTAAATAGCAGGAACAGAGGCAAGATATAATGCACAGTTTGGGCTGATTCTGGCTGGAATTGGATCTGCCTGTGTAACTCAGCCAGCTGGGATGGTTCTATGGTCACTGAGTCTGGAGCGAATAGTTAAGGATGGATTGTTTTCATAACTGTGCAGGGTACTGTGCAGTAAGGGAGAAACACAACCCTGCGTAAAGGGCCTGCCCAAATGCCGTGGATCTCATATATCCCACTTACAACCCACAGAATGGGCTTCAATAGGAAATTAATCAAAGAAACCAATGCAAGGTCAAATGGTGTTTGTTTACCCCCCGGAGGGGGCAGAAGTGAAAACTTCAGCTGCAATGTAAGTCTATGAAGTTGAGTGGGGTTTGCTGACTTTCAGGATTAATATGTCTGGGAACCCAAGTGAATAATGATTTTAAGAAGGTGTATTTTTTTATGGGTTTTGAGCAAAACTCTCCATTTTTTTTTAAACATTAGAAATATCTAGAGGGAGTGTTCAGATTCCAAATCTTTTTTTTTTTTTCTAGATGGGAATATTTAATCCATCAGAGGAGCTATAACTTTCTCATACTTAAGTATATTTAAAGTGGTATGTGTAGTTTTTCCTCACCTCAAAAGCGAGTGGTGGAACATTTTATTATGAAAAAGACGTGGAAAATGAGATTTGTTTTGCCGGTTGTGAAATGCCCCATCTCGGTCCGGATACACCCTTGGTACGTGCTTAGCTGTCACCTAACTTCTTGTTTCTGCATCTATTTAAATCAGCAGAGAAAACTCTCACTGTCTTTGACAATGGGTGAGCAGTTTGACTCTGAAGATTGTATTCCACAGTTTAATATGGAAAAGGTAGGACCTAAAGCTGCAGATAATCTGCAGTTGCCATTGGCTATGAGTTAGTCTGCATACATCCTTGCCACCTCACAAGAACATTTACAGTAAAGGTTCTTCCATCTGTTTGTGTGTGTGAGTGGACATGTAAACTCCACAAGTAGAAGCAAATGATCATTTGTCAGGTGCACCTCTGTTAACAGCAGGGGAGAATTGACTCCTCCAGCACAGCCTCTGTTCACTCTAGGTAAAGGAGCTGAGAGACACTCGCTCTGTAATGGGCTGCATCATACCAAGAGTAGTCATCAATAGAACTGAAAATTTAAGAATGATTCAGTAAAGAGCGATGTGATTGTGTCTCATGTGCCCATTTGCGCAAATAACTAGACTTATGCTTGTGCAATGTTATGGATTTAACTGCAGCGGTAACTTCCTAAGATGAAACTGCATGCAGAGGTAAAGGAGGGGGTATTTGCTGCTAACTCTGAACTTTGTTTGCTGATGTTGCTATTATAGTTGATGAGGGAGGTCAGTGGCACCAGAGGATAAAGCAAAGTGCCTGCACAAGTTAGGCTAACTTTTTTTCTAGCAGCTATATTAGGTGGTGAAAGCGTTGTCTGGATTTCAGACATACTAACATTGGTCCTATTTATATCGGCATCATCTGGAAAGTTTGGATCTGTCCGCTGTAGCAGGAGACAGACACATGGCATTTCTTCCATCCACTGAGTTCACTAAAATCCAGACTTGACTGAACAAACTGCTTTAATAAGTGTGATGGGTTTGCAGTGTGGAGCTTGGAATTACTCTGTCTCTTTTTTTCCAGTTAAGCTAGCGTGTTTAATAAATGTATGAGTGTAAGGATACCTGTAAAGGAGTCACTACTTCATGCAGTCCATTGGCATCTGTAGGTGCTTTTGATGTTGTTGGGAGTTCTGCACTTGACTTGAACAGGGCCAGGATTTCTCCCAAGGACAACCTACGTGAGTGTGTGTGTCTTTATGTTTCCTCTCAGCCCTATCTGAATGTCCCAAAGAGTAAAATAAATGCCACTGGTGCATTTATGTCCTTTTCCATTTGTGAAACAGAACAACGGCTTCTACTTCTATTGTGTGATTTCAGTTTCTTTAATGCACAACTGGTGCTTTGACAAGCCGCAGAGAAGAATTTGTTGGACATGATAATACTGGTAGAAAAATGTTCTCTCTATTTAGATGTCATGACTGTTCTCTTTTTCAAGTGAAAATTCTAGTGTCACATACAAATGTTACCTTTTCCTCTGATTATCTTGTACAAAGGTAATAGTTTTGGAAGAGATACAGATTTTTAATGCAATGCTGTGGTTCTGGTTTATAGAAAAATGGATCAATTACCCAGGCAGGCTTCAAAGAAGGAGACTGCCCTAAGTTATAAATGGCTCAGTCCCTTAATTCTGTTATAATCCTATTTGATATATAGTTCTCGGTGCTGCTGAATCCTTTTAGGGCTCTTTGATCAAGTGAGTACTTTCAAATGTGATGCCTCCTGTCATCTCACCCCCTAAAAATAACACAACTTGCCATTTAACTTCTCGAAACATTAGTTTTCACTACTTTTTTCTTTTTTTTTTTTCATCTAATAGCTAATTTAAGGAGAGAAAGGAGGACTACCAGAAACAAGACCTTTGTTTTGTTTCTCTAAGGCCACTCCAACCTTCCTGTCTAGGCTCATGGCTGACCTCTCGCCGAGGCAGGACTAGAGCACTCGTGATTCTCAATCAGCCATTAATTGCTGGTGTTTGGGTGTTCACTGGGATCTTAAATAATTGAGAATATCAGGTGTGTGAGAGATGCCAGAATATCACAGAAAGCTTCTGTTTTCTGGAGTGACAAACGATTTGGTATTTATTTTGGGACACCTTCTTGGATGCCTTGGAATGCCTTGGAATGCCTTGGAATTCCTCTCTAAGGAGCAGATCTCCGTGCAATGCCTCAGGTCTGGCTTTTTCAGCATCTTGAGGAGTCTTTTCCAGATCAGGTCATGGGACTCATTAGGTATGCATGTTTGACATAGATCCTTTTCTTCCTCCCCATTTTTAAAAGAGCACCAGGAAATTGCACAGTTACTAAGCCTGAGTTAATATTTTTTACATTATGGTGATGTGGTGCCTGAAATCCTGCTTTTCTGTTGGGCACTGTAACTGCTGTCACCACTAGGCAAAATCCAGGAGGAAAATTATTAATGCAAACAGAAGGTTTAATATTTGTCATATGAGAAAGTCTGGGTTTCCCTTCTCCTTTGCAACTGCTGCCACTAGTTCCATTCAGTGTTGGTATTCTTTCTTCTTTTAACTGATAAACACCAAGGTAAACAAAGGCAATTCAAGAGAGTGAGGGACTGCAGGATCAAATTGTCCAACCCTGGACAAGGTTTTCAGCTCTTGTAGTTGGAAATTGGCTTCTCCTGGCACTGCACTTGTCAGTTTCCTGCAGGAGAAACTTGGTCTGGGGCACCAGCATCCCAGGAGGAAAATGTAATTCACTTGCTCACAGGGATGGCTCAGCACCTCCTTTTTTGCCCATCCAGTCACATTTTCCAAGACATCGTTTATACCTTGGAAAGGGAAAACACTGGAGGACTGTGCTTGTGGTGAGTCAGGCAGACCACTCCCAGATGTGAAATGCATTTGAACTTTGTACCCTTGGAAGCTGTGAAGCTGTCAAGTCTGTGGGGAGCCGTCACTCAGACCATGTACACCTTGCAGTGGTAGTCTGAAGAATTTGGTTTCTTTTCTATCTTTGCCCTTCAGCTCAAAAGCCAGTCTGCTCTTGGCTTTCTTACACAACTGTGACCTGTCTTCCTGCAGATGTCTCCCTTTGAAAGGTAAAGAAGATAGGTTAAAACTTGAATTTCATTGTAAATACTCTTAAGAGGTAGAGTAAATGTCCATATCTGTCCTTTAGAGCAATTAAATTCACATACAGCCTTCCAAATGAAGTGCTGGAGGCACAACAGCAAACTGCCATGGAAGTAGGCTGACTTGCGAAGAGGGCTACACAGCAATGCAGCTGCCTGCCTCTGTGTAGGACTGGATGTTTTCTCCCATAGAAATAGATTATCCCAGCCAATCATGTTTCTTTTTAAAACCAGTGCTCCCTCAGTATTTAACAAGTAGAGCACTGCTTCTTCGGCAGCACCTGGCAGCAGGACGGTGAGTTCTGTGGTGGGGTGGACTTTTTGAGGCGGTGGGAGCTTCCCGGAGCCGGGAAAATCCCAGAAAAAAAACAAAACAAAACCAGGCGGGGGTCCTGACAGCCCCCACACGCTGGTCCCGCGCGGTGCCTGACGGGAGGGGGCGGTCCCGGCAGCTACCGCGGGAGATTTAAACTGCGCCCCTGGGAGCACCGCGAAGAGGAGTGGGGCAGTTTGAGCGGGCAGGGCGAGAAGGCAGGGTGCAGAGAGGACCTAGGGAATAGGCAGAAGACACCGAAGACCATGGTGGCCACCCGGCAGAAGGTTAAAGCTGCTCCGTGTGCTGCAGCAGGCAGGGTGGATGCTGCCACCCAGCCGGAGCCACAGTGGGTGCAGCAGCTACCCAGACCCTGGGCTGCAGGCAGGGCCCCCTCCCACACCGGCTCGTGCCTCTGGTACTGGCCCCACTTGTGAAAGCTGCGCTCGAGTGGGGGAACTCCTTCACAGGGTGAAGGAGCTAAGAGAGGAGGTGAAGAGGCTGAGGACCATCAGGGAGTGTGAGAGGGAGATTGACCAGTGGAGCAGTGCCCTCTCACTAACTCAGCAGCCTGCTCAAGCTAGTGCGTCCGAACATCATCCACCTGCAAACTGCACGGTTGGGGGAACAAGAAATGGGGACTGGCAGCAAGTCCCTGCCAGAGGAAGGAAACCTGCTCCCCTCACGCAGACAGCAAAGCCCCAGATCCCCCTGGCGAACAAGTACCAGGTGTTGCAGGTGGAATCCAGCCATGAGGATGAGGATGGTGGCTCCCACAGCCTAGAATCCTTCCCTAGGCTGCACCATTCTCAGAAAAAGATAAAAACATCCTCCATCAAGAAGAAGAGGAGGGTGATTGTTGTAGGGGACTCCCTCCTAAAAGGAACAGAGGGACCCATTTGCAGACCGGACCCGCTCCACAGAGAGGTCTGCTGCTTACCGGGTGCATCAGGGAAGGAGTTAGCTAGAAAACTTCCTTCCCTGGTTCACGAGACAGACTACTATCCTCTGATAGTAGTCCAAACTGGTAATGAGGACCTAACAAACAAAAAGGCCAAAGCCATCAAGAATGGCTTCAGGGCAATTGGGAGAATGATGGAGGGCTCTGGGGCACAAGTAGTATTCTGCTCCATCCCAATGCTAAATAGAGAGGAGGGGGAAGCCAGGATGAAGAATTCGATTAATACCTGGCTACGAGACTGGTGTGAGGAGAGGGGCTTTGGCTTTTTTGATCATGGGGGGGCTCACGCACCCCCAGGCTTTCTCGCTAAGGGCGGGACACATGGGTCTCCTAGGGGGGCTAAAGCCCTTGCTAAAAACCTAGCCAAGCTCATAAATCGAGCTTTAAACTAGATGTGAAGGGGGAGGGGGTTGAGCCCAGGCTAGACAGGAACGAGCCTGGACATGGGGAATTGGTGATTGGGAGAGGGTGCCCGGGCGAGGACCACCAGTACCTCACCACACAAAAAGTGGGGGAGAACACACCTCGGGGTGCTAAGGGAGATGCAGGCACTCTGGTGTTAACTACTCCAGTTACCAGGCAGTTGGGAATGAACCCTGTTCCCTCTAGGAGGGCTGAAGGCTCGGCAGCTCAGCTGAAGTGCATTTACACCAATGCACGCAGCATGGGGAATAAAAAGGAAGAGCTGGAAGCTGTCGTAGGGCAAGGAGCCTATGATGTCGTTGCCATCATGGAAACGTGGTGGGACGACTCATATAACTGGAGTACGGCTATGGTGGGGTATAAGCTTTTCAGGCGGGACAGGAAGGGTAGGAGAGGAGGCGGGGTAGCCCTCTTTGTAAGGGAGGACTTGGACTCCATTGAGATGGATTGTGGCCATCAGGAGGTTGAGTGCCTGTGGGTCAAAACCAGAGGAGCCCACCAGAAGGTAGATTTTATGATGGGAGTCTGTTACAGACCACCCAACCAAGGAGAAGCAGCTGATGAGCTCTTCTATAAACAGCTGCGGTCAATCTCTAGATCAATGCCTCTCGTTCTTGTGGGAGACTTCAATCTGCCTGATATCTGCTGGGTGTACAACACAGCAGAAAGGAAGCAGTCTAGGAGGTTCCTGGAGTGCGTGGGAGACAACTTCCTCGCACAGCTGGTGAATGAACCAACAAGGGATGGTGCCCTCCTGGACCTGCAGTTGGTGAACAGAGAAGGCCTTGTAGGGGATGTGGCGGTAGGTGGACGCCTAGGACTAAGTGACCATGAGATGATAAAATTTTCTGTTCTAGGTGAAGTGAAGAGGGTGGTTAGCAAGACGGTAGCATTAAATTTCCAGAGGGCAGACTTTGATCTCTTCAGAAGGCTGGTTGGTGAAGTCTCATGGGAGACAGTACTCAAGGGCAAGGGAGCCCAGGAGGGCTGGGAGCTCTTCAAAAGGGTGGTCCTAGCAGCTCAGGAGAAAGCCATCCCCATGGTCCGGAAAAAAAGCTGGCAGGGGAGAAAGCCAGCTTGGTTGAATAGAGAGATCTTGAGGGATATCAAGAAGAAGAGAAATGTTTATGGGCTCTGGAAGAAGGGACAGGCCTCTTGGGTGGACTACAGGAGGGAAGTGAGATTGTGTAGGGAAAAAATCAGAAGGGCTAAGGCTCAGCTAGAAATTGGATTGGCCAAGTCTGTGAAAGATAACAAAAAATCTTTCTACAAATATATAAATAATAAAAGGCGGACTAGGGAGACCATACAGTCCCTATTGGACACAGAAGGAACAACAGTAACAGGGGATGAGGAAAAGGCTGAGGTACTTAATGCCTTCTTTGCCTCAGTCTTTAGTTGTAAGGAGGGTCGTTCCGTCTGTGTACAAACCCAGGAGCTAGAGGAGCAAAATGAGGCTCCCGTGATCCAAGAGGAGGTGGTCAGAGCCTTGCTAGCCCGACTAGACTCCCACAAGTCTATGGGGCCGGACAGGATTCACCCAAGGGTATTGAAGGAGCTGGCGGATGTGCTGGCCAAACCCCTTTCCATCATCTTCCAACAGTCCTGGAAGACTGGGAAGTCCCACTGGACTGGAGGCTGGCTGATGTTGTGCCCATCTACAAGAAGGGTCGCAGGGAGGGCCCAGGAAACTCCAGGCCTGTCAGTCTGACCTCAGTGCCAGGGAAAGTCATGGAGCAGGTGATCTTGAGTGCTATCATGAAGCATATGCAAGAGAACTGGGTGATCAGGCCCAGTAAACATGGGTTCACAAAAGGCAGGTCTTGCCAGACTAACCTGATCGCCTTCTATGACAAAGTGACTCGGCTGCTGGATGAGGGAAAGGCTGTGGATGTGGTCTTCCTGGACTTCAGCAAAGCCTTTGACACAGTTTCTAACAGCTTTCTGCTTGAGAAACTGTCAGCCTCTGGCCTGGACAGGTGCACACTCTCCTGGGTGGAAAACTGGTTGGCTGGAGGGCCCAGAGAGTGGTGGTAAATGGTGTGAAATCCAGCTGGAGGCCAGTGACAAGTGGGGTTCCCCAGGGCTCAGTGCTGGGCCCAGCCCTGTTCAATGTCTTCATCAATGACCTGGATGAAGGCATCGAGTGCACCCTTAGCAAGTTTGCGGACGACACTAAGCTGGGTGGAAGTGTCGATCTGCTGGAGGGTCGGGAGGCTCTGCAAAGGGATCTGAACAGGCTGGACCGCTGGGCAGAGTCCAATGGTATGAGGTTTAACAAGGCCAAATGCCGGGTCCTGCACTTGGGGCACAACAACCCTATGCAGTGCTACAGACTAGGAGAAGTCTGTCTAGAAAGCTGCCTGGAGGAGAGGGACCTGGGTGTGTTGGTTGACAACCGACTGAATATGAGCCAGCAGTGTGCCCAGGTGGCCGAGAAGGCCAATGGCATCTTGGCTTGTATCAGAAACGGCGTGACCAGCAGTTCCAGGGAGGTTATCCTCCCTCTGTACTCGGCACTGGTGAGACCGCTCCTCGAATACTGTGTTCAGTTCTGGGCCCCTCACCATTAGAAGGATGTTGAGGCTCTGGAGAGTCCAGAGACGAGCAACAAAGCTGGTGAAGGGGCTGGAGAACAGGCCTTATGAGGAGCGGCTGAGAGAGCTGGGGTTGTTTAGCCTGGAGAAGAGGAGGCTGAGGGGTGACCTCATTGCTCTCTATAACTACCTGAAAGGACGTTGTAGAGAGGAGGGTGCTGGCCTCTTCTTCCAAGTGACAGGGGACAGGACAAGAGGGAATGGCCTCAAGCTCCACCAGGGGAGGTTTAGGCTAGACCTTAGGAAAAAATTCTTTACAGAAAGGGTCATTGGGCACTGGAACAGGCTGCCCAGGGGGGTGGTTGAGTCACCTTCCCTGGAGGTGTTTAAGGCATGCGTGGATGAGGTGCTGAGGGATATGGTTTAGTGTTTGATGGGAACGGTTGGACTCGATGATCCTGTGGGTCTCTTCCAACCTGGTTATTCTGTGATTCTGTGATTCTGTGACATCCTAGACATAGTTCCAACCTGTTCAGATGTTATTCTGCTTCTGCCTCCAGGTTATTGTATGTTCAGGTGGAAACCTGAGCATTTTGAACTCCTGAACCACCATCTGCTCAATCTATATAGTCTGTTTATCAAAGGGTTTAAGTGCATTGTAAGGTCCAAACCATTTTATGGAGCTCTGCCAGCTGAAACTAAATATTAGTCTCTGTATATTTTGAAAAACTGTCACTTTGTGGGCCCAAAGAACTTGGAGACCCCAGCTGGTAAGCAAAGAGCAGTGTCACATTTTTCATGGTTAGGGGCTCCACTGGTCTCCAGATTATTTAGAAACCTAATCGGTGAATTTGCCAATCAAATTTAGATCTGAATTAAGTCCATAATGGCATCACTGAAGACCTGTATCACCAACAACCACTGCAAAAATTCAAGCCTTGGGACAATAAACACACAAGGCATCTATACAAGGTGTTTAGCTTCACGTTCAATAAGTCCCTCCTAGAAAACAGAAGCTAAACACAAGTGTGATCCTGCAGGCACTTCTTCCTAGACAGCAATGTCCTAATCTGTCATCATTAATATCAGAAAGGGTTTGCTATTGATTTCTGTGGCTTAAATGCTCCTTTCATTCCCCCTGGTCCATAAGGCAGATCACTGTGGTTAAGAGAAAGGCAGCTTTGGAAAGCTTCAGTCCTTGGTCCCGTAATGCAATTAGTGACAGTGAAGTCTGATTCTGCACATCAGTGCTCTAGATAATCCAGTGAAGGCCATACTCTGGCATGATGTGTGCTACTGGAATGGATTGCTGAGCCTTAAACCTGACCTGGCATCAAATGAGAACCTTCCTCCTTTAGACATTTTATTGCTGCAGATCTCATGCTGGAAGTAGGTCAGCAGTGGCTTTTGCCAGCCCTGGGCTCACAGAAGCCACATGCAGCTTGTCTGAGGGTGGGCCAAGGGTGTGCGATTGAAGGGAGAGAAGGAGGCAGAAGTGAGGAGTAGAGGCGGTGCCTTTGGAAGGAACTTTCTCCTGCATCTTCCTGGTTTGACCGGGCACTTGTCCTGAAGCAGACATGTCATGGTGGTCCTCAAGAAGTGAGAATTGGAGTCAATGAGGGGAAACTGTAGAACGTTGTCATTTTCCCATGTACTGCTTCTCATTGTAGACTGCTGAGCTAGTTTGAACTCTGTCATGTCTACTGCTGTGTGTCGCCCTGCTGACCGGAACATAACTCCTGCTGCTTGACAGGACCTCTGTGAAATCAGGCCCTGGGGGTTGGAGAGAGGGGAACAGGAAAGCAGGATCACTCCTGAGATGAGCTCAGCACACAGCTGCCCTAGCTGAGAAACTTGCCAGCCTTCTACATAAACCCACTCAAGCCACTCTTTCTGATCAAAGAACAAAGTGGTTTAAGCTGGATAAAACCTGTGCTGGTGACAGACTGCACTGATAGGGCCAGCTTGTGTACTCCTTCATTTAGCAATGGCTTTTAAGGATTTTGATTTAATTCTTTAGGACTTAAACATAAGCAGAAAATTCTTACAGTTAATCATACATATTTCTTTTAATTATGGACTTGACAGATTTAAAATAGAGTACTATCTCTGCAGTTTTCCCTTTAAAATGTACTGTTAATGTACTGTTCTGTCTCACATTCTGTTTCTCCTGCAGCTGAGTTTAACACAGGGCAGCTAAAGAGACCACAACAGAGAGCAGTTTACTTGTTATTTCTCAAGGAGAAAGTGTTTTAGTGACTGTGTAACCTCCAGAACCCCAGGACACATCTGATTTCCCTCACCTCTGCTGTGACTTGTCCCATGACATGGGGCTATCGATAACGTATGTATCTTCTTACTGTAGTGCTCAGTGCATTCTCCTGTAGGTAGGTCTGGGTAAAGAGCACTTGAAGTTTCCTTACACTTCTCTGCTTTCCCAGGGGATCAATGTCTTCATGGATCACATTCAGACACATTCAACATCTCACGGAGGGAGTGTGAAAGGACAACAGAATCACTTTCACTCTATCATATTCATTTCCTACTGCACTCCCTGTTCTACAACTATTGGAATGCCCGGAGGGAACGGGGCTTCTCAAGGTCGCAGGAGGTGGAAAATTGCCGCTTATCAAGGTACAGAAACTTCTGAATCAAGATAGCTAAGCCCTGACCTTTCTCAGCCTCCAAGAAGAAGTGAGTGGGCTCCAGTGGTGGTGGCAGCATGTCTGAGAGTGCAGTGGGGTGGGGAGTTTTTGGCCTTTGCAGATGAGGCTAAGTGCTTATTTTTAAAAAGGTGGCAGTAATCTTTGCATCTTCAGGGTTGGAATTTTCTGACTTTCTTAACTTCACGTTACAGGAGAATAAGATTCCAGCATTACTGCATTTCACCCTCAGTTTCCAGTGGGATCTGTACCTGTGCCTTATAAAAATACAGAGCAGTTTTATGTGCTGTAGACTTGCTGGTTCACCCAAGTAGAGTTGTTCCATCATTGTTAAGAAGGAGATGCTGACAGATCATAGCCTGGGAGTGTCCAGCAGTTCACAGTCATTTATCAGATGAGATTGTACTGTGACTCTTGGTGGAGTGGGAATTAAGTCTCCTGAACCTTCCACATCTGACAGTAGAGCCCAGCTGCTCAGTTTCAGAGAAAGAAAGGAAGCAACACATTGCTTCCTTGCAGCCCTGTGATGGAACATCAAATCCCTGTGAACCTATCCCAGCAGAATCTCTCCCAATCAAAATGATGTATTTTGGATCTGCCAAAAAGAACTTTTGTCAATGTTAACATAATTCACTTCACTTTGCACCCTTGAGAGTGAATACAGACTGGCAAGTGTGTGCAGCGTCATATGAGGTGTCCAGTTACCCCTGGAACTTTTACCACAGAATTTTCTAATTATTTTCTGTTAATGGAATTTTCTGAGAGGAAACATCACTATTGTCACAAAGATACTCATCTTCCAATGAAGAATGAATTATTTTTTTTCCACCTGAACTTTTCGAGTTCATGGCCTGTATAACTGGATGATGTTTCCAGTCCCGTTTTGGCCCTCCATTCTGCAGGGTGTCATATGGGAGTTGTAGTTTTCCAGTTCTGCATGTACCAGAGCACCAAACTTCATTGTCATTAAGCCGACCTTCACCTTGCACAGGCTTTAGCTGGACTGCAGGAACCTGCTGTCAGCTGAGTACAGGAATCTTTAACTCAGACATTGTAGGTCCTGATGCCAGAAAGGCCACATTAAACCAGGAGCAGCTGAACTTGCTCTGCAAAGACCAGCAGATTTCATTGCCTTGTAAAAGCAGGAACCAGATGTATATTTTAATGAAATTTAATGAATTCAGTATTGGGCTGCCAGCAAGGGAGGGAGCAGAGATGATAGGAACTGAAGTGAGGCATTTATTCATTTCTTTGCAGAATTTATTGGGTCAAAACCAAGAAATACTTAAGCTGAGCTTTTCAAAGGGCTGTAGGTTCCAGCTCCCACTGACAGCCACGAGCTGCAGGCCATACTCCCTTTTGATTTTCCTGGGTAATCTAAATGGCCTCAGAGCACTTCCCAGCCCCCCTCCCCCCATCTTTTTTTTTTCTTGAAATGCTATGAGATGTGTGTGGTGCTCGTATGAGACAGGTAAATCTTTCTTCCCTGAGTAAGGAGGTTTAGATAATGTATAGCATTGTGCATAACACTCTAAAAATGCAAGTCCTTGAGTATCTTAGATGATTTCTTAACTTTACCAACTAGACATATAGGGATGTTTACTTTCCTCGTTTTACAAAGTGAAAAATGAAGAGGCTGAATAAGCTATGTAATCACACAACTGGATCAGAAAGATACTCTGGATTTCCCAATAGATTTATTTTTCTTGTGTTCTGTTAGCATTGGCTCAAGTTTATTTTGCAGCAGAGCTAGCATTCCCATGAGTGCATGACTTGGATGGTGGTAGGCTCCATATGGATTAATCAAGAAGTGTTTTTTCTGTGAAGCTTTATAGCCTGTAAAGTTCACTGCGATACTGAATGTGAGGAGAGCTGCTTCAAACCAGAGCTGCTTCAAACCAGCCCCTTCTCATGTGGAAGGAGACATTTCAACACATACAGCTTTGCCCAACTTGCACTTTTTTTTTCATTTTGCGAGTGATGTTTTGTAAATATTTGACTATTTGCCAATGTTTATGCCTCTTTTAGCCTTGAACAAAGCTTATTCCTCCTATTGAACATGTCTGCCTTCTTCAGCATCTTTCCACTTCATTCTTAGGATTCCACATTTTTAACACAGAAAAATTAAATTCTTCTTATTGTTGTTAATTATGCTGACATCTATATCCTTCTACAGTTTTCTACAGTTCTTAGTTTCTTATTTTCATCTGTAGTTCTCAATTCTCTTCCTCTTTCCACCCGTTTGTTATCTAGTTTAAACATACTTAGCATTCAGAAATAGATACTTTTCTACTTCCCTCCGTTTCACCCATTGGTTCCTTCTTTCCTATTTGCGTCCTTCCAAGTGAATTAGTGATGCTTTCAGTATCAGTCACAACTTTCTGTTGCATTCTTTCTGCTACTGTAAGTGGCAAGGCTAGTTTAGCTAACAGCTTGGCAAAAGCAACCAGATCCAGGGCAAGTGAGGGACCAGGACAGAAGGAAAGCTAAAGATGTCCTTTGTGTGGGACTCGACTCTTGCTCCATCCGAGTGCCCTAGGATGGTGACTGACAAATTTCCACTCGTCCTTAGGGTGGCTGAGGTAGATGTAAATAAATTACAACATGTGCCTGAGCAGGGAGCGTGATGGATTGAAATCCCATCCCAAATAATAAATCCCACAGCTATTTCCTAAGTAAGATTGGAGAAGGGAGAAGAGTCAGCTGTACTGAGCAGCAGTGGTTAGCCTCATTTGCCCTGAATTGCTTAGGAATGGCAAGGTTGTATAACTGTGAATGAGCAGCTGAGCAAAATTGTTGGAGGGAAGGATGAAAGGAAGATCTGGGTTCCAGGTGATAGGAAGCAGTTGGCCATGAACTGCATAACTCTAAAGTTCCTGAGCAAATCACTTATAAGTACATCGCCTGCTCAGTGCAGGAAGTCTGTGGAATTTACTATTTTTTAAAAATTTTCTGCTGATTTTTGCAATAGCCACTGTTTCTCTTTCTCAAACAGAGACCTGCATGTTTATGTGTTGATTTCTTGCAAGCAGAATTAAAAGCAGTCTTTCTTAGGTTAGAGTGAGACTAAGAAAAGCAGAGTGACGCCAGCCTGATCTCTACAATGTTGCTGGCTTACCTTGTAGAAATGCAAGGTATGCTTTGGCTTGGGAAGACGATTCACTTTTGGGGCCCTGGCAGCAAAACTTCAGGTGGGCTGCTCTCTGCAAATGAGTTCCCCTGGCAGTGCTCTGTGGGGACGTGTACCTGCTGCTGATCAAGGCTTTGCCTGGCTTGAGCTTGTTCCGTCAGGCTTTGTTTTTCTGAGCACTTAAAATCAATATAAATTAATAAAAAGAAACCCAACAGCACATTAACAACATGAGCTATGGAGCTGTTAAAATGCAAGCAGTCAGACTATGTTTAATCCACTTTCTTACATTAATGCTGGGCAAAGGTTTATATTTAAAATGCAACTATTGGATTAGGAGTAGATGATCCTCAAAGGAAGCAATAAATGGTGCTCATGGTCATGATGCCTATGCTTATGCTTATGCTTGTTACATGGTCCCCCACAACATCCTTCGCTCTAAATTTGAGAGATATGTATTTGATGAGTGGACTGTTTGGTGTGTAAGAAATTGGTTGGATAGTCATATTCAGAGAGTAGTTGTCGATGACTTGATGCCCAGGTGGAGATCAGTGACTACTGGTGTCCATCAGGGGTTAGTACTGGGACCAGTGCTGTTTAATATCTTCATCAATGATATAGACAGTGAGATCAAGTGCACTCTCAGCAAGTTTGCAGATGACATCAAGCTGAGTGGTGCAGTTGCTACACCAGAAGGACAGGCTGTCATCCACAGGGACCTGGACAGGCTGGAGGAGTGCAAACCTCATGAGGTTCAACAAGGCCAAGTGCAAGGTCCTACACCTCAGTAGGGGCAATCCCCGATTTCAGTATAGGATGGAGGATGACAAGATTGAGAGCTGCCCTGCAGAGAAGGACTTGGGGATGCTGGTTGATGAGAAGCTTGACACGAGCCAGCAATTTGTGCTCACAGCTCAGAAGGCCAACTGTATCCTGGGCTGCATCAAAAGAAGCGTGGCCAGCAGATCGAGGGAGGTGATTCTGCCCCTTGGTTCCTCTCTTGTGAGACCTCATCTGGAGTATTCAGGTCTGGAATCCTCAATGTAAGAAGGATATAGAACTGTTGGAACGGGTCCAGAGGAGGCTACAAAGATGATCAGAGGGCTGTAGCTCCTCCCATACGAGGACAGGCTGAGAGAATTGGGCTTGTTCAGCCTGGAGAAGAGGAGGCTCCAAGGAGATCTTATAGCAACATTCCATTACCTGAAGGAGGCTACAAGAAAGCAGGGGAAGGACAGAGGCTTGTGGTCAAGGACAAGGGGCAAATGGTATCAGCTGGAGAGGGGCAGATTTAGACTAGACATAAGGAAGAATTTCTTCACCATGAGATTGGTGAGGTCCTGTAACAGGTTGCCCTGGGGAGTTGCGAATGCCCCATCCCTGGAGGTGTTCAAGGCCAGGTTGGATGGGGCCTTGGGCAGCCTGATCCAGTGGGAGGTGTCTCTGCCCATGGCAGGGGGGTTGGAACTAGATGATCTTTAACATCCTTTCCAAGCCAAACTATTCTATGGTTCTATGGAGAGTTATTTAAGGGGGTGGGGGAAGGTGTATGTGCTTCTCTGGGGCCATCTGAAGCAGTCACCTGGCCCATCTGCATTCACCAACAGCTCAGTGTCGAGTGACACCGTGTTGTGATCCCTGCAGCACCTGGGCCTCTGGTGATACACAGCAAGGCTGGCTGCTGGGAGCAGGGCAGCTAAGTCAGGCAAGTGCTCCGACCAGTGTGGCAATGGTATCTGGCTGTTCAGGCACCTTTGAAGTTGTCAGAGTTTCATTATTGCTCTGAGATATGTTCGGTCACAACTCAGCCCCTTTCTGGCTTTGCAATAGCATCTTTGTAGTTCTCTGAAGTTGTGTTGTCCCATCCCTGGAGGTGTTCAAGGCCAGGTTGGATGGGGCTTGGAGCCCCTGATCTAGTGGGAGGTGTCTCTGCCCATGGCAGGGGGGTTGGAACTAGATGATCTTTAACATCCCTTCCAACCCAAACTATTCTATGATTCTATGATTCTATGATTCTATGATTTCCTTCTTAATGAGCATCCAGCCCTTATGTGCTCTTTTGCCCTTTAGGGCTGCCTTCCAAGGAACTCCATCAATCAGCCTTCCAAACAGGCCAAAATCTGTTCTCTGGGAGTCCAAGACGGCTGTTCTGCTCATTCTCTGCCTTGCTTCTCCTAGAACTGAGAATTCTATTGTCTCGTGATTGCTGTGCCCCAGGCATCCTCCACCCCTCACTTCTCCCACAAGGCTCTGAAGTTCACTGGAAATCGTAGAATCATAGAATCATAGAATGATTTGGGTTGGAAGGGACCTTAAAGACCATCCAGGGATGAAACATCCATGACTTCTCTGGGAAACCTTGGCCAGGGCCTCCCCACCCTCACAGCAAAACATTTCCTAAGATCTCATCTCAATCTCCCATCTTTCAGCTGAAAACCATTTCTCCTTGTCCTATCTCTGCCATCCCTTATCAAGAGCCCCTCCTTAGCTTTCCTGGAGCCTGTTTAGGTACTGGAAACTGTTTTAAGGTCTGTCTGGATCCTTCTATTCTCCAGGCAGAACAAGCCCAACTCTTTCAGCCTGTCCTCTTAAGGGAGGTGCTCCAGATGTCCATGCTTCCAATACAACTTTTACTATAAAATTATATATCTGTGTCCTTGTGGAAGTGGATCCTCTTGCAGGGTTCATTTCAATACAGTCTCTACTTCCAGTGTACTTCTACTTCTTCCTTGCTTTCTGTGTCAGACTTGCCTACTCTGACGTAGTTGTCCAGTTTTAGTTATTTTATGAGTTCTGGTATAACCTTTCTACTTCATTTATTCAGAGTCATAGAATCATCCTCTCTCCAGCCTGGTCACTCAAGTTCCAGCAAACTTCTGAAAGCATATGAATGTCTCCATGCCTCAGTTGCAGGACCGAAAACGTAAGTAAAAATGTGTGCTTACTTTGCAACTCATGAAAGAAGTGCTAGGTTTTGGTATAGACACAGAGTAGAGTAACTGTCCTGCAGCCTGAATGTCACAGGACCAGGGATGGCAAGGGGAAAGGTTAAGGCAGGATGAAGTTACACTTCTTACACCCCTGCCTCCACAGCTTCCAGGAGAACTAAACTTTCGTACAGGATGCTCACAACCTCACTACTGTGTCCTTTGTCAGCCCTAGTGTCACAAATGAAATTCAAAACAGCATCTTTGGTGGTGAGGACCTACCTGCACCAAAGAGCTTTGAAGAGAACAGGTAGAAGCTGAGAGTATTCATTACAACAGCAGGTTTGAGGCTTCCTTTTAGTTGAAGCAGAGACCAGACTTCCTCCTCAGCAGCCTATGTTTCAGAAAAAGATCCTTCCTTCTGCCTCAAGTAGACAGACACAGCATATTTAGACCTCTTTTTTCTCTGATATGGGGATGTGTGTGTGTTATATGTGTATATATGCTAATAGTCCATAACCATCCACCCCTCTTCCCATTGTAATGTTTTTTAAACATTTGTGATTATACAGCATCTCGTAAAGAATTAAGAAGTTCCTAATTATTTATAAAGTTAATATTTATAATGAAATGGTTACACTTTGATGTTGGTATATGTTTTCCAAGCTAGGATGACCTATATTGTAGAGGTATTATGTATACTAGGTGATGCAGGGATTGGCTTGGGAATTACCCATGTTTAATGAACACTAAAATTAGAATTTGACTGAAATCCACATAAATGGCTCGACAGCAAGTTCGACTGCCCCTGGGGAGCTGTGGGCAGCTCAAATTTACCCACAGGCATTTTTGAAAATGTTTTTTTTGAATCAGCATACTGTGCTTTCTGGAGCAGAGAGTGCAGCTCACACTTTAAACTCCCTTCTCTTCACCTTGTCCCCCATTTCAGTGTTGAAAAGCCCTCCACAGAGAATAAGGTATGAAATGTGTTGCAGGTATAACATATGCTACACTGAGGATTTTTTGCAGTACTTGCCATAGGAAGTCTTCTGCTTTCTCTACTTGATGGCCTTGTTGCTTGGACTTTTTCTCTTCTGAATTGACAAATATTTGGTCTCTTTTGTAGGTATATGTACTTTGGATAGTCTGAAACCAGGTCTAGGTGTTTGGTATATTGCTGTCCACTGTACTGCAACACTGAAAACATTGAACTGCAGTAAATCCTGGCTTTTGGAGATGAGAGTTTTTGTTTTTTTTCTTTCATGTTAGAGGCTTGTTCACTGACTCTGGAGAAAAATAAATCTATCTTCTATACCTTTCCTTTACTATAGGAAAGGGCTTAATTATCCTTTAGGAGGCTTATTTGTATCATGACTTAGTTCTCAGTTTCTAAGGGAAAAAAGATTCTGAAAGAATAACATTCAGTAAGTCCTGTATTACCCAGGCCTGGGAATAAAAGCAAGTCTGACTTGCATCAACCCAAAACTGGAGTCACAGAATCAGGGAATCATGGAAAGGTTTGGGTTGGAAAGGATCTCAAAGCCTATCTAGTTCCAATGCCCTGCCATGGGCAGGGACACCTCCCACTGGATCAGGGGCTCCAAGCCCCATCCAACCTGGCCTTGAACCCCTCCAGGGATGGGGCAGCCACCTCTGCTCTGGGCAACCTGGGCCAGGGCCTCCCTGCCCTCACAGGGAAACATTTCTTCTATCTCTACTCTTTCAACTTAAAGTCATTCCCACTTGTCCTGCACTCTCTGTTCAAGAGCCCCTCCTCAGCTTTCCTGGAGCACCTTTCAGTACTGGGAGGCTTCTTTAAGTACTCCCCGGAGCCTTCTCTTCTCCAGGCTGAACAACCTCAAGTCTTTCAGGTTGTCCTCATACGGGAGATGCTTCAGCCCTCAGATAATTTTTGTGGCCTCCTCTGGACTTGCTCCAACAGTTCCATGTCCTTCTTGTGCTGAGGACTCCAGAACTGGACACCAGGCTCCAGGTGGGGTCTCACCAGAGTGGAGCAGAGGGGCAGAATCCCCTCCCTTGCCCTGCTGGTCCCACTACTTTGGATGCAGCCCATGACACTCACGGCTTTCTGGGCTGCAAGTTCACACTGCCAGATCACGTTGAACTTCTTATCCACCAGTACAGCCAAGTTCCTCTGCTTTCTGTTTTGGAAGGATGAGCAGGAGGAGGCCATCCTTTTCTCTATTTGCTGTGTCCCAGCAGCTACCTGGTGACTCTGGGCTGTGCCAGGGACATGTCATTGGGTGGCTAGTCTGTGGGTAACCCCTTGC
Organism: Phaenicophaeus curvirostris; assembly: GCF_032191515.1. Taxonomy (NCBI): domain Eukaryota; kingdom Metazoa; phylum Chordata; class Aves; order Cuculiformes; family Cuculidae; genus Phaenicophaeus; species Phaenicophaeus curvirostris. The sequence continues at coordinate 1,096,898 of NC_091405.1, forward strand.
CTCTGTTGCAGGGCCAAGCAGATGTGGTTGGAGCTTAATCCACAGTCCAGCTGGATGAGTGGAAAAATATCCCAATTACAATTATCACCCACAGTCAGTGTGAGAATTCTTTGCAGGATTCAGGGAGAAAATTGCTAACTGAAGAAGCCAGCGTTCCTTCAGAGAAAGTCTTCAGGAACACTGATATCCCAAATTGCAAGGAGAATGTATTGTTTTACTGGTGGCTTAAGTGGCATATATCTCCTGTTAGATGCACCTTTAAGGAAGTTCTAGGTAAAATGGAAAATGATGACACTGGTTCTGAGCTGTGTTACTGGGGTCTGTGAGGTGAAATAGCTGGGAAGGAGTCAGTCTGACAGTGCCCTGTGAATTGACATGCTCTGGATTTGGCTTCTTGCAGCTTTCTGCCTCTAAGCCTGAACTGTAGCCCAGCCTTTTGAAACTTAAGCCCACATTGTTGCTCTTCCCTTTCTTTCCTTCTTTCCTTCTTTCCTTCTTTCTTTCTTTCCTTCTTTCCTTCTATCTGCCTCGCCTCGTCACTGTAGGATGTTGGCTGGACTGGAAACAGACAGGCCTTTTTATTCTTTTTGACTGCCTCTGCAAAGCTTGACGGGGCATTTCCATAATCAATGAGGTAACCCTGTCACCCCAAACATGGACTCTTTAAAGAGAATAGTTTTATGCAAATTAGATATTGATGGCATAACGATTAATTGGCCCCAATGCCTTGTTAATATGCGATTGTTGTAGTGTAACATACATTTGTAATTATTTTGGTTTGGTTGTTCAAACAAATGATGGACACTTAATTGCCTGTGGCAAGCAAAGAGATGGGATATCAGAGAGAAAACTAAAGGGCTTGTTCACCAGTTATCTGATGGAACGTTAGATTTCCTGTGAGTGTATTGTGTTACACTGTCAGGTTCTAAGGTGATAAAAATCAGTGCAACTCTCTTGGAGGATATAGAACTATTCCACATTCCATCTGAGGATGTGATGTGAAATGCTCCCGAAGTCGGATTTCAGTGTCATATTTGGTGTTTGTCACCTGGGAGTTAGGATGATGAGCTTTGCTATTTGTTGCTGGTGTTTATTATTATTAAAAAGAAACCACTTTGGTTCCAAAACCTGTGATGACTTAAAACTATGCATTAGTGAGAAGCTGCTTGAAGACTGTTTCAAGCAAACAAAAAAGTATCAGCCACTTTACATTCTCCAGGGGGCTTCTCTGCTCTGTGTGGCTTCCCAGCTAGTTTGAGATCTGTTTCCCATTCCTTTTGTCTCTAGACCTACATTTAGCAGACAAGGAAAAAAGCATCTTGTGTATTTGGAGGCGAAGAATCCTGTGTCTCCAAAAATGTACTTACACGACTGACTCTTTCAAGTTTCTGTAGCATCTGAATTTACTCCATTTTCACTCAGAGAGTACTTTAAAGTTCTGAAGTTTGTCTTTTAGAATCATAGAATCATAGAATAACCAGGTTGGAAGAGACCCACCGGATCATCGAGTCCAAGCATTTCTATCAAACACTAAACCATGTCCCTCAGCACCTCATCCACCCGTGCCTTAAACACCTCCAGGGAAGGTGAATCAACCACCTCCCTGGGCAGCCTGTTCCAGTGCCCAATGACCCTTTCTGTGAAAAATTTTTTCCTAATGTCCAGCCTAAACCTCCCCTGGCAGAGCTTGAGGCCTTATGACAGAGACAATTTTGAGGGTGTAGCAGAGGCATCTATCTAGGAATGGTGGACAGAAAGGAAGCAGTTCAGTATTATTAAGATCTTTAAATGTGAACTTTGTTAATAAATATGTATATAAATATGAATTTTGCATAAAATGACATAATTTTAATTATATTGTGTAAGTTTTATACCTATGCAGAAGTGGAGTGTGAGGATAGAAGGTAAAATATGTAATAAAGAGTAGTAGAATGTAGCAGATCCTTTTTGGCAGACGTCATGATGTTACTTGACTCAGCAGCAAAACACAGAATTACTTAGAAAAGAGATAAAGGTTTTGTCCTTTATTCCAGTGATTGAAATCCTGGAAATGGGAGGGCTGTAAGTGGGAGGGCTGTGTCTGTGCTGTGGGTGGGACTCACCTTAGCAATGATATGCTATGAGGAGGCTGAAGGTGCAGTCTCATGGGTTCCTCATCCCTGCCTTGGTTTATTGTCTCCCTGAAGTCCTGTCCCAAATTCCTATGATATATAGCTTATTCTTGGCTGCTCGAGAAGTACAAACTCCAAAGAGAGCCTGCAATCCATTTGCGTCTCATTAACAAGGAGTATTACAATACATACATCTTGTCTTGAAGTTGCTGCTGGAGTGTTAAATAAAATCTGGTTTTAAAAGAAGTATTTTGCATGGTCAAAATAGTTGTTAAAGAGTTGCTGATGAGACCTCGATTTTTGAAATTAATGGTAATATTAGTAGGAGAATAAAATGTAGTACTTTGTATTCAATCATGTATGAATTCTTTTATATTACTTTTGTTTAAACCCACTTATGATCATGGGAATTGATTATACAGATCCATGCCATTTTGGTGAACGTCCTTTGTCCTGACAGTCAGGTATAAAATGTGTCGGTCTTCTTTTGTGTAATATTGGCTCTGCTTCCCAAATATGAATATACCATTTCGTCTCATAATGAGATCAGAGTCTTTTTCTTTCAACTTAGACCTAAAAGACAAGTCAATGAATGAATGCTCTAGAAGGGGTCCAAGCAGATGTCTTTGAACTTTTCCTTCACTGAGAGACGTGGGTGGCAAATGTTTTTAGTTTGAAATTGAATATGCTAAGAAGCTGCTCAGACCTGATGGTGCTTGATCATAACCTGTGCAGCAGCATCCTCTTTCCCACCCATCTGAACCTTTGGGAAACAGTCAGGTTTTCTTACATTTGGTTTGCATCAGCCCCAAGTGCTGCACCAAAACTTTTGATTCCTCTTGACAGAGGAGAAAGTAAATGTGTAAGGAAGAAATGATGCCCTAAGTTGCTAGGAAGGTTGAATCCAAGGCAAAGTAAAAGAAGGCCAGGCTGGATTTTGATGTGCAGATCTTGAGCTGGTCATGTTTTCCCTTCAAGAGAAAGTAGTATCAAGTGGGCAAACCTAATTGTAGATTTTAAGAGGGAACTTCAGAGGCTCTTGAATTCCTCACTAATCACCATTAACATCATGGACTGTCAGCTGAATCCTCAGTCAACACACAGCTTGTTCAGTAAATTATTTGTAATCTTTTTCTGTAGCAGCCAATGACAAGAAACAATGAAACCTTTTCTTGTCAGGTGGTTAACAATAAGACCTGATAGTTGAGAGGCAGATCAGCTAGCAGCCAGAGGAAGCTTCCACAGTGCCCCACGTTACAGAAGTTAATATCTGCTTAAAAAAAAAAAAAAAAAAGGAAGCATTAGAAACAGCCCCAAAGCTGGCAAAAACCCCAGCACCTCCCAGGTTGGGCATAGTATTAGAACAGAAAGGAACAATCAGATGAATCATTTCACAAATGCCGGAAAAAACCCCAGTCTGGTACAACTTGGGTCAGAGGGCATGGATATCCAGGAAGAAATAGAGTCATAAACTGTCACCCAGATGATTGCATTCACCATTTTGAGTGAGATCTGGTAATAAAGAAATGTACATCTTAATAATTTAAAAAGCAAATTATGCTTCTTCGGCAGACAGAAAAATCTATCTTTATTTGCAAAGGTGAGAGCAGGAGATATAGCAGCATAACAGCCAGTTCCAGATATCTACAGCAACAGGCATCCCAGAAGATGACTGAAAACTGAGTGAAGTGAACAAATACTAACAGAAGTGCCCATCTGAACTTGCAGGCAGCATTTCACTGCATTCACTCTGCTGTGAAACTTGGTGCAAAGAGGCTGTTGCTGGGTAATCGCTGGGCTCCAAGTAAGCGATCTTCTCATCTCGGGAGACTTCCTTGTGCATTAAATTATGTTACAGAGCAGAAACAGCAGTTGGTTGTGGCTCCAGTTGTTTCTGAGGCCAAGGCCTGTTAAGAACACCAGGTTTTAATGCAGCAGTTTTAATGCAGTATATCCATAAATTGCATCCTATCAGGGATATAATGAACATCAGGGATATAATGATCTGTAAAGAATCCACAGCCCTGTCTTAGAGCTAATACCATACATCTGGAAAAATGTTCTTGGAGTTACTAAAGTCTCTCCATTTACAGTGGCCCAGAAAACCTAATCTGCAGTCTTCAATCTCTCAAATATTGCTCATATATTTATATTTAACATATAATATATAATTTTAAACTGTGTATTATTTATCCCTAAGAATGTTTGTAGGATAAATAAAAAATTTGCATGATAAAGCAGACAAGTAGTTCAGAGATGTCCTGGTCTCCTGGGTAAATTGTAATTTAAGCAGGTATTGTTATGCACTTACAGAAATGTACACTGAGAGAAGAACTTTCTTTAAGTATTATACCAATACCCCAGAACATTCATAAAAATTTAAGCTTCATAAACCGCTTAACTTGTGTTTTCTTAATACTCTTGTAGTTTAAAGAAGCTGAAATGCTTTATTATTATTATTCTTTAAAATCATGTTCTCTTCAACTTCTCCCCCAAACTTCAAGCAGATGCTCATGAGCAAGTTATGAAATAAATCTCAAAGAAGTATTTCTCAGTGTAAACATGGATGCAAGATTTGCTGTGGTGATATGATAGAGCCAGCTCCAGTGTCACATTTGTCATCAAAATGACAGCACCTCACCTACCTGCAACGCAAGACACAAGGTTGCCAACTCTGTCATCAGTCTCTGGCTGCATTTTGTCAGAGCAAGACCATTGTGTCTGTGCTTATGATGATTGAGGGGACTGCAATAATTATTAATAAAATCCCTCAGAGATTGCTCTCTGCTAAAAGGGTGGGGACAAGTTTTCACGTAAAATCAATCTCAAGATTAAACAAAAAAACCATTGTATTAAAAGAAGAAAGATAATTTAAATAACTGTATTTAAATGATTGTATGAAGGTGATACAGGGGAATTATGCGTTCTGTTCACCATCTTCAGTAGCTGCGTAGGAACTGCATGCCGTCTGTGGTCAGTGTTTGACACGCCAGCCCATCACCTCCCAGTGCAGACTTCAGTGGTGACACAGAAGGTGGGGTGTCAGTGCAGAATCTGTCTGTAACCATTAACTGCAGAGAAAAAATTTAAGTGAATCCATTGTAGTGAGCCCAGAGTGGGAGACTAAGCATTTTGTTTCTGACGAGTGACTGTGTAGATGTGATAAATGTTGGAATGGTTGCAGAAATGATTCGATGTTGTCCAGTAGGTTGTCCAGTAGGTTGCATTATTTTAATGAGATGTGTGCTGGGGTCTGAGATGACCTGCCTCTACACAGCAGCCAACGTGCACTGGAGGTGTACGAAAGCAGGGGAGGGTGTCTGTCTTTTTTTACTTAATAGACAATACATTCCAAATGAAAGCAAAACCAGACAATGGTATGTGTAGTTTTTTTAATAGAAACTCTATAAATATTTGGCATTGCTGTTTCGCTACATTAAGAATGCAGCCATTGCTAAATGTGTTCATTTGAGAGGTTTGCTGTTACAAATGCGAATCTTCAAAGGCCATGAAACTTATCAATAGCTTTTCAGTATTAGACAGAGAGTTAATTATAACGTACATCACACAGGTAAGGTGTCTAAACCAAACTCTCATACCTCCTTAGTTTTTGACTTGTTGAGTGAATTCTGACAGAAGCAATTTCTGTCAGCGCATGTGGTTGGTGATGTTATCAGTGTCTGTCAGGGAGAGCACTTAAATGCAGTTGAAAGGCCAGAGTGAGCACATGGGGAGAGCAGGGATGGTGACAGAGGTGACTACAGCCAGTCTTGACAGCTTGAGTACAGTATTATATAGTGTAGTGACAAAAAGTTCAGTTTATTTAGGCTGGGAAGCATGATGTGCAGGAGACAAAGGAGAAGCAATGAAAAGGTTAACAATACCGGAATTTTAATTGAGCTCTGAGTGACTGTTTCTGAATAATTGGTTGTGTCAAAATGTAATGATTACTGGCTTGGGAAGTGGCAGCCTTTCACCTGTAGGTCACTGGCTCCAACCTGGACTCCGCTGGTTGTAATGACTGATGTTCAATATCAGCTAATGTGAAAGGAATTGCTGATCGCTGCCCAACTTCTACTGGATATGCATCTGCATCCACAACAGTGTGTGCTAGAGTCTCAGCAAAAGCAGCATCCAGAAGTCATCTGCACCTTTTAATGTTAGTGCCCTGCTGAGCATTGGTTGTCTGGCATGTCAAACCTTGCACTGCTGTAGCAGGAGCTTTATTAATGTGGTGGGAAGATGAGAACTTGGCTTTTCAATGTTTCCTGCCTGGTGACTTCTGTGTGCATTCAATGAATCATTAGCAATCCTTCATTCACTCTATGGAGCCCTTCACAGCACTAACAGAACTACTGGTAACAAGGGCACCAACATTAATCACCAAGGATTGGTCTCCAGGGGGTGGGCACAGTCATTTCACTCCATATTTAAGAATAATTTTGAGCCCTTGTCTTCCAGAAACAGGGAAATAAAAATAATAGCCATTGCACAGACAATATTAACCCACATTGTCACTCCCCTCGCTGTGCCAAGAGCTGTTCTGCCACTGGAACTTGTGTGATATCTGTCACTGGAAGTCTACCAGAACACACAGAACATTTCTGAATGCACCTGCCTCTTTGTGTGTCTGGTCCAGAAGTACTCCTCTTGAAAACACTCCATTCTGCAGGTGATGGGAGCTCGGAATTGGGATTTGCTCTGATGCCTCAGTAGATGAAAGCAATCTAGTGTTCCTGGGGTCTTGCCATCTGAAGCATACATTCCTGAGAACAACCAGCAGGTGAAAAGTTTATTTGTGCTTCCCAGAATAAACTATAGAAAAGTACATCTTGGCTGCCAGAGTATTTTCTGTGAGTGCAAGTTCGGCTTTTAATGGTGCTAAAATGACTGGATTTTGTTGGCAATTTTGAAAAATTCCAAATCTTCTGGACAAGAAATCCAGGTAAGAAAGACTCAGAAACTTTTAGATTGATGTCAGTTTTTTTCCCAAGAAACCAGCTCAGCTTTATCAACTTAAAGCCATTCCTGGCTTGTGTATCTAGGGAGAAATACCCTTCCTGCTTTATTTTTGTTATTGATTTCAAAAGCGAAAGAGGTTTTTCCCCTGACTCCTCAGGCATGGAGAGAACTTCAAATGACCATCAGTATCATGAGTTCACAAAATCTTTTTTCTTATTACCTGAGTTATTTGGTTGTGAGTCACTTGATACTCTTCAGTGACAATTGAGGAGGATGTAAGACTGCACGTTCTCCTATTTCCTATTCCACTGTGTTTCCCAAACAGCTGGATCTTCGTGAAGCTGCTTGTGGGAACGGCGAAGGTTATGAACCAAGATGTTTGGCTGGTTTTGGGGCCCTCTCCAGACACATTCCATCTGAGAGCGCTGGCATTTGAATGAGAGAAGGTCTTGACATCTTAATTCTGGACTAGCAGGTATCACTCCCCATGCAAGTATAATTTCTTAAGAGTGTGAGCAAGTAACATATGTCCAACCCCCGCACCACCACGGCCCCAGGGAATGGGCAGCTGAAGTCCAAAAGCCAAACATATTTCCTGATTAATTGGGCCCTTGAGGCCTTTGGGTGACATTAAAGAATCTGCCAGTCATTTTTTTCCCTCTCGCCTTTTCTTTTAGATAGTAAGTAATAAAATAACATAAAATCTGCTTTCAAGACCTTATTACAATGAGGCACTTCCATCCAGATGCTTTGTATCTGCTGGGAGACCTCATCCAGTAAGGGGCAGGGTGCATATCTCCAATGCCTGCTTCAATGTATGCTCAGCCACTCTTTGCAGCTAGTGGTGCTGGCTTGAGCAGTGCCCATGCTGTTCTGAAACTGATGAAGTGAGCAGACAACTTTTGGAATAAGAGGTTAGAATTAAAAAGGGAGCCATATTCTAAAGACAGAAAGTACCCACAAATTTAAGAAATCACTGGAGTGACCCTGTGACCCTGGCTCACTTAAGGGGGAACAACCTTGAGATATAAGTGCCTTGACACTCAGAGGGCAGAGGGCACACCAGAGGTAGGTATTCTGTCTCCTCTGGAGCTCCAGTGCACAGCACACATGCAAGACAGAGTGCTGAGCCCCTTCCACATTAGGTCAGCCTAGTTGTATTGGTGAGAAATGAACAATTCTTCAAGAATGCAAATGCCACCATTTTTTTTTTGTCTTTTTCTCTTATAATCATTTTCCCTGTGTTGTCTGACCCAAAAGTGGTCACTATCTAAGCAACAATTTAATGTTTTTAAAGACTTCTATACTTTTCCTTATTTTTAACTGGTGTGGATAGCATGACTGTGAGTACCACCATCCTGTGTGATGAACCTTGCTACCTCCAGTGCTATCTGAGATGCATGAGGGGTTGTCCTGGTCTTGCAGGCAATTCTTTCTCTTTTATCAGTTCCTTAGAGAAACAGTCTGTGGGATCAGCACATGAGGATTCAGCCTCTGACTGCTTGGCCTTTCCCCACCCATGGTGAGGCAGAAAATTCTGGTGTGGTATAAGCAAGGACCATATTTGTTTCCATTGCCTTTTCCGTGGAATATAACAAGATTTTCCATGATGTCTATAAGTAGGAATTCCCTGATGTGGGATAACACCAATGTGCACCAATGAAGTGACAACCTCTTGGTATCCTTGCAAAATTCCACCCAGTTAAAGGGAACTAGAGAGGAGATATATAGCTATTAAAGTAAAACATAACTTCCTGTCAGAGAAAAGTAGTGACAACAAGCACCGAAAGCTCCACCATCTAATGCCTGTCAGCAGAAGTGGGTAGTTTTTAACATCGTTCGTATTTCTCAGTTAGCGTGCTTGAATTGGCAGAGACAAGGATGGAGTTGACATGGGCAGGTTCTGTCAGCTCAGATCCAGAGGTGAACTGTGTGCATCCGAAACCTGGTCCTGACAGCTCAAATCCAGGCGCAGGCATGTTTAGGAAGCAGGGAGGACGTGGGAGGGCAGGGGAGGTACCAGTCTGAGCTTTGCCTCCTCCCAAAGAGGCAATGTCCGCTTCGAGGAGAGACAGAAAGGGGGTAGGGAGAGAGAAAAAAACAACAAAAAAACAATGCCTGTTATGTTTCATGTCAATGTTGCTGTCATTAGGCAGTTGGAGAGATTTCAAATGGATAACTCCCCTTTGGGATGGCAGACTGCCTTGGCAGCCAATTTTAGGCCTTGATTTGATTGATAAACTCTTTGTGACAAGGAAGGATAAAAAAGGCCCCTAGTTTAGTACATATAAATAGGAAATTAGCTGGCAAAGTTGTCAAAGATAATTAACTCTCTGATTCTGTGTGTCTATTCAGGTTGACATACTGAAATTATTTAGAAATGCACATGTCAACGCTCTGACAGAATTTGGTGCTGATCAGATAAACAGTTTTTGAGATGCCTGATTGTAAAATGATGTAAGAGCTTAGCTGGTGGTTTTATCATTATGCATTCTCTCAGCAGCAGCAGGTATAAAAAAGCAACACCATGCTTTAATGTGCTGGGTCCAGAAATCAGGAGACAAAGTTAAGTGTGCTGCTTCACAGCACTTAGCTCACTTGTTTTGTCCCTTGCCCTAGGTTGAAAAATATACTATTAACCTGCTAAATTCCTGAGTGTTCATCTGCTCCTCATCCTTTCCGTAGGGACTACTGGAAGTAAAAGAGTTAAGGATCTATGAGATAAGAGGTCTGAAAGCCATGGCATTTTGTTATTTCTTCAGAAGACACAAACTACTCATTGCTCTAATCCCAAATTCAAAGATTGGCAAGGTTAGGAAGGTGCAACAGGAAAAAAATCAGTGCCTTCTGTTAAAGCAATGGCAGAGAAAAACAAATACATTTAGCATTGCAAGCTCAGCATTGTACCTGCCATCTCTTGGTCACCTCTTGTCTAGGTGGTTGGTGTTTGCATTACAGTTGCAATATGTGTTGGGAGTACACCTTCCAAATGGGATTTGATTTTCAAATCCTATCCATGTACTTGGAAAAGTGAAAATCGATATATATGTAAGTGTTATACAGTAGATTTGAAGGCATGTCAGTCTTTCAGAGTAACTTAACTTTGATTCCTTCCTGGAGATTTCCTGCATCTGAAAGTATTTTTCGTCTTCCAAACCCAGCTGCTCTTTGGCATTGTGATGGCGCAGGCATCATAACATCTGCCTTGAACATGGTTCTATGGAACAGGACTGGCCATGGCTTTTCTGAAAACTCTGGGAGCTCTGTGTAGGTGTAGGCTGTAATGAATGCTGACAGAAAACACCTTTACCCCAATTCTGGTGGCATCTGGTCAATTGACTATGCTACTACCAGCAGGATGGGATTTGTAAGCCTCCAGAATGTAAATTTGGTCTGGACACTAGTTTTCAAGTCTTGCAGCTTTCTGTCATATCTCAAAAGCTGTCAATCAGCCCAGGTTTCTGTCCTGAGATCTAGGCCCTGGATAGACAGCTTTGCTTGAATGCTTGGTTCAAAAGACTTGTCCAAGGTGTGACGGCTTGTGGGGGCAATGGGGAAGAAAGCCAAAGAAAATGAAGGGTTAGTATCACACACAGTTGCATTTACCTAAGGGATAAAGGAGGCAATGTTACCAACTGCTAGAAAAATATTACGTATTTTTGATGCAGAGTCTCCGTCTTGTTTTGCCTGTAGTGCAAGTAGCTGCGCTGTACCCTGCTGGAGCTCCTGCTGCTCTCTGCAGTGCTGACCACTATGTGTCTCATGCCCTTTCTGTGCCTTTCCAGCCATGGCCTTGCAGGCATGAGCATGTGAAATGGCTCTGATATGCAGAGATCAAGACCTGGTGCATTCAAATCAGGACTCCTGTGGTGCTCTGCCAAACCTGCCTTAGTATGCACAAGCCCTGCCTTTGGTCCTGCTATTGATGAGGAACTCCAGGATCTTCCAAAGATCTACTCAAAACTATACCATGTACATAACCTCCCACAGGATTCACAAAGGGTGGCCGCAGGTTCTCTGCAACTCAATATAGATGAATATGCTGCTATCCTCAGTGTCAAAATGATAACGGCACATGCATTACTCCTCCTGAGAGCCCTACAGTTCCCTTGTATCATATTTTGTACTCATTTGTACCATGAGCAATGTCTTGCCTCCCATCATGCATTCTGCTTCTCACAGCATTCTGCTTCAGAAACTGTCACCTCTGGCCTGGACAGGCGCACACTCTCCTGGGTGGAAAACTGGTTGGATGGCCGGGCCCAGAGAGTGGTGGGAAATGATGTGAAATCCAGCTGGAGGCCAGTGACAAGTGGGGTTCCCTAGGGCTCAGTGCTGGGTCCAGCCCTGTTCAATGTCTTTATCAATGACCTGGATGAAGGCATCGAGTGCACCCTTAGCAAGTTTGTGGATGACACTAAGCTGGGTGGAAGTGTTGATCTGCTGGAGGGTCGGGAGGCTCCAAAGGGATCTGAACAGGCTGGACCACTGAGCAGAGTCCAATGGCATGAGGTTTAACAAGGCCAAGTGCTGGGTCCTGCACTTGGGGCACAACAACCCTGTGCAGCTACAGACTAGGAGAAGTCTGTCTAGAAAGCTGCCTGGAGGAGAGGGACCTGGGGGTGTTGGTTGACAGAGACTGAACATGACCCAGCAGTGGCCCAGGTGGCCAAGAAGGCCAATGGCATCTTGGCTTGGATCAAACGGTGTGACCAGCAGGTCCAGGGAGGTTATTCTCCCTCTGTACTCTGGCACTGGTGAGACCGCTTCTTGAATCCTGTGTTCAGTTCTGGGCCCCTCTCCACAAGAAGGATGTTGAGGCTCTGGAGTGAGTCCAGAGAAGAGCAACAAAGCTGGTGAGGAGGCTGGAGAACAGGTCTTATGAGGAGTGGCTGAGAGAGCTGGGGTTGTTTAGCCTGGAGAAGAGGAGGCTGAGGGGAGACCTCATTGCTCTCTCCAACTACCTGAAAGGAGGTTGTAGAGAGGAGGGAGCTGGCCTCTTCTCCCAAGTGACAGGGGACAGGACGAGAGGGAATGGCCTCAAGCTCTGCCAGGGGAGATTTAGGCTGGACATTAGGAAAAATTCTTTACAGAAAGGGTCATTGGGCACTGGAACAGGCTGCCGAAGGAGGTGGTTGATTGACCTTCCCTGGAGGTGTTTAAGGCATGGGTGGACGAGGTGCTAAGGGGCATGGTTTAGTGTTTGATAGGAATGGTTGGACTCGATGATCCGGTGGGTCTCTTCCAACCTGGTGATTCTGTGATTCTATGATTCTATCACTCACTCACACATCAAGAAGCTTTTTTTTCTGTTTATAAATTGGGTCTCACTTGACATAACAAAAATCATATTATTTCCTCATCTATAAGCATTTCTGTACTGCTCATTTCTGCGTTTACATTCTGCAATTGTCTTGTACAGCTGGGCACCCCAGGGGTCAGGCATTGGGCTTTAGCAGCAAGATCTGATTTTTCCTTTTTTTGCTCTTCACCTTAACAAGAGTTCAAGAATGATGGAGGTCAGTGATGGTTAATAAGAGGATGGATGCAGGTACCTATTCTAAACGCAGGAACAGGCAAGCATTGTATTAAAAGGTATCCTAAATGCTCATGTCTTTGCTTTATTATGTTCATCATGTCTAATTCATACTCCCAGCACATGGCAGTGGTGGGGCTGCTCATAAAGAAATCGATATTCTCATGCATAGTGCAGCATTATCCAATCTTCCATAGAGATCACTGTTTTAGGATGAGTTATATTAAAGCTGCATGCCCCTGTGTTGCATGGTATCTATCCGACAATAGGTTTGTAGCTTATCACAACTGAAACCAAAAGAATAAACTGGAAGAAAATGTGCTTTTCTCTTGAGTGGTTCTTGTCAGAGCTCAGTTGAAATGTAGTATCTTACAGAGACTCAGTTTATACACAATTCGATGATGAAGGCTCTGCTGCAAGCAACCAGGAAACATGAAATAGGGCTTTAATCACACTTCCACTTTTCTCCACTGGGATCTGTAGGTGTACAGTGCCTTGGAATAGCAGCCTGCTTTTATTTTGATGCCCAATGTGGATTTATGTGCCTGAGCTTAGCTATGCAGATTTGAAAACAATGTCTGTGTATTCCAGAGCTACCCAGAAGCTGGAGGTCTCACAGAATGATGTGGGGCTTGTGGTGGATGACAGACTGTCCACAAGTCAGCTCAATGCCTCTGCAGCAAAGGCAGCCAATGGTATCTTGGGCTGCATTAGGAGGAGCATTGTTGGGTGAGAGAAGTTATTCTGACCCTCTGCTCAGCACTGGGAAGGCACACCCAGGGTCTGTGTCCTGGCCCGGGCTCCTAGTGCAGAAAGACTTGGGCACACTGGAGCGAGTCCAGTGAAGGGCTACAGAGATTACTAAGGCACAGAAAAATGTGGCATATGGAGAAAGGCAAAGAGAGTTGAGGCTGATCAGCCTGGGGAAGAGAACGATTAAGCAATATGTCACCAGTTTATGTCAGTATCTGATGGCAGTGCGTAAAGGAGTCAGAGCCCCACTCTTTTCAGGCCTGCACAAGTTGAAATACAGGAAATGGTGTTTAAATGTAAGAGTATTTTGGTTTCGTGGGGGTTTTTTTTGTTTTTTTTTTTTTCAGTCTGAGGATGATCAAACATTGGAGCAGGTTACCTTGAGTATGTGGCATCTCCATTGCTGAAGTTGCTCAGAACACCACTGGACATGCTCCAAGGCATCCTGCTGTAACAGACCCTGCTTGTACAGAGGGCTTGGGCCAGCCCATCTCTAGAGGTGCCTTCCAACCCCATGATTCTGTGATCCTGGGAGCATTTCCAATGCAACTTACAATATGGCTTATAGTATGCAGCTGTTTTCTGCCCCAAAACATCACCATTCTTCTAAGGAGTGAATTGTTTCTTATGTCCTGGAGCAGAATTACCTTCCTTGTAACTTCTTGGCAGATGCTTGACACATCTGTTTGCTTTAGACTTCCCCGGAAAAGATATTTCTGTTCCTGCATCACATGTGTCAAATTCAGCTTCTGGGGAAATGAACAGATATTCACACACAGAGAAGAAGAAAACATGCCACAGGAGTATGTCATGGTCATTGGTACACCAGAGGTATTAACGAGGAAAATATGTTCTCTTTAATGAAAACATTTTGCCTAGGCTTAAGATACCTTATGATTTCAACAGACTTTTCTATGTGTATGGTTAAATAAACAGTTGGTTGTGTGTTCATAGTGATGCTCACATGCTATTCTTTCCATCTCACTGCAAACATGAGCTCAGTGCTGATGGTGAGTTTGCAGGGATATTTTAGGAAGCTGCATGCCAATATTTTTGTTGCCTTTCATCTGCTACTGCTTTGCGTGGTTTTGCTCAGGAGAGTATTGAGAGTACTTATAGAACAGTCTGAGGCTTTTTAGGAGTTCAAAGTGGCAACTATCTGAGAAACAGGGTAAATGCTTTGTGTGCCATGAGGGCTGGGGAGCATGGGGGCATTCAGGGCAATAAGCAGGGTGAGAAAGAGGTCTCTCTCTTGACTTGAATTCATTGTTCTTGTGGAGCTGGAAAAACAGTAGCTATTCTGTTTGATTTCCGTATGTTGACCATCATGCTGCCTGTGCCTATCCTTTTTCCATTTGCCTGTAGTTGATTTCCAGGCAGAACTCCATCTTTTTCAAAGGTGCGGTAAATTTTTCTGTTAGTGGATTTGGGAGCTTGGGTCTTCTCTAACATGACATGTAATCTTTCTTCAACCCAGTTCCACACTTGACAACTTTCCTACCTGTTTTTCTCCTTTCTTGTAATGGCAAGTTTTCTTTTTCTATGAAATAGGACAAAATGCTTGTTCTTAAATGATGTGAATGGGGGATCTCTGATCATTTTGCTCTACAGTCCCATTGTCACATGGGGGTTTTGTGGTCTCCTGGGGCCCAAGGGGCCCAAGTATCTCAAGCTGGGAATGATTTGGTCTTCTTCCAGCAGGATTGGGATGCCTGCTACCTAGAAAAATCAGGGTGCCTTTATAGTACCTGCCTTTCATCTCATCTGAAACAGAAGCCTTATATAATTCTAGAGAAGCTGCTGTCTGGTTCTGGGCTCCAAGGTCAGGATCCAAGCCTGGAACTGCTCTATGACATGACTCACAGCCATCAGACAGAGCACATCCCGTGGAAGGAAGTGTTACAGTGAAAGCCCATTCCCCCAAAGAGACATTTCAGGTGACACTCTGGTAACTGTTGGCATATACATTTGCCTGAAAATTCTGATGTTCAGGTCCCACATCTGCTCCACAGCAGCAACAAATATCAAATTTATCATCAGCTTTTGTGATACAGGATGAACTATGACAAACCTGGTCTTCCCAGCTAATTAGTGAAAGGTCTTGGGAATATCTCAGCATGAGAAAAGGTGTGCAGGAATGGAAGCAGGGGACTACTGTGGAATTATTTTACATGAGAAGGAAAACATGACCCTTAGCAGCATAGAAAGAATAGAAAATAGATTTTCCAACCTTCTCATAGAATAGAGATTTACAAAATCAATGGATAAAAGGCAAATTGCTGGATCTGCTAATGATTTTGATTTTAGTAATGCATTTGATGTGGTTTCTCATGACATTGCTGCTTGCAAAACAGGATTACACATTGGTTTGGGTATAAATATTATGTCATAAGGACTGCAAACTGGCTGAAGGATATTTACTAACAGCAACAGCAACATAATGTACTTTGGGGAGGTGTTTAGCAGACGTTGGCACCAAGATGGGAGTTCTGTTGATTCTTAGCTACTAGTATTGATGAGAAAGAAGGCCATGCTAATAAAATCTTTAGGTGGTGGTCACTTCTGAAATGGAGTGGACAGCGGAAGCTGCCCAGACCTGTAGAGGGTGGGCATATGGACAGAAAACAACACAGTGCTGTGCGATATGGAAAATGAGAAGACAATACATGAGGAAAACCACATTCTGAGGGACAAAACTAGAAGAACATTTTGTTGACAGAGACATAAGGTGATAGATAACAGAAAATGAAATATAAATTTGTGGTGCAATGACATGGCAACAAGAATGTCCAAAATGAGATGGGGCATAGAGGCAGGAATTTTTGACTAGTATTATAACCACTCTTAGGACAGCATGCTCTGTTTTGGGCACCTCAAGAATGGACTGGGTGGAAATTCAGGCAAAGTCAGCAAGTTTATATGTACCCATTTGGCCGTGGCTCCACCCCTCTGAGAATGGCTGCAGTGGAGGGCAGGGATATGGATGTGTATCAGCTGTATAGGAACGTGAACAGCGTAAACACTGGGGCATTAGAAACAAAAAGGCATGGAGTTTTATTAAGAGATTGCTAAGAATAATGCAACTGAAACTATCAGCTGGAAACTTGAAGCAGGTTATTAATGGAAGCATCCCGAATGAATGAGATCATTTAAGCTGGAACATTTTCCCTTGGATCTTTTAAATGTAGAATCATAGAATCATGGAATCATAAAATAATGGAATAGTTTGGGTTGGAAGGGACCTTAAAAGATCATCTAGTTCCAACCTCCCTGCCCTGGGCAGAGACATCCCACTAAATCAGGCTACCCAGCCCCATCTGGCCTTGAACACCTCCAAGGATGGGGCACCCACAACTTCTCAGGGCAACCTGTTCCAGTGCCTCAGCACTCTCATGGTGAAGAAATTCTTCCTTATGTCTAGTCTAAATCTGCCCCTTTCTAGTTTTTATCCATTCCCCCTCATCCTATCACAACAAGCCTTTTTAAACAGTCCCTCTCCAGCTTTCTTATAGCCCCTTTCAGGTAATGGAAGGTCACTGTAAGAGCTCCTCAAAGCCTTCTCTTCTCCAGGCTGAACAGCCCCAACTCTTGCAGCCTGTCCTCGGATGGAAGGTGCTCCAGCCCTCTGATCATCTTTGTAGCCTCCTCTGGGCCTGTTCCAGCAGTTCTATATCCTTCTTACGTTGAGGATTCCAGAACTGAACAGAATACTCCAGATGAGGTCTCACAAGAGAGGAACCAAGGGGCAGAATCACTTCCCGACTCGACCTGCTGGCCACACTTCTTTTGATGCAGCCCAGGATACGATTGGCCTTCTGGTCTGTGAGCACACATCACCGGCTCATGTCAAGCTTCTCATCAACCAGCATCCCCAAGTCCTTCTCTGCAGGGCAGCTCTCAATCACGTCATCCCCCATCTTGTACTGAAATTGGGGATTGCCCCTGCTGAGGTGTAGGACCTTGCACTTGGCCTTGTTGAACCTCATGAGGTTCTCACAGGCACACTTCTCCAGCCAATGTTGTTTGGGGAAAACAGCATAGTGCTGTGGGGATGCAGTTCTGCCTTCGGACTGAAGGGTGGGGGAGCTGAACTGAATTTTAGAATCTATGATCTCTCAAGTCTGCAAGATACCATGCTTACTGGGTTTTGCATGGTTCAGAGTTTTCCACAAAGCAAACCCAATGTCAGCCACCAGTGGAAAACCAAAATTGTCCTCACCATCTGGCCTGAGCAGGCAACAAGGGGCCCCACTGAGCTGGGTGCTTATCAAAATTTCAGAATCTACACTTTCAGAGGTCTGAGCAAAGAATGAGCAGTATAAAACATGCAGGATGCTGTGGCCCTTCTGCACATAGGTATACCTACATGATCTCTGTGTGCAAAAATGTGGGCTTGTGATAGGTCTGAGGGGATGTGGGCAGATAGATTAATGTGAATTTGTACGGTTCATTGGCTGTGCAGAGCTTGAACTATCAAATCCCTTCATTTCATTCTGCTAACGGGATTGCTTATGACAAAATCACAGCTTTTTCTCCAATCCTTTTTAATCTTGGTTTTGAAAAAAATTGGAAATGACATAGTAAAGTAAGGTCAATTAACAGTAACAATTGCAGGTTATTTGCTGCCACTGTTTTACAGCATGCCGTCTCATAGAGCAACATGCATTGCTGGTCTGGAGACATCAAAATAAATAAGTAAATAAATACATAACCCTGTGGGCTTACAGATTTAGTCAAAGAGCAGGAGATTATTCCTGGCACTGCACTCAGAAAAAATCGTTGCCTTTCAAAACAGTAGGCATTGACAGTTTTGCGTCAGGACAAAATGAAGATGAGGTGGAACCTCTTCCTCCACATTGTGCCAATTCAGCAGATGTTTCAGACAATTCTGGAAGGTAAAACAAAATGAATACAGACTAGAAACCAAACCCAGCCCAAATCCCTCGATACAAAGGTTGCTGTTTCTCCTCCTATCAACTTTCCTTTCTATGCAGTGAGGTAAGCTATGTAAGCAGTTGTATTTGTGTGTGAGGGCTGTTTAGCTGCCAAGGCTTTTCATGAAGAGGTTGCGTGTACAGGTGAGGAAACAGAAGCACATAGAGGTGCTGAGGCTTGCTGGCAAAGCACCCGGCAACCCACAGCAAAGACAAACACCTGATAGATGATCTGGTGTGTTTGCCTTTTGGTAGTGTCAGCTGTGTCTGAATGGGACAGTTTTGTATTTGTCACACTGGAAAAGCAGAGGACTTAGGAAAAAAAACCCCAAACACTCAGAAACTAAAATCAAAACATCCACTTAAAAACTTGTAAGAAATAGATGTCATGTTAATTGTTCTCTGCAAGGGAAATGCTCTCAATTATAGCATTATAAATGTGCCCACCCTCATTCAACAAATTAAAACCAGTCACACTTGAGAAAACCTGCTAAGAAGAGAGAGTCAGTAAAAGTACCAGAGATTATTATAACATCTCATATTCTTTTACCAAAACAAAATAACTTTGAGACAGACTGAATTCTACCATAAACAAGGACACACTGAGCTTGGACCTCTTGAGGTCGTTGAAAACCAAAATGTTTTGTCCCCACATAGGTTTTTGCTAATGGATTTTCCATGCATCTCCTGTTTCAATTTCTCTTACCTTGTGTGGGACTCAGGAACTCATTGCTGCTCTGGGCAGTATTAGATCCTGCTACTGCCTTAAAAAACATCCAGAAGCCGATTGCACATTACTGCTTTATTATGTGCTGTGTATTTTTAGAGGAGAAAGGGGTATGATTTTCTACCATTTTAACTTAGTGTTCTGAGTGAAAAATATCCCAGGCAGGGGAAAAAGCATGGTTATCTTTTGACCTATTACATGCTGCACTGATGTGTTTTAAATGTGTTCCTAACAGTGAATTCCATCCTTTTTTGACATATTCTGTCTGAATTGTATTTAACACTTTGAACTTCAGTCCTTGAAGAGTGCTAGTGGAGAACTTTGCGCTGATTGCTGTACAGTCTGTGAGGAAGGTTCGCAAACATTAAAAAAAAGGTGGGGGAAAGGCAGTCACTGCAAAGGGAGCTTAAAATCTGATGATAAGCATTGTCCTTGCAGAAGAGCTCAGGAGCAGAGCATCCCAACATATCATCTCACAACTCCTATGCATTGCAGCTGCTCAGTTTTCATGTGCTGCCCTCCCATTCTGAATTCAGTTGTATTTAAGTATCTCTGGTCTTTAAGAAGCTGCAAAGGTTAAGCAGAACACCTGCCTCCCCCAGCCTGCCTGTATAGCATGAGCAAACAACCAGTGAGTTAACGCAGTCTTTGTGCAGCGTGGGAGAGGAAATCTAATCCTTTGCCAACTTCACCACTAGTAAAGTTTAAAGTTTCCTGGTCTGTTAAAGTTTCAGAGAGAGTCAGGAACATGTTTTTGAAGATTTCTTTAGTATTAGTTCTATTTGAATTTAATATTTATGTCCGTCTCACAAATAAAGAATACGCACCTGGAATGCAAAGAATGATGTTTGTTTAAAATCATTGGCTCTTTTTAAGTAATGGCATTCACCTAACACTTTCCAGTTTTTCTTTACAGCCTCATGGACTAGAAATTCAAACTTAAGAAAGAGCCAACACAAGAAGCACCCAAGCTTAGATTCTTGTGCAGTCCCTTGATTTAAGCAACGCTTTAAAAACTGTCATCTAGTGCAAGGCTCGGTAAAGTCACCAGAGGTTGCAGCAGAGGGTGGAGAGACTGACTCTCCTGCTATATATTTGCCTGCCTGCCCGAAGTCAGTAGAGCTCAGACTCTGTACCAGCTGACATGTCTCTCTCAATATATTTTGACTTGCAATTGTTTTTTTTTCTTTAAGGGAATTGGTTAAGGTATGGCCATCTGGCTCCCACTGAGACCAGACAGGGAGAGTCTCTTTGGCCTAGGGTCCGTTATGGATAAGTCAGCCACTGAAGCTCATTCAAAATATTTAAAGAGCAACGCACAAGTGAATAGAATGAAATTACAATAACAAAAAAGCAGAATGAGACCCTGTAAATGCTGCATGATGAAGTGCCTCACATGGTGCTGTTATAATTATGTGTATTAGAGCAACATGTATCTCCTATCTGGAAAGACATCTGGCTCAGCCTAGGTGAGAGTTGTCCTTGAACACAGAGGAGGCTTGAGCGCAATCCAGAAGCTTGGAGAACTGTGCTGGCAGTCTGGGAGCCCTGGTGAAGATGAGAAAATCTCTCATCTGTAGCTGGGGGCAAGCTCTGTTCTTCTCCACTGCCTGCCCTTCAGAACGTGTGGCCCCCAGATAAGGGAGCACTTCTTTGCCAGGAGCAGAGCACAGTCTCATGGTCAGAGCATCACAGATCACTCCTTATGATTAGATCCGCTTCTGACTGCCTATAGCTGCTTTAATTGCACACAAAATGCCCCAACCATCACCCAATAGTAAAATGTTCTGACACAGGAAGTTGTTTTGGTAGAAGATTCAGATGGAAGTGGTGTGAGTTGCCACAGTTACTGTTTGGTAAAGGCAAAAACCTTCCTTCATCTTACTTGTGATCTTTCTTTCACTTTGGTTTTGACTGTTTGGTATAGTTTGATTACTTGGTGTAGTTTCGTGATTACTGTCGCTTCCTCTGATTCTCCGTTTTTACCAGCACGCACTGTACTCTGCTTTAGAACACATGGAATATTTGCTGTGCAGAATTTGTGCAGAATGCAGTGTGTTCTGGAAAAAGACACAGCCCTCTGTTGTGGTGTGACATCTATAGCCTGAGATGTTCACCTCCCAAAAGTGGAGAATAATACCAAGATAAGCCATAATTTGTTAATGTCACACAATCAAACTTCACAGGTGTTTTTCATAGAATCACAGAATGGTTTGAGTTGGAAGGTTCCTGAAAGCCCATCCAGTTCCACTCCCTTTCCATGGGCAGGGTCACCTCCCACTCAATCAGGGTGCTAAAAGCCCCATCCAACCTGGCCTTGAACACCTTCAGGGATGGGGCAGCCACCACTGCTCTGGGCAACCTGGGCCAGGGCCTCCCCACTCTCACAGGAAAACATTTCTCCTTAAGATATCACCTAAATTTCTCCTCTCTCAGCTTAAAACTGTTCCCCCTCATCCTATCCCAGCACTCCCTGATAAAGAGCTCCTTCCCACCTTTCCTGTAGGCTCCCTTTAAGTATATGAAGGTATATTTAAGTGTATTTTATAGTATATGAAGGGCAGATTTTGCCAATCTTACTTTTGTCTCAGTTTTCCTGTCTCTCTGAGAATCCTCATTGCAGGAATTAAAGTCCCTACTGGCATGTGTGCTCATCTATGTAAACAGGAGTGCAAGAATCTGGCCCTGATACTTTCACATATTTTTACTGGTGTATATGCATGTCTTATTCCGTGAACACAACACTGGTTCCAAGAGAACTGTAGGATGCTGCTCAATACAAGTAAGGTCATTTGAATCCATTCCTAAATATTATGTTGAAGAAGTGCAGAATATATCCAGTACTGATTCGTCACCATTGTCCCTGCTGTGCTCCTGGCTCTTGACGCTCCAAGAGGAAAGCTGCTCTCTTTCTTTCTTTGCTATTTTTAATGCATTTTCACAGGAAATGTGCAATGACCTGCTCCTCAGACATCCCAACACAGCACTGTGGCATCCGCTCACCGCTGCTCACTATGTGGAAAGAATAAAAAGACAATGAGCAATGATGACAGTCATGTAATCCAGTGTTTTGCAGCCTTCTGTCATAGGGAAAAAGCTGTGTTCCAGTGCCAGTCTCGCACAGGTAGATGTCTAGGCCTGTCTGGTATGATTCCTTTAATCTACTCTTTGCCTGCATCTGTGTTCAGGCCCTGCAGTGCACCAAGATGCTGCAGACTACTAGTATCCAAATCAGAATCATAAAATCATAGAATGGTTTGAGCTGGAAGGGACTTTAAAGATCATCTAATTTCAACCCCCTTGCCATAGGCAGGGACACCTCCCACTAGATCAGGCTACTCATGTCCTTTTCCTGATAAACTTCCTCAATTAGAGAGGGAAGAGAACTGCCAAGATGACTTCCTGGAGATCACTTGCAAGACAGAGGTGACATACTACTGCTCGGATTAGTGGGAAGCTGGCTGTCGTGCAGTCATTTGTTCTCAGGGTAGAACACAACACCAGGCATTATCAGTCATTAAAAGTTAGGGTGCAAGAACAGATTTAAAAGAGAAATGAGGGAATGCAGAAACTTTCTAGTTTATTTAAGATGCATAAAACTTGCTTCTTCATTTATTACTTCTTAAAAAAAAATGAGTTAGGCTCACAGGGCCAGTTTCAGTGCTGAGTTTATCAAAGGATGCTATGGAGAGATAAAGCAGAGATCAGATATACTCCCAGACAGCCGGTGTTGCTTTTCCTCATGGAGGTGAGAAGCTGTATAACCCCTGAAAACAGCTTAACTCCACACCACTGTAGCAGCAAGGTGATGAAGGGCAACTCTAAAAGCTCTTTGGTTCTTCGTGCAAGCAGCACTCCATGGAAGTTGCTCTGTTCCCATCACTGACTCAGAACAAGGCAACTATCCTAAACATAGTTTGCTTTAGGGTAGAGGTAGCTCATTATCTGCTGTCACGCAGGTATTGTCCATGATTATTCCCAAGTAGTTTTTTTTGCCTTTCCCTAGAACACTAGTAATGCAATGAAGTTGATTCATTTGGAGGAAGAAGGAAGGTTCCTAACCAACACGTCTTCGCTGTTTCCCCTGCCCCAAATCTGAAGTTACCTTTTTCAGCCTGCTGCTGAAAACCTACAGCAGAAGTTTTGATTTTTTGGGGTGATACCAACACCTCATTTCCACTTATTTCAGTGTCTTCTGTACTGACGAAGTATATAGGTTTCTCTGCCGCCATTCTATATTATAGTGCCTTCCTCTCCATTAATCTTTTTCATTGTTTCCAAATTTCTTTTGTACTTATTATCAGCACAGCCCATTGAACTGCAGCCCTGAGCCAACATCTCAAAGTGATCTAAATAATGGTGTAGACACCTGGTCTTTGATGCTATTTTCTCCTGTGGATCTAATTAAGGTTGCTAATACATCGATCTATAGGAAAAACGGCCTCATATAGTAACTGCACAGTCAAAGCTGTAGAAGGGAGTAGTTAAGAGAATGACACACTGTGTTAGGCCGAGATGAAAAGCCCTGCATAGCTGGGAGAGGTCTCAAACTCCTCCCTGTGTTGATGAATTGCTGTTAGGTCTAACAGTTCTTCTTTGTATCAACCTATAAATACAGCTGTGTCTACTGGATTTTGCCCAGGGGTGCATACATCATAGTTTGCTAAATTTTAATCATGCTTATGTTTGCATTTGATTGGAGTTCACATGTCCCATAAAGCCCTTAATCCTCAGTTTGCCATCCCAGGCAAAGTGCCCAGTCTCAGCTGAGGCCTTCCTAGCAGACAGCCCTGACTCCATTAACTTCCCACCACATTCTCTAATGTGTTTATGGATCTGATAAGAGTGCTGCTGCAGATCTGCACTCCTTACACCAGCAATATAAGCTGCTGTTGATACCCTTTGTTAAGAAATACTATACAAGCAAATGAAATTCATCTGTTTCTCCCGGTGATTTTTAAAACAAGTATGTGCGTATCAACGTGCAGGCACACTGACAGCTGGAAATATTTTAGCACAACTGCCTGGAAACACTGCACTTGTTCTGCAAAGCACATTGTAATTATTGTGTGACTCCTTTGTATGCAGTGTTGCAAGATTACCCCCATTTTAAGAAACAAATTAGCTGTACAGTTAGCATCCAATTTCTGCACGCAATTACCATGATTACATGTGCTGATCACATAACTGCACTTAGAGACTGCAGGAATTGTCCATTCAGAGATGTGGAATGCAAATGCCTTTCCATGCATATTTTGGGTATTTGGTTTTTAAATCTCCCCCTGTTTATGGCCTGCTTTCCAGGGCAAAGTACTTGGTTCATTTTAAATAAATGACATCTCATAGTCATTCCTTAAAATTGTCAATTACAGACTTCATTTGATGAGGACAGATCTTCTCCTATAATGAATCATTCAGAGGAATTTCATTTGCTCTTTCTTCCCCAAACTTTGATGTGGGTTAGTACAGAGGAATCCAGGACAGGGCACTTCAGAAAAAGAGAATTCTGAAGTATTGTATGGGCAGCAGTTTATTTGTGTTCTTGAACAAGTTTCAGATGTGCTTGTTGAGATTTGCATGTGCTATGTGCCATCCATTGGAACTCCAGTCACCAAGTGTTTTAAGGTTACAATAGAGCCCCCTCAGGTAGAATGTTCTGATGAAAACACATGCAAAAGCTATCATAGGATCATAGAATCATGAAATGGTTTGGGTTGGAAGAGACCTTAAAGCCCATTCAGTTCCCAACCCCTATCATAGGCAGGGACACCTCCCACTGGATCAGGTTGCTCCAACCCCCATCCAACCTGGCCTTGAACACCTCCAGGATGGGGATGGGGCAGCCACAACTTATGATGTGCACAAACCCAGATCTGTTTTAAAACAGAGCAACTAGATATGTACTATCACTTTCAAAGCTGTTAAAGAATAAAAACAAACCAGCCAACATTATTTTATGGTTTCCATTCTGTTTTATCTTTATTTTTATATTCTAATTTGACAGCTTCAGGCTGCAGCAGAAATTGAACCCTCTCAAACTATGAAACATAGCTAAGAAGACAGAGCTTTCAGCTCATTTATATCTGAAACACACATTTGAAGGGAATCTGTGGCTCAGAGAGAGGCAGTGACTTCACCTCCATCACACACCAAGTACATTCTACACCAAGTACATCCTACACCAAGTTAACTGCAAATTCAGCAGTGGAAATTGGTCTTGTGGCTCTCCATCTTTTGCTTCTACCACTGGGCTGGTACAATATATTCTTTCCATATGTTGTTATATATTTATTTCTACATTCCTCTCCCTCATTTTCCATGTTCTTATAAAAACTTTGGAAATCATTGGCTTTTTCTTGCATTTTCTAGGAGGACTTATTATATCCACTGAAAGACCAGCACCTTTTGTGCTACCATCCCCTGGCCTGTGCATGTCCTCTTTATCTTCATCTAAAGCTCCAGAAGGAGATGCTGTTCATCTTTATTTCCTTAATTTGTATTTCTCTTAGGAGCTGGCTAACTTCTGATTTCCTTTATTCTAAGCCACATTTGGATAGTTGTGGAGCTTCAGAGCTTGGGGATATGGGCAGTGCAGTTAGAGCAAGCAGAGTTGGAATTCCTTGGTGGAGATGCTACTGAGTGAGGCCCCATAACTGAACGTGGTGTGGAAACTACAGAACCGCAGAAGGGCTTTATGTCTGCTGATGCTGCTTGAACAGCACTGGTAAAATTAGAGTGTCTATTGGCCAACCAAAAATGGAAGGAATTATTTTAGATCCTTTGCGTCATAAACCAAATTGTTCACATGGTCACCTCTAATATACTGCATTCCTCAGAGCTGAGGATGTGAAAGGTTTGTGTCAGATGTGGGAATTGCTCCTCAGAGATCTCTCTGCTTTGCTATGGGATCAGTCCAATTGGTAAGTCCATCTGGGACTCAAAGGGACCTGCTAGTATTGCTTTTATGAACACCTTTTGACTGTTTTGTCCCAAAGATAGGGACTCAGAATGCACAGAAACCTTGCTCTAAAAAAGCCTTGTTGGGTCACACAATGAAGCCTGGAAGCTGTGTTTCAGCTGCTGCCTGCAGCAAATTGCAGGTTGTCCACTTGTGAAATGTGTTGAGGAAAGAGAACAAGGAGCCCTGTGGTAGTGTCTTGTCTCAGAAGTTACTGTATGGCTTAGTTGCTAAAACAAGGCATAAAGCCTGCGAAGAAAATAGTTATTAAGCCACAGATGGCAAAGCTGAACCTCTGATTTCCCTAAATCCTTAAGAGGATTGCGGTACAGCTTATGACAGCATCTTAGTGGCTGGATGCTCAGCTTCTTATTAGATGTGTCATACACCCATACACCCCCAGTGACTTGAGCAGGGAAAGTGTTTGCAGTCCAGCTTTGCTAATTACACATCTTAAATTAGAGTAACAGATAACTGGTTTTAATTCTTCTCTTCTTTTTTTTTTTCTTTATTTTTTAAACTTTGTGGGGTGCCAGGCTTTCGTGCATGACATGTCTAACGGCGAACCTAGTCTGTATGTCTGGGGTTAGATGTAGTATATATATTTGTTTTGAACAAAGTATAGAGAAGCAAAGGATCGTTCCAGATTAGTACAGAAAAAATAAAGGAGAAGGTGTGTTTACTTTTACTGATGTGGGGTTTTTTTTCTGAGATACTATTTTATTTGCACTCCTTTGTTGTTCCCCACGTTCTCTGTAAAGTCTGTCTTTTTTTCTACTGCTTTTATTCATCTTTATTTCTTCATATGTTACAGTTGTGAGGACTAGAAATGTGATGGGAAGCAATCATAGCAGTCTATGTTCAGTCTTAGCATAGACTATATTCCTGTCCTAGCTGTCTTCATCATAATCTCTTAGATGCTGCTGACATACTTCTGGAGTTTTGCTGGTGTTGGTAACAGTGACTTTTCAGCCAAATGTGCTCGGTCCAGACATCTGAAATTACCCCAGAACTGTGTTGAAAAGTCCTTCATTCAGATGATGACTTGTCTAGAAAACCAGATATACTTTTCTAGTGAGAAATGGTCATGGACAATGGTAAAGGTGACTTTTAAAGGGAAAGCCAGTACAACAGATTTTCAAGTTTGTTGATTTTTAGATGAGGATCACTTGCACATTTCCTTAAAGGAAGAAAATGTGGGCCAATCAATGTGAGAGAGAGCAGGAGAGGAGCCATACAGTAGTCCTGAGATGCTGCCAAACAGAGCAGAAACAGTTACTGTCTTCTGCGGGATCACGTGTCTCAGGTGAGTCCTCAGGGCAGATCTCAGTTGCCATCCATACATTTATTACTGAGAGAGTTTTTGAGGTAAATGCTGCCTGGAAATAGGCTTGAAAGTTTGGCCATACAAACATCTTCCTTTATTTAACTTCTGCAGCTTCAGGGAAAAGAAACTTTGTATATTGCCTGGCAAAATAAATCAGATTACAGGAAAAGTAGCACTTGATTTTACATTGATGTCATCTTCAAATGAATAGATTCCAAAGTCTGGTTAGCAGCCAGATCCAAGGAAGAGTCCCTTTATAAACAGTTGTGCACTAGATTTTGACAAATTGCAGTTAGTTTTTGAACTTCGCCTTGTGTGATCCTCTGATGAATTTTGTGATGTCCACTGCATATTCCAAGCAGTGCATTGTAGTAGCTGTGCTCTTGTCCCTTCCGTATTCTGGAGACATCAAAGATCCAAACCACTGCAGAGGTTCAGCACAGTCTGGTTATTCTGCTCCAGAAGAGATCTAGAGACTGTCAAGCATGAATGCAGGGTGAATAATCAGGAAATCAAGATCTGGGGTTGCAATGAGCATGGAACATCATGGACAATGCACATATAACTAAAGAATTCAGCAATAAGGGTATTCATTTTCCGATTGCCATGGTACTAAACCTGTCAGTAACAATGATTGTGAAATGCAGCTATAAACAGCTGAAATAGCAGCTGGTATAAAAGTACAACACACAGTAAAGCGTGGATGACCATGGTTTCCACTCCATGGGGGAGGCACACCCACCAAATTCATAACTACAACAGAGGAAACATTGGTTCATAGAATGAATAATATTTTCTCCTTACTGAGTGACCAGTCTTCAGGTCATGCAAAGTACAAATACAAAGTGGAGAGGAGGTTGGGCGTTAAGTTTAAGAATGCATTCAGGTGTTCAGTTTCTGAAAATTCCCTGGAAAGTGAGTCCAACTGCCCTGCCTCAGGTGTCACTGAAGTGCACTGGCTGTCTAGAGAGGAGAGCGCTCCATGTTTTTGAATGGCAAAGGGATTTTATGGTTTCTGGTTAGCTCTGAATAAGCCATCAAGGATGAGTTGTTCCTTAACAGCATGATTGATTATGTAATGAGAAAATATCCTGTGCCAGACAGTGACCTTCTGTGAGATGAACCAGCCATGCAATTACTGCAGTGAGCTGTACTGCAGACATCAGCCACTGGGCCACCTGAAGGAGAAAGCTGGGGAAGATGCTGTGAAGTTGAAAGGTGAAATTGCATCAGGCTGGATTTGGATTTCAGACCTTTTCTGTTTGATAATTTGTGCTGTAGGAAAACCTTTGGATATTTATTTGTGGTTGTGATATTCTGGAATTCGGAGGATTCCTAGATCAGCTGCTTTTCAGCATCATTTAAATTTTTGTGGGAGAGTTTGGGGCAGTTGTGTTCCAGAATAACCCAGTAAGGCTGGTGTGCACACAGGGAAAGTTTTGTCCCTGGCAAAGGTGTTGTTACAGATCTGCTCAAGACTTCTCTCCCTAATTAAATGAGTTATTTCTTGACTTTGATCTTGTGAGTCATTCATCTAGAAACTAGTGCCATTCTACAAGACATCCTTGAGTAAGTCCCTCAATTTATTTATATTTGTAAGATGATTTAAAAACTAAGCTAGTGATTTAGGGATCTATCTGATTCCCAGAAAAGCCAGCCAGAGACTTCTTCCTGTACCACCTCACCAACTGGATATAATACCTGCTTACATTTAAATACTGTTTACTTTTCCACAAAAGAATTTATATCGCTTTCTAATACCTTAGATGCAGAGCTTTTTATAGATTATTCCCCCATAAATCATTAATCCTTACTTTTCAAGTTCTCTTTTACTAGAAATGGAACAGAAAACAAAGCTATAAGTAGAGACCTTCACATTTTTAGAGGTTTGGGGTAAACTTTGTTCTGTAGCTTGTGTCACAGGTTAAACCGAAAATAAGCCCATTTTTCAGGTTCCAATTAAAACATTTGGTAAATTTTTATGAGATGAGTTGGCCTGATGGGTCTCTGACCTAGAAGAAGGTTGAAATCAGAAAAGGTAATTTCTTTGCTCTCTATTGAAAAGAAGTAAAATTAATTTGTTGCTGACATTTTAGGGAGATTTGTTTCTAGAGACAGCAGAGAGAAGCTTATTCAGCCAGAAAGTCTTCCTGTTTTCCAAGACAAATCTGTCATTCTGCTGCTTAACTATGGCCTTCAGCATATGGGGAATCAGCAGACAAGAGGCACAAGAGTTGATGAGAAATTCTGTCCTTGACTTTAGAAATCTAGCACATGGAAAGTTTATTTTTGATTTAGGAACTTCTGGTTTATACAATCACTGGTAGCACGGTCATGAGGGAATCTGAAAAGGATGTTTGGGGAACTCAGAAGAGCAGCCTATGCTGCTGTAAGCTTACTTGCCCACTTGGGCTGTTCAAATCACTGGGACATCCAGTTCTCTGGTGCATGGTATCTGCCTTGCAGGAGTGGGTACTGGGCTGTGATGATGAAAGTGTGAGTTCTTGATGAACACGTACAGCAGTGAGGGTAAAAGTGAGTACAAAGGCATGTGGTAAAGTATCTAGCCCACACTGAGGACAACATGGAGCTGTACTGTCCATGAGGGATCTTCAGGATGATCACTTAATTGGAAGGACTTGCTCAAGTGTGCACCACACCTGGCACACAGTTAGAAATGGCTGCTTCAGGTGATATTCTAAAAAGTTATTTTACTTTTGCAGTTGTCACCTGAATCAGAAGATTCTGGTGCCTGTTTATGGCATGGATACACCTCAGGTGATGCACCAAACAAGTTTTTTTCCCTTTGTTTTTTTTAAACTGGTTACATTCACATGCTCAGACCTTTTCTGCATGTCAGACCCCAATTCAAACAGTTAATGGAAAGATGCAGAAGAAAGCAATCATTAGTGCACAGGTGAGAGACGGGGTGTTCTCCTTCATTCCAAGGAACAGGAATCATATCTGGTCAGTCAAGCTTTTGTTCCAGCTCCAATTATTATAAAAGTTGTTTCCAGAGAAACTGCACATTCAAAGTTAAGCTCCTAAATGCAAATTATATGTGCTACACTTAAAACAAATATCGAAAGCCCAGCACCTCTTATTGATCATAATTTAAGGTTAAACATAAAACCTAGCGATCATATCAATAATATACGATGCCCTACCTTGTCTAACAACTTCTTCTCTTTTGAAGACACCCTTGCCTCTTTTTCTTTCCTCTAGAGAAGAAAATTGCAGCAAACCTGGAAGAATAACTAATCTGAGTTTTTTGGGACAAAGCGGAGAGAATAAATTCCTATGTCAAGCATCTGCAAATGACACTGAAGTTCCAAGTCCTAAGTGTGGAATGGATTGGAGCTTGAATGTTTTTGGTGACATGCAGTGTGGTGCGCTCTATGTTGACCCAAGAACTTGCAGATAGGCAGAACTTTACTGCATGCTGCAGATGATGAGCTGCTGGTCTGGTGTGGCTGGGTCTGCAAAGGGACATCTGACTGAAAGGAGACTGGATGCCTTTTGCATCACCTTCAGTTTCTGGATGACTTTGGGATGGGACTCTCAACAGATCACTGTATGAAAAGGGGATCATGATGGCCAATGGAAGAGTATTTTACATCATTGTTAGCGGAGACAAGTGAATAAAAGCTGTGCAGAGTTGTTCAAAAGAAATTTGAGATCTTCTCAGTTTCTGTGGGTTGTGAAATGAGGTGGCAGCCAGGCTTCGATATTTGGAGCAGATCTCAGTGCAAGCCTCTTCCAAATCTTACTCTCTCAGGTCAAAATACAACACACTGTTGTCATCCTGACATCACCAGAAATGATGCTGTCTCACTCCTAATAGCCTTGTGTGTGTGTTTAATAGCAGGAAGCACAGAACTGGAGCTTTGTAAAAACCCTTCTTGCACAGACAGCATCAGGTATGTACAGGTGTCCTGCTAATGTTTGGCTATAGGAAAGTGAACGTCTGTCTTTTCTTTATGCCACTCTGAGAAGAGATTATCAACCAAAGCAATTGGCATAGCCTGTGACATGCCCGCGCTGATGCACGGATTGAGATGTCAAGGTGGTGTGAGCCACTGGGCTGTTCCTGTGGTTTCTGTAAGGGGAAAGGCTAGAGAAAGTGTAAAGCAAATATCCTATTGTCTCTTATCTCCTACTAATCTGAAAGGGATTCACAGACTTGTTTCTTTACAACAACATACAATAGTGTTTCATTTCAGTGGCCCAGAAGTTTGCTGCCCAGAAATCCCCTGAGCCCTTAGCACTTTGGGGTAAGTTAAGCATTGCTGAAAGCTTCTGGTGTTGAGTAAGGAGCCTACAGCCATCCTGCAAAACCCAGTAAATGCAGACTGAGGGGCTCTGCTCGCAGCCCCTTGTCTGTTCAAGTTGCAAGGTTTCCAAGATAAGTCTGGTTGGATGTAAACAGCATTCTTCTGCTGCGGTGGCAAACAGTGTCTTCCTCCATGCTGGGTCTCAAGATGCAGCAAAAACTTGTTTACTCTGTAATTTAGAGTTCATTGTAATCTAAGTAGGGATGTTTGCAATGCAAATCGGGCTGTACAGAATGTAATACATTTTATGTATCACTACTGTTTATGATGGCTATATAACTTACCACTCATCACATAGGCTGGATTGCAAAATACAATGTTTCAAACACACTTTATCTCTCGGATCATGATCAGTAAAGAGAATATATTATCCTTTTAATGTGCTCTTCCAGCTCCCTCCCCTAATATTTTATGATAGCCTGCATAAACTCTATTTTGCAGAAAAGGATTCTAAGAAATTACAAAAAAGAAATCTTGATCCATGTGATTCACATGCAAAGGTTTTTTTGGATTGCACGCAGTGGGTAAACACCTAATGGGTCCTTTAATTTGAGTTCCTGAAGCACTGGTACACATAGGTGGGGAAATCTGCTTATTAACCCCAAAATTCAGAGTGCTGGAGCAATAATCCTCCATAACTATCTATTGCTGACATAAATAACTGCAGTCCAACACAGCTCAGTCAGCTGGACTTGGTGCTCTTTAAGACTGCAGAAATTAAAAGGAACTGTGTTAGCTAAGGAACAGACCCGTTCATGGGAAGGAATAACATCTTTTCTCTCTCCTTGGCCTGTAGGAGGTGATCTAGGTTTGCTTCTTCTCTAACGTACAGCATGTTGTAAACTTATACTCAGGCTCTATAAAAAATGAAATAAAAATCCCAGTGAAGTGGGATACAGCGGTTAATGTTTGCTACATACCCTGATGCTAGACCTTGATCTGACAACAACCCTATTCTCCAGGTGACATTGCAGGTAAATGATTCTCTTCAGTAAGGAAAACAAGTGGTGAGTTGGTAAATGCATCAGTTGCTGTCACTGGAATGTCATGCCTCTTACATAGCTCTGGGATTATGACTCTTTTATAGCTGATTACAGTTCTAAGTAAATGTATTTAGAGTAGATCTAAGAAACCTGGATCTGTGAGTGCTGCTGAGCTACCCAGCTCCTCCGGTCTGCCCCCCCATTTCAGAGGGCAACACAGCTAGGAACAGGTAACTCCGAGAGACCTGGAACCTCCTTCCAAGGAGGCTTTTAGAACTTGGCCAGACAGAGCCAAGTCTGATCTAGAGTTGGCAATAGCCCTGTGCTGTGGGAAAGGTGGAGTTTGTTGGCAGCTATACATTTCACCCAGTGTGTCCAGTTCCTTCCAGCTCTCTAGCTTCAATACTGCTGTGATAAGTGTTGGTGTGCCTGGGACTGAATAGCTCTCATTGCCATCATATCTGAGACAACAGGCCGTACTGCATGGGCTGCAAAACAGCAGAGTGCCAGGAGATCCTAGTGCCTAAGGCATTCATTTAAGTTCCCTTCCAGAACACGCACCTGAGTTCCTTCCCACAATAAAAAGCACAGGAGGATTAAGTTGTGATGTGTTTCTGGATTTCTGCCTAAAGTGGGATTGAGTGCATGACTGAAGAATATAAGTAGGTAGAGGAAATGCTGCCTCTTTTGCAGTTCAGACACAGCCCAAATGCCTAAAAGCACAGCTGATTTCAGTTGAATGTGTTCACAAGAAGTTGTTTCTCAGTAATAACTTCGGTGGAGAGAATGGTCACCATAATAGATGGTGATGCTGGAAGGAGACATTCAGAAATCAGTGCAGGTATTTGGCAAACTGTGATTTCTGACAGGATTGGAATTAACAAAGCTGTTTTAGCAATTCCCCTGCCAGTATGCACTCTTCTAAATTAAAATTTTTTTGTTGTTAATATAATTGCAATCAGCAAATGTTTTATAGAAAGAGAAGCTCCATGAACTGTGCATTCCTGCCATGTTTGGCCCAATAACAGAAATCCAGACTGAACAAGACATTATTCTGCTTTGAGAATATGATAAAACTGAAATAATGTGAAACTGGTAGCTGAAAGTGGTAGCAAGTAGCCTGCATTTGAACCTATTCTCTGCAGTCTCACCAGCAGCAAAAGTTGCATTTCTGTTGACAGACAGTGCTCCAAGAGTCATTACCTGTTCCACAGCAGAAATGGATTTTCACTTTCTGTGGGTGAGAGGCAAGGCTTGTTGGGTCAGGAGAACAGCTTTTTTTTTTTTAAAAAAAAAAGTTTTTTCTTAAATAATCAAAACTCCCAACAGCTCCAAGGATAATTGTCTCCCTGGAGTAGCTGATGTGTGCATGGTAGCAATAAAATGGTCACTGTTGGAAATGCTATTTGGGAGCTTGCACAATCTCTTTGCTGAATGATTGGGTAGACTGTCAAAGTGTAAAAGGTTTGGAAGAAAACTGTTCAACATTCAAAGCTACATGGCTTGTCGTAAGATAAAGTCCTGGGTGATACAAATAGTTGTCAGCTCTCAATTCATAGAATCATAGAATGGTTTGAGATGGAAGGGAACTTAAAGCCCATCCAGTTCCGACCCCCTGCCATGGGCAGGGACACCTCCCTCTGGATCAGGCTGCCCAAAGCCCCATCCAACCTGGCCTTGAACACCTCCAGGGATGGGGCAGCCACCACTTCTCTGGGCAACCTGGGCCAGGGCCTCCCCACCCTTGCAGGGAAACATTTCTCCCTAAGATCTCATCTCAGTCTCCCTTCTTTCAGCTTAAAAACTTTTCCCCTTGTCCTGTCCCTGCCCCTTCCAGCTTTCATGGAGCCCCTCTCAGTATTGGAAGCTGTTCTCGGGTCTCCCTGAAGCCTTCTTCTCTTCTTCATCATGTAGCACTGGTACGAGTTGTTGTCAGTGCACAAAGTAGTGCTTATTGATGAGAAAGAACATTCCTGGTGCTTCTTCCCCTAACTTGGATGTGTTGCTGTACAAGGAACACTGAAAATACTTCAGGCTGAAGTGGAATCAGGTAGCAGCCCAGCTCTGTATGGCTGCTGCCCCGTGGGAGGTGGCTTGGGCGTTGCTGGCACTGTGTTTCTGCTGCAGATTTCCTGGTGGTCATGGTAGCATTCTAGCTGTACTTGCGCGATCTTGGTTGGAAAGGGACAGATTGCCTTCTCTGCTGCTTTGTCCTCTGCTTTTTCCCTTTCTAATGTATTCATGGACATAATTCAACATTTACAGCCAGGTACATGTGCATGAGGTAGTCTGGATTAAAACATAAACTGACCAAACTTTACCATGCTTTCTCCAAGAACTCAATTAATAAAAGTGTGCTTTCCATCATAAAAATGCTATCAAACCCTGAAATTGTGCTTTTTATTCCCAGGACAGATAATTAATAGCATTTCAATCAAAATTTGATTATAATTATCATAACCTCTTTAGTACAAGCCCTGCAGAGCCTTTTATTTTTTAACTGGATGAAAATAATAACAATGCCATCATCAAGAAGGGGGGAGAAAGGACATACATTTGATACTGAGGTAGTTTGAACTAATTTCAGCAGAGCCTGTAACTAGGGACAAATGTTTTCTATAAAGTTTCTCTTTCTGAACAGCGGCATTTATGGAAGGCACACCCATTAAATCTGTGGGTCTTTCTCATGAATGTTTTATCTAACTCCAGCTTTGCTAGAGCCTCACAGGCTTGTGTTTTTGTCAGGTTTCCAGTTGCTTATTCATGGATGGAATCAATGATGTGGAAAATACTGCAATGAGTGAAATTACCTTTTGGCTTTGATGGGCTGGTGTAGAACTGGAAGGAGAAGGACAATTCTATTATATATTATTTTCTCTCTGATTTTATTTATTTTCTTTCTCTCCACTCCATTCTTGCACTTTTCACTGGGTACTTGGCAAATCCGCAAGAGCCGTTGATGCTGCTCCTTGGCTAAACATGAAATGCAGATTTTTGGACATGACTGCTGACTCCTCCCTACCTTGCACCTCACTGCCATGCCTGGATCCTATTGGCTCTACGCCTGGGGTTGTACATGTTCATGGAGTATCTCAAAGGAAATCCCATCAAACTTCTCCTGTTCACATGACCTAATGATTGGTTTGCAGCTTCTTTCTTTTAACATCTGAGTTCATCTATTATATTGGACTTCGGAGAACTTCTTCTTTCCCGGGCATGAAAAACTACTGGAAACTACATGATGCCCGTGTAAATAGTGACATAGAATTGGTGACTGGACATTTGCCTTAAAGGCAGAATACAAACAATGAAAATATACCAACCTTTAGCCCAGGATCATTATGTATCCTACCTCTGTGCCTTGTGCAGGGTTCAAGGCTTGCATATTTAAAGGCTGAGATATTTTCTTCCCACAGAGCTAAAAGGAAAGACACAGTTATTTTTACTAATTCTAAATATGTTGTGAATGGCATGGACAAGTACAAAAAGGCCCACATGCTAACTAGTCGATATAGAGTATTTTTATCTCTCACTGTAGTCTACACCGCGTCTGTATTCACCATCTCGAGCAAAAATATGCCAGATTGTTTGGGCCTCAGTATAATGATGTTGTGATTTATTGCCCTCTCCGTTTCCATCCTGCAGCAATTATCAGAAAAGCTGATAATGGTCTGCAGTTTGTTTTCCAGAACCGGGAGCAGCTGCCAGCAAGAGCCACTCACAGGAAAAGCAGTGGCTGTTTACCTGTGCTGCTCAGCCAGAGCAGGGAGGACAGGTCGGTGACAGCCCTCAGAGAATGTACGATAAGGTGCCACATAGCCCACTGCTTGCTCTTCCACAATGCTGCAGTGGGATGCAACAGGATAAAAACTGACTTGGTAATAAATTTCTGTAAAAAAGATGGGACTTGACTAAAATAATAGACAATGCATTGGTCTTTCTCCCCTCCAATTCACTCATATGGATTTAAGACATGTCCTTGATTCCAAGAATCAGGCGATACACCCGCTGTTTTAAGAGCTTACAACTCCAGCTGTTGCTTGGAGATTCCTTGTAATGGAATTTACTGTAAGCTTTTGTTATAGTTACATGGAATCTTTACAGTCCATGGGGTTGCAGATATTTCCTGTTTCAAACTGGTTTCTTGATAGCCTTGGAGTCAATGTATTGAAGCTCAGCACACATTTTTCAGGACTTGACCCTGCCCAGGTGTGATGTTTATCAGCTGACACTCTTGTCCTGTGAATCTCACTGCAAAGGACAGATACTTGTGTTCAGATAGAAGATGATTTCATACTTACTGAAAGATTTTGGCTTCCCTAACTACAATAAGTTTAGTATTTCTCTTTTATAGGAATGAGTTTGCAGGCTAGAGAAAAGCATTTTGACACAAGGTGTCAGATCCTAGACCTTGGTAAACTTGGAGAGGAAGATTTTGACAGTTATTCAGCTGAGGACATCAGGTGATATACAAATATTTTGCAGACTGAAAAAAAGCTTTTTGTCCTCTCTAAGAAAAGAAAAAGATTGTTCTATACGTTGCATTTGAAGAATGAAACAGATTCTTTTAAAAAGCTCCATTTGACTTTGCCCATGTTCTATCTCCTCACCTTTTCGTTCTCCCTCTGTGTTCTGACTTGGCTCTGCCTGTTTTCAGTACCTGGTATGTCGGATGAGCAGTCCTATAAGTAACTGTGCTACTGGAGCATAATCAATACTTATTACATTCTTCTGCCTTCATTAGGCTCTGCATGTGAAGTTTTCAAATGGCAAAAAAGACTTCTACTGTGCATCCAGTAACAGAATTAACACCAGTCCTGTATCAACGCCTAGGACTAAGCGACCATGAGATGATAGGGTTTTCTGTTCTAGGTGAAGTGAAGAGGGTGGTTAGCAAGACGATAGCATTAAATTTCCAGAGGGCAGACTTTGATCTCTTCAGAAGGCTGGTTGGCGAAGTCTCATGGGAGACAGTACTCAAGGGCAAGGGAGCCCAGGAGGGCTGGGAGCTCTTCAAAAGGGTGGCCCTAGCAGCTCAGGAGAAAGCCATCCCCATGTTCCAGAAAAAAAGCCGGCAGGGGAGAAAGCCAGCTTGGTTGAATAGAGAGATCTTGAGGGATATCAAGAGGAATAGAAATGTTTATGGGCTCTGGAAGAAGGGACAGGCCTCTTGGGTGGACTACAGGAGGGAAGTGAGATTGCGTAGGGAAAAAATCAGAAGGGCTAAGGCTCAGCTAGAAATTGGATTGGCCAAGTCTGTGAAAGATAACAAAAAATCTTTCTACAAATATATAAATAATAAAAGGAGGACTAGGGAGACCATACAGTCGCTGTTGGACACAGAAGGAACAACAGTAACAGGGGATGAGGAAAAGGCTGAGGTACTTAATGCCTTCTTTGCCTCAGTCTTTAGTTGTAAGGAGGGTCGTTCCATCTGTGTACAAACCCAGGAGCTAGAGGAGCATAATGAGGCTCCCGTGATCCAAGAGGAGGTGGTCAGAGCCTTGCTAGCCCGACTAGACACCCACAAGTCTATGGGGCCGGATGGGATTCACCCTAGGGTACTGAAGGAGCTGGCGGATGTGCTGGCCAAACCCCTTTCCATCATCTTCCAACAGTCCTGGAAGACTGGGGAAGTCCCACTGGACTGGAGGCTGGCTGATGTTGTGCCCATCTACAAGAAGGGTCGCAGGGAGGACCCAGGGAACTACAGGCCTGTCAGTCTGACCTCAGTGCCAGGGAAAGTCATGGAGCAGGTGATCTTGAGTGCTACCATGAAGCACATGCAAGAGAACCGGGTGATCAGGCCCAGTCAACATGGGTTCACAAAAGGAAGGTCTTGCCAGACTAACCTGATCGCCTTCTATGACAAAGTGACTCGGCTGCTGGATGAGGGAAAGGCTGTGGATGTGGTCTTCCTGGACTTCAGTAAAGTCTTTGACACAGTTTCTCACAGCGTTCTGTTTGAGAAACTGTCAGCCTCTGGTCTGGACAGGCGCACACTCTCCTGGGTGGAAAACTGGTTGGCTGGAGGGCCCAGAGAGTGGTGGTAAATGGTGTGAAATCCAGCTGGAGGCCAGTGACAAGTGGGGTTCCCCAGGGCTCGGTGCTGGGTCCAGCCCTGTTCAATGTCTTCATCAATGACCTGGATGAAGGCATCGAGTGCACCCTTAGCAAGTTTGCGGACGACACTAAGCTGGGTGGAAGTGTTGATCTGCTGGAGGGTAGAGAAGCTCTGCAACGGGATCTGGACAGGCTGGACCGCTGGGCTGAGTCCAATGGTATGAGGTTTAACAAGGCCAAATGCCGGGTCCTGCACTTGGGGCACAACAACCCTATGCAGTGCTACAGTCTAGGAGAAGTCTGTCTAGAAAGCTGCCTGGAGGAGAAGGACCTGGGGGTGTTGGTTGACAACCAACTGAATATGAGCCAGCAGTGTGCCCAGGTGGCCAAGAAGGCCAATGGCATCTTGGCTTGTATCAGAAACGGTGTGACTAGCAGGTCCAGGGAGCTTATCCTCCCTCTGTACTCGGCACTGGTGAGACCGCTCCTCGAATCCTGTGTTCAGTTCTGGGCCCCTCACCACAAGAAGGATGTTGAGGCTCTGGAGCGAGTCCAGAGAAGAGCAACAAAGCTGATGAAGGGGCTGGAGAACAGGCCTTATGAGGAGCGGCTGAGAGAGCTGGGGTTGTTTAGCCTGGAGAAGAGGAGGCTGAGGGGTGACCTCATTGCTCTCTACAACTACCTGAAAGGACGTTGTAGAGAGGAGGGTGCTGGCCTCTTCTTCCAAGTGACAGGGGACAGGACAAGAGGGAATGGCCTCAAGCTCCGCCAGGGGAGGTTTAGGCTGGACATTAGGAAAAAATTCTTTACAGAAAGGGTCATTGGGCACTGGAACAGGCTGCCCAGGGGGGTGGTTGATTCACCTTCCCTGGAGGTGTTTAAGGCACGGGTGGATGAGGTGCTAAGGGGCATGGTTTAGTGTTTGATAGGAATGGTTGGACTCGATGATCCGGTGGGTCTCTTCCAACCTGGTTATTCTGTGATTCTGTGATTCTGTGAACACTGTCTAACCATCAGGGGGTTGCAGATGCCCAGCACAGGTAGGTCAGGACTCTGCATTCTTTCTTCTTTCTGTCTTTCACACGTACCTTTCTGTTTGTGAGCACTCTCTCCTGCATTCTCCAAAGGCAGTGGGATTCCCACTAAGTTTTCAGCAAGAACAGGGTTATCAATGACTGCAGGCACTTTGATGCCCTTTCACCTTGGCAAGGAGAAAGAAGTGTTTGCCCACCCTCCTTCTCCCTATTAGCAGCAGCAGCTCTGTTTCTTTTGGTTTTGTTGGGGTTTTTTTTGCAGCTCACACTGCTCCTGAACACTTCCAAAAGGTTTACACTGAAGTCAGTATTCATTGGGTAACCAAAATAATCAGGTATTAATTATGGCTAAGAACAAAGTCCAAAGTGTGACTTAGGGTTCTTTGGTTCATCTAGAACAAATTGGAGCTTATCTATGGGGCTGCCTCAGTTTCTTACCTCAGTAATATCTCGTGACTGTAGCTCAAGATCTTCCAGGGAACTTTGAACCCACTCTACTAGTTTAAACAGGTTCATGGCCTTTGGCTTTTTAATCTTTCCTATGGTTCACTGCTAGATTTGAGTGATTGCCGGGTAGTGTAAAAGCCTGGGAACTGGATATTAATCTTGAAAATCTTTTCCCAAGGAAGATGTTACACATTAAGCATTGCCCATCCAGCTGGGCAAAGAATAAGTTTTCCACTTTTATTTCAACTCTTATTCTCAATGTGAGTGGAAGAAGCTCAGTACTCTGCAAGAGCAGACATGGGGGCTGCAAAGCAGTATGGAGGTGTCTTTGTTGAAATGGCTGTTTGGCTTATTCTTATTACTAATATGGCTTTCGGCTCACATTAAACTTTTCCAGTGAAGGTATCAAAATGTTTTGCAATTTATAATTCACAAAGAAAGCATGTACTTGTATCTTCTTGTTGTGGCTTCACAGAATAAACTGTGCTTGAGGTAGGAAGAGATCATGATGTTTAAATGACCCACCTGGAGTAGCAGAAAATATTAACCCTTTGTATAGTCCATATTTTTAGTCACTATTGCATTTCTACCATGCTTTTGAGGAAACAGAGATTTAAATAATGATTTTGTATGGGTTTGTAATGTGGAAGAATGTTCTGAATAGTTACATGTTAATACTTTTCTATTTTCTATAGAAGAATAACTTGGACTGCGGAGTATTTTATCAAAAAAATAACTTTTCACATTGGAAGTTCAGCTCGCAAGTCATGTAGTGCTTTTGAAAACTCTACCTTGTATTCCAGCCTTTCAGTCTTTTGCCCAGGTAATTCCTGTTGGTTTGAGAATTCCAGTCAGTGCTCTGTTGATACAAAACCCAGACAAACAGAACAAATTAGTGATACAAGTGGTCCTTCCTATGTAAGTATGCATTTATAAATTATACCTAAGATTTATGGCCAGTAATGCTTTTTCTCTTCAGCTATCATACATGGAGAAAGTGAGTGGTAGAACCAGACCCTGGTTACTTAATTAAATTTCCTTTTTGCCTGTTTATGTAAGTGACAAAAAGTGGTGCTTCAATCAATCCACAGATGGATGCAGTATCCAGAGTTTCTCAAGTACTCCAGAGGCCTTGAACTTGCTCCTTCTTTAAGGACAATACCATCAATGTTTCTTTCTGAAAGGTTTTAAGATCCTTTCTTTAAAGGTGTCAGAGATTCCAGTACATTGAGTCTGGGCCCAAGTCAGACCCTGACAATTGCTATGAGCTGGCTTCTCAGGAAAGCCCGATGTAACTTGGGTCAGCACACCGAAATGAGAGAGTTCAGCTAGGAAACCTGTGTACATCTTAAAGGTGGTGGCTTCATCCAGTGCAAATCAGAGTAGGTCCAGTGCAGTTAGGGATTCCTGCTTGGTATCTTGATCCTGTGCTGATTTATCCCATTTTCAGTCTGATCCTGTGCTCCTGACAGGCCTGCAAAGAGCAAACTTTGTTTGCAAGTCTAATAACATGGCTGAAACTGTTAATTACTATACATACTTCTAGAAGATCTATAATATAATTAGCAGCTCCTGTGAATTTCAAGATGACAATAAGAGAAGATTTATGTGCTTCCTTTTAATTTAAGCATGCTTTACTTTGATAAATACAATTCTGAGATAAGAATAAATGCAAATCGCTTTGGCCAATCTCCCCTATGACACCGAGATATATGTTACCTCTTTGCTCCAATTATCCAAAATTACGTTGCTTTCTCTTTTTCTCTGCTTTGATTGCCTTTATAAGTGTTCCCTACTGCCCCTGCCAAAGGCGTGCAATTATCCCTAAAGGATAAACCTCTTAGTTTTGGGTGGAGAGGTTGTGTAAAGTTGTTGCCAGTGTGGCAGCTTGGTGAATCAAACCTTCTGCCCCTACATAACTTCTTTCATTAAGAGTCCCACCTGATCATCTGACGAAGCCTTGGTTGGCTGGGTAAGAAAATGACTTGAAGCCAGTGAGCAAGACAGCTCTTGCTGTCCTGGTCTGTCTGGTCGCTCAGCATCACTGGGCTGCCACATGTTGTTGCTTGCCTGCCCCTTTGCATCTCTGATGTTCTAGCACAAAGAAGGTGTCCATTGTATGTAAGTGTGGCCTTTGGACCATCACTTAGCATCTCTGTATACTTCATGAAGCAAAACCAGGCCTGAAGTACTCATGAATCGTCTGTGATCAGGTCCTTTTCAGACATTGAAATTCAAGGCAGGAAGTGGGCTGGCATGAAGTCCTGCTCTCTTAGGATCTCTCAAAAGCCCAGAGCATTCTCAGTTTTGAAAGGCCAACTCCATCACAGGTAGGGGCACTTTCTGACACAACCTTAACAAAAAAGGTCTGTGAGAAGACCCTCACTAAAATGCCCTTTCAGGCATGGTATCCCCAGTATGTCCAATGATTTAAGTTCTTCTGCTGAGTTTTAAGATTGCAGATCTCATTACACGGGTGTAAACTCTCTGTTGAGGGTTGTCTTTGCTTCCCATCCAGATTTTTTCTATGCCTTTCAAGCCCTCTGTGCCCAGAAGGGATTAAGATTTGCATTTTCTACTGCCCCCTCAAGAAGATGAAAGAAGATGGACTGAACATCAAACCAGCCATGCAACTGGAAGTATGATTGAAGCTGGTGAAAACTCCTTTTTTTTTGTAACAGTCTCATTATTGAGCTCACAGCATGAGGAATAATTCTGTACTCTGCTAGCCATCGGCTCAGTCATACTGGTGGTGTGCCCGCTCACTGATTAGAAACAATACTGGGTGCATTTGCGATAAACTCTTTGTGGGACTTCTCATCTCTGCCTGATTGTGCTGGTTTGAAATGTGAAAGCAGACTACGTGCTACACAGCACTGTGCATAACAGTTAGGTAATAACTAAAGTGCCAAAGAAAAGATCATGACAATAATAATAATGATAGTGATGATAAAAATAAAATGATGTAATTGGAAAATCTCTCATGTTACCTTTGCTCAGTCTGAGTAATTTAGAGAAAAATCCCAGTTCCCAAATGCTGGATTGGGAAAGAAACTTCCAGACAGCAAAATTAGAGTCATAGTTATAACTTATTTAATAATGGATTTGCTCTTTTGGGGAAAAAGAGGAGACACTTCAGATTTAAATTTGCCTGAAGTGCAGAGTCAGTGAAATGGATTGACTCTTCAGAGGTGTAAAGGGCGTAAATGCTTGCTTGCTGTTTCAGCCATTTGTAAAAGCATCCCTGGTTTCTTCATGAATGTTTCCCAATTGCCATGATTTTAAACCCAATTCAGAACAAATCTGACTGTTTTTCACAGGGGATTAGGTCTAATGAAAGCTTTTCTGCTGATTTTGATAGCATTTTGAAAAAAAGAGCCGCAAAGATAATAGGCTCTAACAACTCTATTTTCTGATTTGCTCTTGCAGTGGTAACACTGCTCTCCTAAAAGCTGCAGGATGATCTTGGGAATTCATCCAACTCCTGCTGAAGTCTTTCCACTCAGATAGAATCCTTGGTGAAAAAAATAAGAGGTGATTGCTCAGTAAATACAATGCATTGTCTGCTATGAGGCTTTCAGTTGCACTTGTGTTTGTTCCAGTTCTTGATGCGGAATGCCTAGGAGAACTGCACAGAGGTACAGGCCTTTGTGTGAATCCTGTCCTTTTGATTTTGCAAATTTTTTTTTAGAATATTAAAAAAGGAGCAGAGAAATTATGAAGATGCAGGCCCTGTCAACATAGTTCAATTCCTCAACATGTCATCTT
This sequence comes from Phaenicophaeus curvirostris, assembly GCF_032191515.1. NCBI lineage: Eukaryota > Metazoa > Chordata > Aves > Cuculiformes > Cuculidae > Phaenicophaeus > Phaenicophaeus curvirostris. The sequence continues at coordinate 1,140,835 of NC_091405.1, forward strand.
GTCTCAGTCCGGACTGGAAGAGACTGGAGAAGGCCCTATGGCTAACTTGTCAGCTCTAATCTCCCCCACTACTCTTAGCGGATATTTTATTAACACTTTTAAAGACTATTTTTTATTTATTTTGCAGTCTCCATGCTGAGGCAGCAGCCAGCTTGTTTCTCTTCATCTTTCTCTCTCCTTGCTCTCTGCTGTGTGAGAGAGGCTGGCTCTTCTGCCATCAGAGTTCACAAATCATGGCGCAAGGGATTGTTGCAGTTTTCATAAATGTGGTGTTACTTAAAAATTATAGACTGCAACTTCTCATTGCCGTTCTGTGCTACAGCTGTAAATCGGGCCCTTGTATCTTGTCGGTGACAGTCATTCCCGCAACAGGCCTGTTAGGAAATTAGAAGGGAAATAAAACAAGAGCAAGAGTAGCTTTCCTTTTATCTTTGACATGCCTCCCTGAAATCCCTATCTATCATATTCAGGCAGAGGTGTTACTGAGTTGGCTGTGGGTTTAGATATTGTCTGTTCCTGGGACCTCAGCAGCTGATCTTGTACACCATTTGGGCAGGGTCTGGGGGCACATGAAATGATGTGTGCGTCCGCAGTGTGAATGATGGACCAGGAAGACCTGGCACCAATGGAATGTGCTACTGCTCCATGTTCACTAGTCATTCACTAATAGATCAGCTTTCTTGAGCCAATTTGAAAGAACTGAGCTGAACATGCTGTGGCCATTGATGGGAAATGGTTTTCAGAGAAGACTGAGTGGTCAGTAAAGGTACATGGTGACTTCCTGTCTCTCCTGCAGGAGATAAATATAAATGAATTGAGCACTCTGTTCTCCCCTTTGTTGGCTATCTGGACCAGGTGGCCTTCTCCCCTTTTGTTTGCTATCTGGACCATGGATCCAGGCATGTAGACACAAGTCTACCTTCTTAGTTGCCCACTCCTTGCAGGACGGCCGTGGAAGCGTGGAGTAGTGTGATTTGCTCTTCCTCTTATACACTAGCCTAATTGCCTGGGCCAGTGCATAGGAAGATAGGTAGTACATGGAAAACTAGTTAACTACAAGCTTACCTTAACACCCCATATGAGGAAAGAAACTGCAAATGCAAAGTGCTCTAAAATGAGCCTCAGTGCCTCCTTGAGGTGATGCATCTTGCTCACCATCCTGTGTGCTAGGATGTGCCCATTTCTAATTCAGCCCTGCAGTCCGGGCCTTCCTTCAAGTTTGATTTAATGGGAAGGGCTCCTTGCCTAACCTTACCTTTCTCTTCACCATGAAACTTGCCTGAAATGAACTCTGTGTTGACACTCACACAGGCAAAAAGCCTATGTCTGGAAAGGCCCTTTTAGATCTGTTTGACAGCAGCAGAGCACATGTTAATTCTGGCCATGGCAGATCTTCTATGCCCACACCTCTGACACACCCAATATAGAGTTTAAACAAGCACTTACCCTTGAGGGCAGGAGGGATGCTGGGTTTTATCACCTTACCACACCCCAGATGCACTCCTGGTTTCCTCCAGGCTCTGTTAGAGTAACTAGCTTCTTTCCCTGTATGTGGTTAAGTAAGTGGCCTCTGTGCTGCAGTTTGTGTCACCTCACAGTCTCTTGCTCCATGAAATGGGACTTGTTTGCAAAAGAGACTTTTTTTTTTTAACAAAAGCACCTTCTCTTACAGGTTGGAGAGGATCGACCAAAGCCACAAATATATCAAGTGGTGGGTTTAACACCCCCATGGCCCTCAAGCCAAGCCAAAACTCTGATCCTGGAACACCTGCGCCTCTCCAGCGTTCCTGGCATCAGTGCTGGTGGCACCATGCTTTACCTACAACACAGTGTGACAACCCTCAGACATGCCTGGTGAGAATGGGCCCAGATTGGCACTGCGCGAACTGCTCTGCCACGGCAAAGCCGTTCTTGCTTGCTGCGCATGGGCAAATTATAAGACATGATTGAAAGCCCTGATTTCCTTATTTTGTTATTAGTACGGCTTTTGATTATTCTGAATGGCAGATCCCAAGAAATCAGATTTGCTTTTGATCTTTAATACCACATGATTACTATTCACTAAGCCTAACAAGGAAAACCTATAACTCAATTTCACTGTTTGTTTTCCTGAATGCACACAGTGCTGAAATATTCAGGCCGTAGATGATGCCAAGGAAAATTGAAATCCAGGCTGTGAAGCTGCTTTCTTTGGAATTCAGGGAAAAAAATACAGAAAGCTTTTTGTTGGTAATTTTGTTACGTTTTTAATAAATATAAATTTTGGGTGAACTGAACCTGACTGTTTATCTAAATAAAAATGCAACAGCTATAGGAACGAGAGCTGATCCATAAATGAGAGAAGGAGGAGACTTAGGTTAGTGTTTGGCCAGGGAGAGGGAAAGCATTTAAAGCAAGAGGACTTGAGGGCCTTGCCATGTACCCACTGAATTTGGTATGAATTTGATCAGTGCCATTGAAGACTCTAAATTACAAAACTTTGGTTTGCAGCTGGAGAGCTCACTGAGGGGTTATTTTGAGTTGCCTTAAACCTATGTGCTGCTGAATGATTTACTGGATATCTAGATACCTATAATCCTGGAATTAGGCCTACTGGGATAAAAATCATTGAGGCTCACAAGCAATTAAATAAGGACTAAAAGGAAAAAGAAAAGCCCACCTAATTCTTTCAATGCTTAGATATATAATAGTACAAAATTGGAAAAATCCATCTTCCATACCAAATAAACAGTGATTACAAATGCAGGCAAGAACATTATCAAAAAAGAGTAAGAGCTGGAAAAATACTATGATCAAATAGAGAAACAAACAATTCTGGAAAGGAAGGGAAATTGCATCACTATTCATGTTTGCATTTGAGAGGTTCTGCATTGCACTGACCAGAGCTCCTTGTCTAAGCACTTCTATCACAATTCTTAGCAGACCAAATTCCACATCTTTATTGCAAAGTCCTCCTTTTTTCTGTGCCGAGAGAGGATATGCAGAGCTCTCATAAGGAGAGCAAAATAATGGGCAGGGTTTGATAAGTCTGTGAAACAACTTCTGCCTTATTGTGAGCAAACAGGGACTGCATTGCCAGAGATGGAAACCTGCCTCCAAAAACTGCTGTGTGAGGAAAAAAACTGTGAAAGGGCTTCAGTGGCCCAGGAACCAAGCCCTGTTGGTATCACAGAATCATGGAATCAGAATGTTTTAGGTCAGAAGGGTCCTTAAAGACCATCCAGTTCCAACCCCTGCCATGGGCAGGGACACCTCCCACTGGATCAAGTTGCTCAAAGCCCCATCCAACCTGGCCTTGAACGCCTCCAGGGATGGGGCAGCCACCACTGCTCTGAGCAACCTGGGCCAGGGCCTCCCCACCCTCATAGGGAAATATTTCTTCCTGATATCTCAGTCTCCCCTCTTGCAGCTTTAAACCATTCTCCCTCATTCTGTCTCTGCACTCCCTGATCAAGAGCCCCTCCTTGTTGAGGGGCAACTCTTGTTGCAGACAGCCAGACTCTGGAGTGAGATCGAAACATCTGGCTGCATCGTGTGGGAGCTGAAGTGACCACATACGCTTTGAAATGGGAAATGCAACAGTGTGCAGATGATGGATCCACAAACCCTGGTTTTGAAGGACCTCAGCATGACTCAGTGCTGATACAAAAGACTGCAGAGTGCTGAGGAAAGGAGAACAAGAAAATGTAAGGTTATAGAGTGACGCTTTGCATGGCTGCTGCTGATAGGGTGCAAACAGTGTTCATTTGATGGAGCGTGTGAAGCAGCGTACATGGTAGTATCACTCAGAACGAGGGTTAGTGTATGCACTGCAGCTCTCCTGTGGGAAAGGAAGTAATATGCTTCCATCTTAATTCCTGAAGTGTTCCTGGAAGAGCCAACTGATTAACTGACTCTGGTACTTCCAGTACCTCATCTTGTCATTCTAAGATTGATTTCACAAATATTTCATGTAAGTCAGGTGAGCCAATGAGGAAGAGAAGGACCCTAAGAATAATTGATTCTACCCTTGCTCTGCTATACATCCTTATCACCTTAATATTGCAGGAGTTAGGCTGCATCCCGCAGTCCTGATGCTGAGTAATTACAAGCAATTCCCTCAATAAAGCAATTTGCAAGTGAATAATGACAAATACTGCAGGATCTCACCCTGCACCACTGTATAAATATGGTTTTGTACAAATAGGCAAATTTGTGTGCACCCAGTAGATGCATTGCTTTGATCATTTAATAAAATGAGCAGGGGCAGGTAATTACTCGTGGCTAGTAAGTATTTGCCCAGTATTCACAAGTAGGAGCAGATCATGGTTATTCTGCCTCTGGCACTGTCTTTGTATAATTTCCTTTGTTTGGTAACATTCCAGGCACCAGGAACAACTCCTATAATCCTCTTGTGGTGGAACCTGTTTACTAGTACCCATGTACAGGTCGTGGTAATGTATTTGTGGCTGGTTTCTGCCCACTTCCCAGGGCTGCGCATCCACAGAGGAGAATCAGTGGATACCTGCCCATTTCAGGAGACAGAAATAAGCCTTGGCCAAAGGCTGAATGCTAAAATCCTGTGCTTCCCAAACTGCTCCAGATTTTACAGGAATTTCTTGTGTTTTGCCCTTCAACAGATGATTAATGTTAGAGAGTTGTGGAGACAGCATTTGTCTTGATGCAGTGGGCATTATTGAAATGGAGAAGTTCCTGGACTGACAGACCAGAAGTTCTCCTGTACCATACTGCGAAGTGTGTGTCCTCCTCCACTGGTGCCTGGGCATTATTCCTTAGAGTCTGGTTGTTCTGTGAGTCTGCAAGATACCTAGCAAAGCCACCAAAGACTCTAGCCCTTCTGAATCTTGCTGCTAGGTCAAAAGAGTTTCCTCAGAGGACTTTTGTCTTGGAGATGAACATTGTAAGTGCTCCTCCTACAATGAGAGGAAAAACAGCTAAATGTTAAGCTTCCTTTGCATTCCACAAGAGGTCCCAGCTGGTCTTTCTCTTCCAGCAGCAACCCTGGGGCAGAAGGCAAGGCTTTTTATTTCCTCTCACAGTACACAAAACGAAACCTTAATAAGGCTTGACACGGCTGTTCTTCTCCGTGTATAGTTTAGGGAACTTTGCCTAGAAGTCTCACTGGCTACAGGATGGCTTCAGATCTTCTAAGCACTTTAGCTGAAATTCTGTTCAAAGTTTGATCCCAGGGCTTTGCATGTGGATGAATTTAAACTGTAGTTTCTGTTTCACCTATATTCCTGATTTTGAAGGCCAGCAGGAACCATTATAATTATCTTGGCTGACTCCAGTAAGCCAGAGGATTTCACTTTGTGATCCTGGCAATGAGCTCACAGTAGATTTAGAGCACATAGTTAAGAAATACATTCAGCCTTGATTTAAAATCTCAAGTGACAGGGAGTTTGCCCTGGATAGTTTACTCCCCAGCCTGGCTTGTTCTTGTGGATCTATTATCTGACTTGCAGAGTTTGGGCTGTACAAGAAGAGGAAACAAAATGTAATGGTGTCTCCTTCCATAATCCCATATTCCCTCAGATGAGGCTAGAAATTGCATATATTGACATTTATTTTTTAAAATCCATGCACAAGTAATTTCAGAATTTCAAAGAAATAGCACATTAAAACCAGCCACCCTGAGAGCTGGAGCTCATTCTTCATAATATTTGCAGTGAAGTTCCTATGTTATACAAGAACTATTTTTCTGGGAGTTGAAGTGTTTATTTGTATACTTGGAGGGCTGATTCTGGGAAACAGTGAAACTGAAAAAAAAAATGATGCTGTTTAGCAAGTCAACACAAAACTAAAACCTGACGATTTGCTTCCAAGGAACAAAATGTGCATTGCATATGCTGAGAAAGTGTCTTGGTCTGTGTTGGTTGTGCTGCAGTCAACCTCTGCCTGCTGAGATCCACCCAATTTGCTGTTGCCACAGGGAAGAAAACCTTATCAGCTTGAGCCTAAGTTAATATTTGCCCATTTATTTAAGACTTTGCTTATGGATGAGAACTGTAATTGCATCAATACCAATTGATTAGCCATTAATATCTGTAACAGCTGTTAAGCCACTGTGAACCTGGAAATGGTATATAACTGGTGTAGAATTGGCTGAGTGCTGTTTGACTACAGCAACCTTTTACAAACCACTAAGAGGTGATCAGGGGCACAAAAGTATTCTGCAGATGCTGCATCTGTACAGTAGGCAGAGCCCTTACAATGGAAGCCAAGTAACAAGTGGTTTCCTAAATTTCCCCTGTATCAAATCGTAGAAATCATAGAAAATTTGTGATTATAGGAAATGTTCTGAAAAAAATACCATTCCCATTTTTTGGCTGCATCAAGCATAATGATTTCACTGGGAATTTTAAGCCTCTCATTTTCTTTTTTTAGTCCAGTTTTTACTAAATGAAACTTCCTTTTCTTCTGAAAAATGGAATATATTTGTACTACCCAAACCTGAATTTGAGAGTCTTGATGTTTCACTAACAAGAGATAAAAGAAAAAAAATAACATCTTTTGTAGATTTATCCATCACCTAAACATCCAATATTTCAATATTGAGCTGATATTGGGACCGTAATGTTTCTGTGTCTTTAATAAGGAGCATTTTACATGTTCCGTGAGGTAGTCCCCTTTAAAATGCTGTCATTTACTAATGCAGTTGTTCTCTATGCTTATATTAGAGAATGCCCGAATCACTACAAGGTGCTAATTAATTTTTAACAATATGTAAATGTCAATATCATACATACATACATACGTAGTGAAGAATTCTCTAGGACAGAATAACTTTCAACCATAGCTTACTAGGAAAAGTAAGAAAAAAAAACCTCCAGGTGAAAATACATCAGAGGCAATCCTCCCTCTCCTCCACATTTCATTTCAGTTTTAATGTGTCTTAGATTATGTAGGAACAGAATTTCATTGCCTGTGATAATGTTCACTGCTGGTGAATGGTTTTATCCTCAAGTTCCACAACAGAAGTCCTGTTGGCACTACTAGGACCGGGATACTCCCAGTGTGCCTTGGTCTGTGAGACACATGGTATAGCTCTCCGGCAGGTGGGGTTGTCTCTCACCCATTCAGTGACAATAACCAAGAATGTTCTCAAGGGTCTAGTGAAAGAAGGATGCACTCAGCACAGGTGTCTGCTGGCCTTTTCAACTCCAAATGGCCAGTCTCCAGCTGGCTCAATGATGGGACTGTTCACACAGGAAGGGGAAGCAGCCCTGCATGCACGCTGCCTTTCACAGCTGACCCTCATGCCACAGAGAACCTGTCTGAGAGGTCAATGTGCTTCACACTCAACTGCTCATCTTGCTCAATGCAGGTATTTACTTCCTATTTCATTTCAAACAGCCTGGAAGAGCTGGCTGTCATTTGCACCATACTCTGAAACCAGTAGTCCCAGAGTAATGTCTACTATTTGTTTCATTAAGCGGAAAAAACCCAGCACGCTCCTGCTTTACATCTCAGTTTTTGCCCTTTCATTTGTTTTTTTTCCTAACAGGGACAAGCCTTAAGCACAGGTGGCTGTGGTGGTTCTTTATTTCTCATGATAGGTACTGACCTGCCAACTGGCTGTTCTGTTGGTAATAGTAAACAGACTCCTAATGGTTAAACTTCCTTCCATTTAAATTCAATAGTCCAAAAATAATCTAGTATTTTATCAGCCAGTGAACATATTATTAAACACATACATCATCCTTACCCCACTGTATCCCTGTAAACCTAAGGAGTTTTAAGTCAGTATTTTTGGTTTTGTTGTTGTTTTTTTTCTTTTAAAAATTTTTGGATAGGACTCCAAATAATGGCAATTAAAGTGTGTTGAGTGACTGGTACGTAAGTAGAAGGCCTGATAGCTAGGAGACGTACACAGTCCTGACAGTGTGTTTGAACATACATGAAGAAGAGGTCCTGAAAAGGAGCAGACTCCTTGCTGATTACAATAGACTGGGAAGTCAGTTGTTGATTTTAAGGGGCGTATTCCTCTGGATTATTTTAGTTTATGTGAGTTGTGACACCTAGGGTTTTTATTTTTTCCTATTTATATTTAAATTAATTGTTTAAATCATGACAATCCTTCATACTTTCTCAACTATTAACAGAAAGGTTCCTGGCATCTGCTGGATTGCTCCTTGAGTTAACTGAGCATGGTGGTACCAGAACTTCCCTAGGTGAATGTGGTCTGGTGTAGATAAACCTTATGGAATGTATGTCTCGGTACATAGGAAAGCAGCATTATTTACTGCAGGATACAGCAACACTGTCATTGGCTTTCTGAATATTTGTGAATGAGTGTTAATATGTGTGGAGCTGACAGGCTGCTGTCTCAGGCTCAGCTGAATTGTAATCCAGCAGGCTATGGTCAAGCTCTTGCACTGCTGCTCTGCCAAAGGGCTTCAGCCCTCACCTACAACACCCTGGGCTTTCCACTACTGAGGCTTTCCTGAACATGCAGAGCCAAAGACACATTTGAATGCATGCATGCATGCCAGAAAGCACAGTATGTCTCTGTGACCAGGAAGCATCCTTGCTACTGAACAATGGACAGAGCAAGCTGTGTTTGTTTTTCATCTGGGTTAATCTTAGCCTTCTCAATATCATTTTAGTCACCTAATACATTATTTAAGTTAACTGTAGCTGGCCAGTGTTCTCAAATTTCCTTTTCCCACAATAATGGGAAAAGACAGCTTTACTTTTCCTCATGTTGCCTCAGTTGGATGTCACACAGGTGCAATCCTGTCCTGTTGCGCTCTTTTAGAAAGGTCTGCAGGTGCAGCATCACTGGCCATGCTCATCTGAGCATCCCCTTGCATGGATGAAAATCCATATATTGTTTCAGTCAGTAACTGTCACCATCAACATGACTGCTGCCTCTCCTCAGTGGAAGCATCATTCCCTTTGTTTTTCACAACGTGTCCCTACTCTGCCTTTGGCGGGGGGGGGGGGGATGTGTTTATCCACATTTCTACAAAAAAAAAATTCAAAATGGGGTTTTCTGGATTGTCCCATTCTTGAAAGAATACATGGCCACAGATATGTAGCCTCTTGTTTCTGAGAGGAGAAGGTGGCTCAAAGGGAGGCAGTGACCACAATGGCATGCAGACCAAGTGGCCTAATCTAGAAATGAGGTCTGGGCCCAAATTGGTTGTGGTTTTTTTCTTCTTTGGTAACTTTTTAATTGCAAAAGACTGCTCATTCTAAAATCTTCCCTTTTTTTTTTTCCCTGAAAAAGATGTAATGCATTTTGAAATTTTCTTTGTCCTTTTTCAAGAAGTGCTTTTCAAAATCCAAATTTTTTAGTCTAAATGCCGTATAATCCCATCCACAATCCATATAAAACTTAAAGTTGTTTTTTCTGTTGCTTTTTTTTAGTATAAAACCACACTTTTCGGGCCACACATGCCCTTGTTGTGACTAATGAAAGCCAAACTCAATGGGGAGAAGTAGAGAAGAGAAAAAGCATGGACATAATTGGTTCTGGAATGTGAGGACAGCACTAGAGAAGGGGCTGTTCCTAAAGCCTTCCCGGTCCCCAACTGTCCCTGGAGCAGGGATTGTTCTGAAAGGGCCCCTCACAGCTGATCTGAGGAAGACAAATGCAGTGTTGAGTTGCATGGCTTCCACCTGAAAGCTCTGTGTGGAATCTGGGAACTCAGTGGGGCACTCCTCGTGGCTGGTTAGCCTGTGCTTCCATCTCAACAGCAGCCTGGCCATTCCTCTGCTCTTCAAGCTTCAGATGTGCACCAGACATCACAGGCACAAATAAGTTAGTCTAAGTCTATTCTGAAGTTTGATTTAATAAATCCCTCTAATAAGTGCAACAAAGGAACAGAGACGATCCCTTTGGTGCCTAAGCCAGCTTAAATGAGCAGAATGCTTTATAATTAGTGATCCAGCAGTTTGCTTCCACGTGCTTTGCTTTGTTAAGAGCACAGTGAGAAATACTTGTAAAGCTATCAGAAATACGTTTGCTGTAAAGGAGTACTGAAAGGCTGCTCTGTCTGCTGCCCAGCCCTGCTGACCATTGGGTCACACAGCTCTGGGTCGTTCTCACAAAATGGTTGCCACTGTTTCCTCAGCAAACTCTATCGATTGCATAAATATAGTACAGTACCCGTGAGGTGGTGTTGACCTGTCACATAGTAAAGATGTGGCAAACCCCATAATTCACTACCAGTTGGAAATAGAACATCATTGGAGAGATAAGGATAACAATGACTTTCCATCCAATGATAAATTACTAGCAGCTGCATTATTTTCCCTCACTTATATATGGTTCTCTTTATTGAATTTAGCTTGAGATAAATAAATGATCTGCCAGGAGCCTGGTTAATATTACTTCTCTGGGACCCATTTCAGGCCCAACTAGGCTTTTTCTGATAATATCTTTAAGCTTTTTAGTAGGGAGAGACATAACATTTGTTTCTGACAAGAACCCTATGTCGCCTTATCTGTTTCATTTGAGAGGCAGTCAACCTCAGCTCCTTTAGTTAAAATAAGAGCTTTACTGCAAAGGCGAAGTTCTTGAACTTGACTCTCTTCTTAAAACAAGATCAGATGTCCTGGTTGTAAATTTGAAGCCCCACATGATATACAGCCATTCCTGGCGTTTGCTGTTAATCACAGGGCAATGTGATTGCGCCACTTATGAATGCTTCTCCTGTCATTTTGAAAAGGAATGGCATCTTTTTTATATTATTATTTCCCCCCCCACAATAATCTGTGAGCTTGTCAATGCATGTTTTAACTTCATGTGTTTTTTCCCTCCGAAAATGGCAGAGCTTTTTCACAGCCTCTCCCTCCTCCTTCCACTTTAGCAAAGGGGCTTAACAGCCACACATCTACTTGGTTCAAAAAGGGAAAGGCCAGTCCAAGAGCAAAAGATTAACTCTTTCTGTGGATCAATATGCCAAGAAAGACACTTGAACTCCTGAAATTCTTTTTATTAATCATCTTAATTCATCTGCTGTTGCAGTCATTCTGGCCTTTGCAGATGTTATTGGGAGGGATGAGACAGGGAGAGGATGAGGTGAAGGTTTGAGGCAGCAGGTAGAATCAGCCTGTACTGTACTCCTAAATGAACTGTTTGAATACCTCAAATGTGGTATTTTTGTTATTTCTGGAAAGCCCTGTCATCAGGTTCTAGATTATAATCAGACAGTTGCCATTTTTCATACATTGTGAATTAGAGGAAATTAAACCCAACCGCTTTTGATAAATCCCTTTATAAATAAACTGCTGATGGGGTTAAATATAAGTTGGATTCATGTTGCAGAGAACAAAGAACAAGTTCCATCTATTGTAACACTCCATCCTCAATATTCTTTTTCATAGTGTAGAAATGCCTAAAGGCTCCAGCTAAGCTTGGAGCCCCACTCTGCTAAAGGTATAATCCAACTTCCCTGGAAGAGCTTGCAGCAGGGACAGGACAGAAATAAGAGGGAAAGAACTGTTATACCTTCCTGTCCCTTTTACTGTACAGCTTGGAAACTGAGGCACAAAGAAGGAAAGCACTTTGCTCAAGGCAGAGAGGAATATCTTTGGGAAGGTTGGCAACTCCCAAGAGCTCATCTGAGTTTCTGGCAAGTGCCTTGATGAAAGAACATTTCCTACAGTTTTTTGGGGCGGTCATCTGTCTCCTTTCCCCTTCCCCAGTAGGCAAAAGTTAGAAGATAAAATGTGAACGTAACAATAAATCTCTTTTATCTGACATTAGAAGAATTTGTGGTTAGGAAAAAAGACACACCCTAAATAGCATCTTGCATAAATATGTGTAAGAGAAGATGTAATCCGTGTGCATAGTCATTTTAATTTGAAAAGTGTCTTGTCTTGAAATGAAATAAGAAAAAAATTGCCTTTTTATATAATAGGAATAGTTTTGGCACATACTGGTCATTTCCCATGTCAAATCAGGAGATAAAAAAAATCTTGCACAATGCTCCTAAAAGTCAGAAAGCTGGATATTTATTAAATAAGAAAAATTAGGTAGGGACGTGGCATACAGTCTATGTCAGCCGGAACCATTTCTTGTTTATCTTGAGAGACTGGCAGGATCTTCTCACCAGTAACTATTTGCTAAACTCTTCAAAATTAATTTCACATACAATCACAAACTCAGCCAACAGGAAAAAAAAAAAAAAAAGAATGGCAGATATCAAACAGATTACATGCTGCCAATGAATGAGAATGCATTTTTCATGTCAGCTGTGCTGCCATCCTAATGTTTCTCCGAGTACCCTGAACATATCAGGATGAGATTCACAGACTCACATGAAGTCCAGTTAAAGCAGCTTCGTGCAGAGTTTTCCACTGGAGACTGAGCCAACAATTGTGCCCTTGTGTATGGACAACGTGTGAGCAAGGGTAGGGGAGAAGGACTGCAGCAGGACACTTTAGTTGTAGAGGTCCCTGGAGCAAGCTGGGGGAATATTTCCAGGGCTTTCTGGCCACAGATTCCAGTGGCCTTGACACCAGATTACTTTACTTAACAAAAGTTCTGTGTGATGTCCTGTTTGGGCCTGGAGATGTTGGGAATGCATCTTGCCTTTTCCACAGAACTGTTTTTTTATACAAGAAACCACTTTGACATGCAAAGTGGTTTCTTCATCTACTGTGAGGCCATCAGAGAATACAATCTCTAGCATGCTGCTGGGAGGTTTTATTGCATTGCTCTCAATGCATCTTTGACAAGGAGCTTTTGCGAACTTTGGCAGAGGAAGTGTAGCTTCCGTATCTACCTATAGATCTACTTTGGTTCAGCTGAACTGCAGACTCCTTGTTTTTTGACACTTGGTCAGCCTCAGCTCTGTTCACATGTGTGCAGGAACATTACAGTAATGTCCCTGTTAGCTCTCAGATGTCATCTTCGCAGGCAGCTAGACCCAGGCTTGTTCTCATCTTTGGAGATGATGGTTGTCCCTCCTGCTGGAGTCACCAACTTCACAGCTGGTTTACGGTAACAGAGCACTCCTGCACTCCATAGTGCGCGTCAGTGGAGGGTGTGTGGGTTTAACTGGTTTTCTTCAGCAGTTGTTCAAGAAGAGTAATGCGGTGTTACTTATTTGGAGCGTTACTGATGGGGACCTGTGCCAAGCCAACAACTAAATTCACATTATTGGCTGACCAAGGAAAATGCCCCTGATGCTGACCTTGTCATAACTTTGCAGCCCCTGTCCCTGTGCTACCAACTGGCCTGACCACTCTTTTAAAGACCAACTGTATCTGCATTCTCATTGCTGAAGTTGTTCGGGATTTGGCTATTTCAACTCAGTGGTTTCCAAGGAATAAATTCCTAAATGATTTTGCTTTTTAATCAGGCAAAGGTGTCATTCTGTGCTGTGCACCAGTACAGCTGCAGAACAAGGTTGTCTTTAAATGAAAAAGCCCTGCCTTTTCCTCTTTGCATTTGTACAAGTTAAACATGACTTCTTGTTTCTGTTGTTCATCCTATTAAGAAAACCCCAGACTGCCAAGTACAACCTCATTTGCCAGCTTCTAGGGAATGCAAGCACTTATATCTGAATCACAAACTCTGGAGGAAGGGCCTTATCTGATGTGGTTCACCGCTCTAATGGGCTGCAGCTGCATCACCTTGAGTAAGAGCTTTGACAGAGCTTCTTATAAATAGCATGCCTGATGTTACATGCATTGTGCCGAAGGACACGGGTGTTTATATTTACTGACTTACTACTCACCTGCTTTAAGTGGTTCTTTGGTGGTAAGATCTAATGAAGCAATAGTCTAAACTAGTTTGACTCAGTTTGAAATTCCAGCTCCACAGCCAGAGTTTTAATCAGATGCAGTTTGACCAGTTATTGTTGTCTCTCTGCCTTCTTTGTGGAATGGGGATGCATTAATGCATTGGTGATACAAGTGCAAGAAAGCCAGGGAAGGAGGGCTTTCTTCACTTGTAGCCATTACTGCAGAACACATTTTTATGATTTACCCAGAAAGCCTAAAGTATCCTTATTTATGTAAAATTTCCTTTTTTTTTTCCCTTGAGCAATGGAAGACTTAGATGGAAAGGAATAAAAGCATAATTTGCCAGAGCCCTCAATTAATCATAATCAAGTTTGTGCATGCTATATTCTAGAAGGGTAACAACAGTGAAACACAGGGAGAAAAGGATGCTTTTCCTCAGGCAGTTCTGATGACATAGAGCAATAAAAGAGCATACTTCAAAATAATGTGGAGATATATGACCTCACTAAATAAAAAATGCTTCTTTAACATACTGTAAAAATAAATATGCTTAGTTCGATTTATCATTCTTATTACAAACGCGAAGTTATCCCCTGGACTACACCATTGGTTCTGAAAGCATCCAAGGAATGACTGGGGTCCACTATTTTCTTTAACTACCTAAACATTGTTTCATTTGTTAAAGAGCTAACTAGATTATTCCTTCCTTTTGCTCCAAGGTAGTATATGGGACACCTTGATCCTCCAGACAGAGGATTTTGGCACTCTATCTAAGCAATCTTTTAAATGAGTGCAGTGAGAGGAATGGTTTGCTTAGTAACTTGCATGAGTCACATCCAAACCTGTGAAAATACATTTTTTAAACTAGTTTTACAAATAGCAACATTGAAAGCAACCCCATTTCCCAAATCCTCACTTGGCTGACTTGGGAATGTTCAAACCCAGTGAGCTTCATTTCTGTGGCCTCCAGTTTAAGGTCTCTTCCAACCCAAAGCATTCTATGATTCTATGTATGTATGTATGTAATTTCTACCATGCTGGTTTTATTTAAGATCGTATTTTCTGTGCTGTCCAACCAGTATCTCTTCCATGCAGCTGCTACTTAAACATTCATTTTGGCATTAACCAGAATTACATAATTGAAGTGCCATAAGCAAAAGTGCAAATAGTCCCGCTTAACACTTAATCATACAATATCTGTTGTGAAATTCTGGTGAAGGAGCCAACAGATATAACTGTTCTCTTCCTCTTAGCTCTGATTCTTCAGAGGTGAGTACAGACTGCAGCCAGAATTTGGCATAGATGGAAGAAGGATTTAGTGATAGTGGGAGCCTAAGTGTATTGTATATAGAAACATTCTTTCCTATGCCAGTTTCTGTGGCGTGTAATACTCTGAGCAGGATGCTGGTGTTAAGCTGGTGTTAAGCGTCCAAAGTCTTCCAGACTTTGAAGTATTTCATTTTTTTTTGCAGTTCATTATTTTTTTTGCAGTTCATTCACACCATGTGTCTGCTTTGGTTTCAGACCCATTTGTGTTCTCCAACAGAAGACAGAGGCATGACACTAGTGGTAGCACAGGGCTTGTATTGTTACGTTCAGTAATTGATTCTCCTAGATGGTTTGGGACTCCCCAAAGAGTACAAAGAAAGGTAAGAATGATTGTACAACATCCAAAAATGTTAGTTCAATCCAAAGCCAGAAAGCCTTCACTCCCTTGAATCCTTCCTCTTCAAGGTCTAGCACTCTTAGTGACTCTCTGGAAAAGCATGGGAAAATCTTTACGAGAGATTACTTTTATGATTACAATGAGATCTTAGGAAGAGATGTTTTCCTGTAAGGGTGGGAAGGCCCTACCCCAGGTTGCCCAGAGCAGTGGTCACTGCCCCATCCCTGGAGGTGCTCAAGGCCAGGTTGGATGGGGCTTGGAGAAACCTGATCCAGTGGGAGGTATCCCTGTCCATGGCAGGGAGTTGGAACTGGATGGGCTTTAAGGTCCCTTCCAACCCAAACCATTCTGTGATTCTACGATTCTGTGATTTGTTTCAGAGGATTCAATGTCATGGACATTTGGGCTCTGATCCTCACCTTCCATTACCTGATCCTGACGTCCAAAAGTAAAAGATTCTTCATGTTTATCTGAATGACTTTTACCTGGCTCAGTCCCAGAAACTTGTGCAGTTTTCAAATAATGATATAAATACAGATAAGTTAAGTGTCAAGGTACTGTAAAGGTTATTGACAAAAAATTTTTATAGAAAGGAGAAGATAAATCAGATGATAAAGTGCAGAGCCTTTGGTCAATAATTCTTTTATATGATGCAAATTTTATGTGAAATTTCCAGCACACAACTACTCCACAAGCAATGTCCCCTTCCTGCTAGAGCGAGATAAACATGCAACCAGAGCATGTAACAATGAATTACACTCAACAACAGAAGGGCTTTATCATGTCTTCAGGAGTGAATGCCTGTTTCAGCAATGGATTATGGCTGAGCACAATATCCCACAGGCAAGGCCAGGTATTTATGTAGTGTTCAGGTTGCTTCGACTCTTGGAACAAACGTACAGTGAGTGCGAACAGAGTATCACTGCCTCTCACTTTTTTTCGTTTATTTAATATGTAGCAAGTGCTGGGATATTGCAAACAACCAGGCACAACTGTTGCTGGAATAGAGTTTCTAAAACTTGTTTACAGTAGCTCTCACTCACAATGGCTCACAGTCTGTAATCCCATAAGGAATTGCATGGATTTCAGGTGGTCCCTTAGGGAGAGGCTCATTTCCTTCTGTAGCTGAGCAGATCTTGATTCCGTTCCATGTTTGAGATGTCAGAAGAGCTCCTTTGCTACTGTGTTCTTAAATGCGTGAACTGTTTGAGAAAAGCCCTACCCCTAGCTCTCACCAGAAGCTAATAACTTAGCAAAATGCTGATGGGGAGGGTGGGATGTTTGGTTTGTGTTGCAGGAAACGGTGTAACATGTTCTGCAGTTGAATGTGTATCCTCGTGCTGGTTTCAGCTCTGTACTTACATCAGTCTGCAGTTCCAAAGAAAAAGTTGAGATTCACATCAGTAGCAAAGAATGTAAGGTGTTGTTGATTTAAAGAAAACATTGATCTATCAAGATTTGCTTGGAGCTGGGCCCAAGTTCACGCACAATGCTGGTGAACCTTAGCAAATCTCCTTATGAATCTGTTCTGTGCTTTGATGTTGTAACATGATCTGAAATCACCTGAGTTTCATGTGGTTTGTTATGTGTGTTTTGGAATGTTTGTGGGATGTATCCAGGGAAGTGCAGAGATGCTGTGTTTCATGCGATGCAGTACGGTGAAAGGTGTCTCACTCTTACTGACTCTTCCTGATACCAAACCAAACAATGGTTGATGCAGTCAGCATAGTTTTAAAAGAGGAGGCAATCACTGTTTGCCAGGGTTCTTGTGTCTACAGTAGTCTTTATTTCAGAGCCAAGAAAAAGTCTTCAAATTATATCTTAAATAATGGTACAATGACTTTTGGAAGGTTATTTGCTTTTTCCCCATTTCAGGTAAGTGTCAGAGGTTTTATTGTGTAGGCAGGTACTGACTGGTGAAGGATGTGCTAGGATTCCAGGGTGTGTCCTGGTTTGAAGGGTCATATAGTGGAAGAAAAAACTAGGATGTCATTTGAGCCTGTGGATGAACAACTTGAGTTTTAACTACATTCAGTTTGTATCTGAATTCATATAGAGGTGTTCCCAGTGTCTGTAGCTGAATACAGAGTATTTAAGATCCATCTACACTAATCGGGTCCAAAATACGATGAGGTGACATTTTCTATTCATTTATTTCTAGTCCAAACTGGAGCCCAGAGCTGTAGAGCTGTGAGACACTCAGTACAAAAAGCAAATCCTGATTCACTGGAGGATGCCAAACTTTTTATTCTATTTCAGACTGAGCAACAGAATTCTTCTGCTGGAGTTGGGATTTTGGAGAGACAGGCTGTTGGGAGGAACTGTTTATTATTCTATGCTGATTTACTGCCTCATAATTGAGGCACACTTGTAAATCAGCATTCTAAGAGGTAGCTTAGAGAAAAGGAGAAGTATTGGTAGAGGATGGGTCAGTGAGCGTAGTGTAATGGCCTGACGTATGTACAAGATCAGAGTGTAGAATTTAATTATCGCTTCTGGCCTTAAACATGAGGTATATCTGAAGAAGGAAAGTCTGAGAAGGGAATAAAGAAGAAAACAATGTAACAGGCTGGAATGTCCTTTAATACCGCCATGGTCCTGCACCCCTGACCCACTGAGCAGGCAAGGGTACCATCACAAACTGAATGGCCCTGTCAGTCCATTCAGAAGGACAGCAGGAAGGAAGAATATTCTGCCAATAATATTCAAGCTGAAGCTGATGTCTTTATTCTCCTCTAGAAAAGTTTTGTTTGCCTCTGCCTGTGTCATCATGTGTTTCCACTAGGGCTGTCTCACTGATTTAATGTGACACCCTGAGCACCTCTCAAAGGTCTTTGTGATTCCAGCCAGCATTGGAAGTGACAGCCTTGATAACGTAGGTAATCATAGTGGACCCTGTGGAACTATGTTCACGACTTTTTAATTGATAATTACAATTTGCTGTAATAATTTTATTTCTTAATTACACAAGCCATGTCATACCGGTAGCTAATGATTACTGCTGGTTTAAGTTTGCAGCCTAGGAGGCTTCCCACTCCTGACCATGTAATCATGTTTTTTTTTCCAAGTTAAGATTTTCTGAGAAAGAAAATGAACAAAACCTGTCCATTGAATCCAATTCCTTCCAAGTAAAGGAAAGTAAATTTAAGGTACTAAATTAGATAAGTGATTTTAATTAGCTGATCATTTCAGGAAGATCATAAAACCTTTAAATAACACTGAAGTTATGTATATTTAAGCAGTTTTATGGAGAATTAAAGTCTTAATGGTAAATTTGAAATGTAAATACAAAAGTCAATGGAGGAATGTTAATTGCTTTTCCTGAGTTTCTCACATGGCCTGGGATGTTGTGAGAGGTACCAAGAATTGCATTCATAATAATAATGTGCCCAATCAGAGCTTATTAAAGTCCTTGGAATTTTTCCATGGATTTTAGCAGTCACTGTATGAAAACAGCAAATACTTTAAAATGTCTAACAGTTCTGTGGGAGTCACTTCTATGCCAAAATTCTATACGTGATGTCAATATTCTAAAACAAATTTAAATCTCTACTTTAAGCTTCCTTTTAGAAGCTAAGAAATTTAAACCGGCCTTAAGAACTTTCCTTTTCCCTTTTAAGCAAATAAAATTCCATGTACAGTGACGAGCATCAGGTTAGTTTACAGCAAAAGAAGAAGCTACATACGAGAAGAAACTGCTGTGATTGGACAGCAAAACGTGTCCACAAATTGGATTATCATATACAAGAATTCTTACATGCTTGCTCATACCTCACAAGGGAAGTTTTTTCTTCAGAAAATACTAGCCTCTGCGCCTGGAATAATCTGTTTCAGAATAAAGTGGTGGATTGGAAAGAACCATGTTTGTATTTGTTTGGTAGTGAGACAAGTTCCATTGCATTTCATATTGGGACAAAGTTTCAGTGCAGAGAACCATGTGCCTGTTTCCCAGTTGGTAACCAGGCGAGGTGAAACACCCATGACTCTTCCAGTGCCTGGTGGGGCAATCCTGGCTGGGAAGACTGTGTGGAGCCACCAGGAGCATCACCAGGGGAGGGCTGCGCATGTGTGGTGGGAGGTCAGCTGAGTGGAGAAGACGCCCTGCTAGCTCTGGCAGCAATGCTGTGTGAGAGAAGGGCTGGAGCCACTGCAACGCTTCTCTTTTTTTTCTTCTTCAAAGCATGTCCTATCCATGTTATGCATGGTCCGAGGCATGTGGTCTGGGACAGGCTTGTGGCTCTGGTTCTTTAGCTGAAAGATGGGGATATTATTATGCTCTTGTTTCAGATGCTGAGGAGGTTAATTAATTATGTTTATGAAACCCTTTGAGATTCTCAGATGAAAGGTGGCTTTAGAATTGTTAGGTGTTATTATAAAACATAAGAATGATTTTATTGCTTTGTGTTAATGGTTAACATCTGCACCACAAAACCTGCTCGATCACATAAAGATTCTGCTAAGCATTTAATCCTAATTTGCAGGCTGATGCATATTCATTTTATTTAGAAGATTAATTTAGTCATCAAAGGTTAATCTGCCTCAGGTTTCTAATTAGACAGAGCAGTGACTTGGCATCTCTGGGCTCATCCAGGATGTTCTGGGTGTTCTCAGTGGGCAGGGCTGTAGCTGCCACCACCTTCCACTGCCTGCCAGAACGTGGAGAAGGCTTAGTTTTTGGAGAAGGTAAATGGTGAGAAGTCAAAGCCTTGACTGGATCAAAGATCAAAAATGAAAAGAGAAGCACAAGTAGATTAACGACCCACACAGTGAATCTCAACACACTGGTTTAATTCATCCCTGGCAACTTTACTTCATGAGGTGTAAGAGGATTAAACAAGGGGATTTTATTTGTGTATGTAAAACTAATTAACAGATTCACAGTCTGTTGCTGTAGGAATCCTGCCCTTCTTTCAAAATTTTCTGATCAGCAGAGTGTATAAAGTTTCTGAAATGAAAGATGGTGAGGCTTTCTGATGAAAATATGGATGGTAACTTTCAGCTGATGGTAGGAGACACTGTGAGAAGGTTACCCAATATAACTTGTATCTGCTTGTCCCCTGGAAAATTAGGGCTTTTGTGCTCAAGGCTGCGTCCTTTAATCAAAAGTCACTAAAGAAAATGTGGTCCTTGTGGAGAACAGAAATAAAGTTTCCTTTGCAAGTACATCAGAAGGCATCTTTAATTACTGTTTATAAAGCAGCTGGTACTTAATGTGAAGGATGATTAGTGTCATGGTGTTGTCTTTTGAAGTGAGGAAGAACAGTTACTGCCCCTTTGCCCTGTCCTCACCATTCCCCTGCTGGGTGAGACACGAGGGTGTGCACTGCACGCCACTGTGTGCCAGGAACGCTGTTGGACACGGCCCCCTACCACAGACACTGATGAGGTGAGAAGGAGGCCAGTGTGACACAGTTGTGAGACGTCACCTGGTGGCCTGCGTTTGTTTTTGGACCCTTTGGCACAGGAAGGGCATAGATCTGTTGGAGCGAGTCCTAGAGAGGCCATGGCCTCTCTAGGGGATATTGAGATGAGATCTTAGGAAGAAATGTTTTCCTGTGAAGGTGGGAAAGCACTATCACAGGTTACCCAGAGAACTGGTGGCTGCCCCATCCCTGGAGGGGTTCAAGGCCAGGTTGGATGAGACTTGAAGCCCCTGATCCAGTGGGAGGTGTCCCTGCCCATGGCAGGGGGTGGACCTGGATGGGCTTTAAGATCCTTTCCAACTCAAACCATTCTATGATTCTATGAATCCATAATTAGCAGGATTATATCCTCATGGTGTTAACATGCCTTTGGCAATGCTGCCAGTGGAGATCAGGCTGTCCAAGGGTGGCTGTGGGCCATGAGGATCCGTACACAGTGGGGCAGATGTGGGTCATTCAATGTGGTAGACAGGAATAGGAAATGGCAGATGAAAACATAGAAAATGGAATATTTGTCTTAAAAATAATGTTTTACCCGATGTGAAATCAATATGCGCTGCAAAATAAGTACTGCAAATGAAAATCACGGTATTAGTTTTTAGGAAGTTGACCAAAGTTTTACACTGCAGTGCAGCTTGGCTTTGGTTGAGTTCAGAGTCCAGAATCCAAGGTTTTTTGCTTTTTTTCCCTTGCACTGTTCTCACATGTCTGTAATAATTTTCCAGTTTTCCCCTCCTCTTTCTGGTGCAGAATCTCAGAGGCATCCAAGAAGGGATTTTGGAGACAATAAACAGCTCTTAATTGAGAACAGCCCCAAATCAAGTTAAGTGCCAGCTTGACTATCAGAATAAAAATTAAATACTTCTATTAAAATGTTGTATATTGATTATTATGAGGAACAATTGTCCTAAGACTTTAACACAGGAGTTACCTGCTTGATAGCTGATAACTTAATTTTGGCTGGATGATTACAGCCATGGTGATTTGTCTTTACTTTCATTTTTGCTTGATGTAATAACTGTTCACTGATTTTTGTTTGGTCTTGAGGTGAACTTCTAATTCCATTGCTAATTAACTCAGACAGGTTGAGGCCTGTTGTCAAAAGCAGATTTGCTATTTCCAGTTTAAGAGGCTAGAGAAGTTTCTCAGTGTTTTGAAGGAAGGTAGAAGTAGTTTGGTTTGCTGATGTTCAAAGCCAGGAGCTGGTGGCTGGGCGAGCTGTTTTGAGTCAGCTATACGCACTTGTCCATGTCTCCTTTGCCATGAAGATAACCAGCTGTGCAGTGAGAGATAACCAACCGTGCAGCGAGAGTTCATGATGACAATTCACTGCAACTGGGAAATAAAAAACCCCAAAACTTTGAGAATACTTGTCTCTCTCAGCAGATATTGGAAAACAATGCGAGTGACTGCTGTATCATTTCTTCCCTTCTAGCCAGGACACTGCAAGTAGAATGAAATGCACGTTTCTCACAGATTCTGGACTGTTTCTTCAGTCTCAGTTGTCTCCTCAAACCTGAACCTTTAGTGTCTTCACTTGCATCTTGATCTTGACCTGATTTGTATGAATGGTATATAGCTATCACTACAACGTGGATGGTGAGCTTCATCTGTCATCCCTGCTGCTCTAGTGCTGATGCCAGTCAGCTTCCAGAGGAAAGACCCTGACCCACAAGAAGACATAAACTGTCAAGAAGACTAACCTCTTTCTCATCCATTTGAAATGTTTGTGGGAAAGAAAGCCCTGAATATTTAGCAGGTTGTGTAATTTGAGAGGCACTGCAAGGTTTTTCTTTATTTTATTTTTCTCCCTGCCTTTCCATTTTCTGTATTAAATTAAGGAAAACCTTGCCTTAGGCCCTGTGTGCTTATGGTGGGGAAAGAACACCTACCAGGATCTCCGTTATTGCTCAGGCCAGTATATATTGCTTGTATTTGTAACAGCAAGGGTGACTATTGCTCTTTTGAAAAATTCTGTTTGCAGAAAAATATTCTCTTTCTGCACATTTTCCAAGCTTAGCAGAGTGCATAAGGGGTCCAGGTAGGTATGTATGAGTTAAGTGAATGCAGCAGGGTTGATAGCAGCGTGTGTGTAAGGACTGAACATGTGCAATAACAGGGCATTGCAGTGATGTACATGAGCAGCGTGGCTCTGGGAAGCAGGAGGAAGGTGAGGTGTCTTTAAGCCAGTTTGGCTTCTCCCTTGCACTGCTTGGGAGCCAGTGTGGCCACACAGATGAATCTACCACAACCCACCCTGGCTTGTGGTGGAACACTAGTGCAGCAAACTTCAAATTTCCCCACAATGGCCCCTACTTCAGCACTTCCGAAAGCCAGCTGGTGGGAATGCTTGCATCAACCACCAACAGAGATCTTCCTCTTCATATTCTGGCTGCAGGGAGCTGTGGTGAGTCAGCCTAGGGTGGAGGGGGAGATCCTCCACCCAGATTGCTAGCTCAAGCTTGCTGCTGGTTTGTCTTGTGGTCTTGAGCAATGTTCTAAGTTCTGCTGCTGGAAGGCCTCAGGGTTAAATGCTCGAAGCAGAAGCACACTCCATCACCATTTTCTGTTAATGACTGATGGCTGCTGTTGAAGTCATGCATGGATCGGGATCCTGGGAGCCCCACGACTGTGTTGGCTGGGGTAGTTTACCCTTAGTACACAGAACTGTATGGCACAATGCTCTGGAATAATGTGGCGTATGGGAATATTCTCACTGCACTCTGTGGGGACATTCACACACATGTGTAATGACAAATCCCCTGTCCAAGAGCACATGTAAAATTTCATGTTTGTGCACCGCTGATTTTGCATTGTACTTTCCACAAAAGTCACAAATTAAGACTTTTAGAGCCTTAGAATCTTTGTGTTCCTCCTTTGTGAAGGATGGTTCTGAGGAAGGTTCTTGTTGACTAGGATAACCTAGGCTGTAGGTCCCTGGCAGTGATACCTGTCTCTCAGACAGAGTTTGCCAGCTCCAAGACTGGTTGCTGGGATGTTCAAAGAGTGAGAAGTCAGCACCTCTGTTGCCTGGCAAGGCTTCTGCACAGCAGAGTGCCTCTTTTTCCCAGCAGAAAGGGCTGTGATCTCTGCCTTGGCCCTTGCCTAGGGGCAAGTTGCCTTTACTGCAGTTTCCCTGTGGGCACAGGAAGGCATATTATATAAGAAATGGTTTTGCAATCCTATTTCTACTAATCATTGCCACTCCTACCATAATAACAGACAGATGCAACAGACACAATTCATGTTTCTATTATTTTTCTGCTACAGTTTGCATGTGTTTTCCATTTAATTACAGTATATGAGTTTCATATATCTCATTTTTTCCCTTCTCACATTCAAAATTGAAATTGATATCTGTGATGTATAGATAAGCCTGTGGTAAATTGCTTGATGCACTTTACACTCTGAGGTCAGAGTCTCTGCAAATCTTTAAGTGCTCTGAATAATTTCCAGTTTTGTTGGTGATGCAGCAGGATCTGGGATGCTGTGGTGTTACCGTAGTTCCTGCACAAGGCAGAAGAGTTGTTTGAGCATTTAAGGAAACTTTGCTTAACAACAGTAACACCACCAGACCCAGTGGTAACTATTTATATGTTTCAGGGAACTCTGCGCCATTATATCTCAAAACAAATTACAAAGGACTTTGCAGAGGGAGAAAGCTGAGGGTGACGTTGTGGGATGACCTATGTGCTCCCAGCTGAGTAGTGACAGCAATGGAATAGAAACCAGGTTTTTGTAACTGATCAACTCAACGGGAAGCAGGTCTCAAAATGACTTACACTTGAAGAGCTTGTGGTGTGCTACTCACTGAATTCTTCCTTTAAAAACATGTATTGCCATGTTTGAATTAAGCACATTGTTAAACTGTAGAAAGGAGATTTCAGTTCAAGTTTTACATGAAAAAGGCCAGCTAAAATGGAGCGAGATTTTCTGAGAGCTTTTCCTAAACACTCATGCCATAAAATGAATTGTGAGAAATCTTACTAACAGTGGGCTTTGCCTCTTCTTTAATTACCCATGTGTTTCAGAAAGAGCTGGATTATGCTGCCACTTACCAAGAAGAAGAAAACAGCACAAGAGCAATCGTTTAATGGACATGCTTTGGATTTATACTGGCATCCTGAAAGCAGGACTGTACCCTGTGGATGCAGCACAATAACTCTCCCCAGGTAATAGTCAAGTCTAATTTTTTCTGAGTGTAGCACCTGATTATAACAACTTCTGCAGATTGATCCACTGTGCAAATGACATGTTTTTCAAAAACTGGGTGGACGCCTGCTTAGTTCACGCGTAGCCCCCAAAGGTTTTGAAGGCTTGATGTACTCTATTGATTAAATAACTGTAAATAAAACAGTCTATTAAAAAATCTTTAAGTGTGCATTATACCATCCAGCTATGCTGTTTGGAAAGAGCTGTGGTGTTTGGGAAAAGTTGTACATGTTTCTAACAACTTTAATATGTACACAAAGTGATCTCCGTGGCAACTCTTGGGCCCCAACAAACTTTACTAATCATGCTTTGAATACAGTATTTTTAGTAGCTTAAACACCATAAGTAGACATGAGGAAACTAATCATAGGTAAAAATGCTGATTTCAAGGAAGCAAGAATATGAAGATCAAAATATTGGTTTGGGATGTATGGAATATAGCTGTGTGGGGTGTGGACAGGGATTTGTAGATCACAGAGGCTTTTAGTACCTGTTTGTTCAGCCAGGTGAATGAAGAGACATTTCCCTTGCTGAGAATTCTCCTAGGTCAGTTCCAGCTGGAATTTGAGCTAAGGCTATTACCACTAAAGGATTTTTTTTTATTACTTGTATACTATCTGTGACCTGCAGATATTTTGAGACTCTGGATTCCTCACACTCAAAATATTAGAGGCATTCAGTGTCCTAAATCCTGTTCAGTCCTTCAGGACCAGAATCTGTGTTCACCTTGGTTTTCACTGTTTAAGATAGGTGTAATGTGATACCTGAAAGACAGAATATCTTTAGATAAGAAGCTTCAAATCAGCGACCTTGTTTTCCTGCTTGCCTGTGATGTTATCGAGTGGTAATCCTTGTTAAGTAAGGATTAATTGTAAAACATGATCAGGCTGGTGAGTTATCTTTTTGGCTGCAGAGGAGGTCTGGCAGAGTCTCCATCCACCTGCCTTTGGGTGCCTTATAGACCTTCTTTACATAAGCCACTTCACCTGTGAAGGTGTGTGTGTGTGTAGGGGGAGCTTGTGTATGGGATCATCAGCTTCTTCCACTGAGAAACATGGGACACTATCTAGGACTGAGACCTTGCCTGCATCCTAGAACAGTGCCCTATAACAGAATCTTTTAGTTGTAAAACTCTAAACCCAAGTTTTCTGACTCTGTATGAGCTGGAAAGTTGTTTTGGATTTCATTGCCTTGTTTTGTTACAAGCTAGAGAGCTTGGGTGTTAAGAAGCCCTGTCTTAAGTAATCCTCTTAGTTCCTCTGAGGTAGTTATATTTTAAATGTGGTAAATTAATCTGTTGCTCATCTCTCATGGGCATCTGGATCTGGCCCTGTAGGACAAAGTATATAGAACCCTGTAATATCTAAAAAGCCCCTTTGCCAGCAACACCATTTACTTTTTGGTTTTGCTGCTTGTTTGCTTAGTACCAACTCCTTGCAAAAACTTTCTAGGTACTCCTCTGTCACTCACTTTTCTTCAACTGACTTGGCAGGATGGAACATTAAAGATTCCTTTATTTTTGGACAGCTGTCAGTTTTACCAATGAAAAGCCCATCTTTAGATAGTTATCAGAAGCTGGAGCTGAAAATATGTTTGCAATAACTGATGACATAGCTGTTTCTATTTGCTGCTTTCTCTTTTAATTCCAAAAAATGGTATTTTTTTGGCAGTAGATGTGAGAAAATATGCCACTGTGTGTAATTTCAAAATGCTGTTCATTTCTGTCTTGTAACTGGGGGGTTTAGTTGGTACAATACAGTTTGTTCATTCTTGGCTCACTCAACTGCATGACACACACTTAAGTGTATTATTAATTAGGAGGTTAATATTCATTACCAAGTTAATTTCCATGGGATCATATATTCTGCATGTCTCCAAACTCATGCTTGAATGTATATGTATGCAAGCATGAAAAAAAAAAACACTGAATGATTTCCTGGAACTTTCTACTAAGCCTTAAAACACTTCATGTCCCATACATTTTCCTACCAGAGACCAGCTTTTTTTCAACACTTTTTATCCCCACCATGATAATTACCACAAAGCAGGATTCATCCCTGTGAATGCGCTTTGCCCAAAGCGCCTTCAAATGTGCTTTCAACTCGGTTCTGGATACAAACCCACAGCATTAGCTTTGCTTTAATGTCCTAGGATGCACCTGCCTTCTCATCAAAGCAATCCGACTGCACAGTGCACTGAAGAAATTGCATAATATTCCCAATGGCTTGGATTTTCACTCGATCTATAACAAATATCTGAATAATGGCTCTATAAGCATTGGAGTAGATGGCAGATTGTTTTGTGAGATAATATTCTACCAGAAACAGCAACTCGGAAACAGCAAATTTGTGGTATAAAAGGTATCCTCAATTTACAGCCTGTTGCCAAGAGACTGAAATATCATTGCAAATATTTTGGTCTCAGCCTCCTGTGAGCACTGATCATCCTTACCTGGAGCCTGTAGAAATCAGTGGAGATGTGTCATTCAGTTTGGATGTGTCAGGCTTCTAAAGCCCATGTCTGTATGAAAGAAGGCATGTAGCCCCTGAAAGGCTGTTTTTTTTTCCAGCAAATAGACCCATCCAACTCCAATCTGTCCATTCCTGAAAACAATTCTGGTTCTGAGGGGCTGCAACTTGTGGCAGCTTGCAGACAGTTGGGTTGTTTTCTCTCACCATACTGAAGTTTTAAAAGGTTTCAGAGACACTGATTATCCACTTTGACTTCTCTTAGAGAACACACAGCAGTCAGAGAAGATAGAGGGTGGCTTCAGCTTCTTGTCTCCACTGAGTGGTTGTCACTCTGCAGCAGGCGTGAAACCAGGGTGGGGTCACAGCCGGGAAAACCTTATGGTCGTGTAAGAGCAGTTCCCTGCCAAGATCTCCACAGACCAATGTATTTCAGGGTCAGGTATACTCTGCAATCATCTCCAAACATTCCTGGAAATAAATTGTGTGTCTGAGCTCTGCAGTCATTGACATTTTTCCCCGGGTAAATGCCAGGGCTACTGTGGAGAGAGTTCCACTAAGAAGTCCCACATATAAACACACTTGGAGCTGCTTTTCTCAGCTGGGATTTAGTAGTCTGGGTTCTAGGTGGCAGCATAGCCCTTCTGAAGCCCTTGAGTTCCATGGGGTTCACCTACCCTCGGGCATTAACTGCGGGGAGACTCGAGTTCCTTCTCCCTAGGCTTGCTCTGGAAGCAGAGCTGGGAAAGCAGGGGCAACACAAAGCTGCCCACTCCCTGCTGCTGTCGGGGGATGAGCTGGTGGCCCTGCAAGGCTGTGCAGACACATTTGTTGTTCATTTGTGCAGAAGTTACATATTTTTCTGTGCATCAGCTTCACTTCCTAAGGTTGGACTCTACTACACGATGTCCTTCTGTCTGATAACAGCGTATGCGGCTTCAGGCGCAGGTGAGCTCTTACCAAAAATTTGTGTATTGCCTACAACAGTGAGCTCTGCTCTTGTAAGAGACACCAGCCTGCTGCTAATTATTGTTATTATTATTATTATTATTATTGCCAATAGTTGTATTCTGAAGTCATAAGTCTTATCTTAAGATATCAGACCTATTTGAACACAGCCATTTAGACGTGTGAGGTCCTAATTAATATACTGATAATATGTCAGAAAGGATATTTTGAACTTCTTTTTAAGTAGAAATTAACATTTTATCTGAAAATAGTAATGGAAAGAAAATTGCATGGCCCATCGAGGTATATAATTTAGACCTGATGATGGAATAATTGTTTTCCTCAAGCAAACCAAAGAAGAATCCCTAATAAAATTTTATAAGTTAGCTGCCACCAAGAATAAACTCAAGAGCACTATATGAAATGAATTGGGTGTTTTAACTGAATCTTCTCTCAGGACAATAACTCTAATGTAGAGGCAGGGTCTGAGGAGGTCACCTGCAGAAAACCCTCCTGGGGTATTTCAGAGGAGAAAGGAAATATTCTTCTCCCTGTCAGGTTCACTTTGTGTCCTAATATGTTTGAGGATGTGCATGGAAACTGTAATGCACAACCACCATTCTGAGTCGGGGTTGAGATAACCAGGGTCATTAAGAAGTCTCTGAGGATGATAGACTTAACCCTGTACGAACTTAAGGATCATATCCTGCTACTAATGCAAAGAGTAAGTCTGATTGATTGTAATTGAGACTGAACTAAAATGTCACTTACTGTTAGAATCAATTTCCCCCCCCTTTTTTTTTTTTAAATTCCAGCATTTCTTTTAAATGTGCGTACAAGATCGTACCTGGCGTCTACTGACCATAATCTGTAGTGGTCTCTCCCAGATCTGTATGACAGAACATCTGGGTTTCCAGGTATTTCTAAATCTTTGCTGTATCTAAAATGGAATTTGCAGGAGTGGGGTGTGGTAACTCACTGCAGGATTTCAAGTTAAAATACCTATTGAGAAATCCTGACATTTGTCATCACAGGTATGTTCCTATCTCCGTGGCTTCTGCTAAGTCCCTTTGGGCAAACCAGGATGTATTGGGACTCCTCCTGAGTACAAAGGATGATGCATGCCTGATGATGAATGATCATCAGTGTTTTCAGCATGGTGCCTGGCAGCTTGGTGCACCAGGGTGAGGTGCTCCACACAGGGTTTTGGGGAGTCCTTTGTTACCTGTATGCAAGGTACCGTGGAGAGGGTTTGAATTTGACCTGCCAGCATCAGTGTGAAAGATTCTGGACTCTTGGTGCTATAAAGCTCATTCCCTGAGCATTCTTAGATCTCTATCAAAGTGAACCAATTTAAACCTACCTGTATCAAGAAGGGAGGCCACTTTGACTCCATACTCAAATCCCATGGTCCATCCTACAGGAATGCATAGGAGCCTTGAGTCTCAGCTCATGTTAATTTTTATAGCTCCACTAACTGGGATGTCATCAATTTGAAGAACTACCAATTACAATGATGTTAAAGTACCCAAGCAGCACTTGCTGGAAGTCAGCAAGAATGGGAATGATCACATTCTTTGCTCTCCAGTCATGCTGGGGCTCTTTGCTTGGTTCTGATGCTCCATGTCTTACAGTGGGAGCCAGGCTGTCAGAGATCTAATTTGTATTTTTGCTTCCTTGAACTCCTAAAAGTTGCTCATACCAGTGAAGCAGTTTAGCTAAGCATACAGTTTTCAGTACATTGTGTTTACGTAATGGGATTTAGGTACTTACAGAAAATGCTGTGTAGATACAGGCGAAACACAAGGATTGGGTTTTAGATCTACTTCTAACTCAGTTCAATTCAGTGAGGTTTGTTGGCTCGATAAGCTCTGGAAGTCTTCTGTTCATGGTAAATAAAAACCAAACAAACAAAAAAAAACCCAGATTCCTTGGGTGTCTTTCAAGAATGATGGAAAGAGCCTCCTTTACAGCAGATTCAATTCTGTGTGCCCATCTGTCAGTAGTGTCCACCTCCGTGTCTCTGAGCTGGTATCAGGGTGCTGCCTATGACGAAGCTACCTCCTTTCTCCTGGGATCAAGCAGAGTTTTTGTCTCACTGGAGATTTTCCTGAGAAGCCTTTTTTTTTGATACCTGCTGATTGGATAAAACAGCTTTATAGCTTCTTTTTTTTCTTCTTTCCTCATAGCTTGCTCCTAGGACAGGATTGTGTTCATAGTTAGACCGGCCCAAGCTGTAGTAGCTAACTGAAGGGCTTTGCAGTGTTGTCTTTGGGATGTTAATAGACACATAATCTCTGGGGAGGGGCAAACTGGAATCCCATGGAGATGGAAGTCCTCCTTTGGGGAAGACTTGTGATCTTGTGATGGAAGAGTCTCAAACTAATTCTCCTCCTCAGTACAATAAATCAGGAGTGATTTCCTTGGACTACATAGAGGTCACAAAGAGGTAAAACTATTGACAGAAGAATCATTGCCTTTCTCTCTTAAGAGCAAGCAGTTGGTTAAATTCCTTTGCTCCTCAGACAGTGTTGAATGTCATTCGAGTGATCATTCAGCTAGTGGGGAGTGGGATACAATCAGGATGCTAATGTGCTGGGAGTGCCGCTTCTTCCTCTGTGTCACCAAGCCTTGACTCACCTTTGCTGCCGAAGTGTTTGTTCACTGGTCTTTGTAACTCAAATCTATACCCACCCACATTTGCAGCTGAGATTTCTAATAGTTTTAGGCTTGAAAAAGAGAATTACTCTACAACTTTGGCCGTTGTCTTTGCTGATGCTTGACACCCTCAGAAGGGTGTCTTTCCCTCTGGTTCTCCTTGTCAGTGAGAAACAGAACATGTATAGTTCTAAGTGCTGCAAATCAAATACTGATGTGATATATTAGCTTCTCTCCCCAGTCTTTGTGTTCTAAATATGGCTCTACTTTGAAATTAAGCGCACTACAGAATATTCGGTTGCAGCACATTGCTGGCATAGAGTTTATAAATTGTTACTGTTTGGCAGCCCTTGATTTTTAAATTCCTCCTGATCACAAGTAGCTGGCACTAATCAGCTCCAATAGAGCTATAGTGCTGTGCACCTTCTTGAACAGCTGCAGTGGAGATAGACATCTGAACCCCTCATATATAATAGCCGCATGCCAGAAGCACTTTACTCTGAGCAGGTTTTTCTTATTTTACTTTTTACATCTCTCACATTTTACATCTGGTTCAACAGCTCTGAAGGAAACTACATCTGATGTGATAGTGGAAGATCTATATCACATATCTCAAAACCTGCTAGAAATAGCATTCAGATACAGTTTTGGATAAAGTGAAAAAGTATTATTGGTATCAGATATCTGGGCAGTGAGACGTTTAAGCTCCATCTCTGCTTGGTATTTTTCATACAAAAGGAAATTGTAAGGTGAATTCCTAGTTTTCCTGTAATCAGGGAGAGCTTTCTCATTGATGTCAGAGTTTTACCATGCACAGTAACTGCCAAGGGCAAGCAAAACCATCAGCAGCAAAGGCAGGCCTAGATGCAGCAGGGCTTGGGCTCATTTTTCAGCATGGATAAGAATCACAGGCTTCAGAGAGATCTTCTCCAATATTTGGACTCACCAAAAATCTGGGCAGGGAAAGCTGCATCTGGTGTGTGTCACTTCATGTCAGTTAACTTTCAGGGGGCAAGTGCAGAAATACCTGAAGCAGAGGGGCAGACTCACCTCCTTTGACCATCAAAGGCTTGGGGACATACTCAGCCACTTCTGTGTGAGCTATTTGCCACAGCACTTCTGCAAGTGGCCTGAATATAGTTGTTTCTGTGCTAAGTACATAAGATACATCATTTTGCAGAGTCTGGGGCTGTCTGAACAGACAAACTAAGATTCACTTTGTTATTAGGTTCATAATGGTTATTATTTTATCACTCTGGAGCCATAATGAAGGACGACGGCCCTGGCATGATAGGCTCGGTAAGAAGACAAGCTGCAGCTCTTTGAAGAATGCTACGTTTTTGTCTCATTATATGTGATCAAAATGCAGCACCAAAGGAAATCAAAAACTGTCTCTGGATTTAGTGAGAGTTGAGGGCAGGCAAAAGCTCTCAGGAACTGCTCAGTGTTGTCAGGATCAGGCCCGTAACGTGTAACTCCAGCCTAGAAAACTCATTTCCTTTGAAGCTTGGCTGAGTGTTACTACTACACATCAGCATGTTGCACCACACAGAGGATATCAAATTTGATGTCATTTTTTTTTCTTCCTTTTTCCCTGGGAACCTGTAAATATCCTTTGGCAGCAAAACCAGACAGGAATAAATTCTCCTCAATGTATTTACAAATGTGAGAAGCTTTTCAAGTTGTATTTGCAATTCTCTTTCTTGCAATGACCTCTGTTTTCATAATCCTTCATGGAATATCATGGTTTAAAGAGCTTTCTCTCCCTGCTGTTTTTGTTAAAAGGTTTTTGGTATGATATTTGGAAAGTCAAATTTTGCATTTAAATGTTGCGTTTTCACAGATATAAATGAAACGGGCCATATTTATCTTTTTTCCCTCTTGTCCCTTTTTCTTAGAACATCAAGCAATTCCACTTTCCTGCATGTATTGTTGAATTATGAGAGAATCCAGCAGCTTTAGTAGCAAAGCAATTGTGATTACATCTTACTTGTAATTACATTTATTTCCTCAAGTATGTCCACAAAGGCAAGCGTTAGTTTGGCCTGCATAGGCATGTGATAATGGCAGGAAAATCATCTGGTAGCTTGACAGCAAGGAAAATAGCTTACAGGCACTTTTAAGTCTTTCATGTCATGGACACTTGCGAAGATTCCGAGCACTTGAATTTTTGATCACATGCTTTTGAAATCGATTGCATTTTGAGAGAGGGGGAATTTGTTATGTGCTGTGAGTTTGCATCTAAATAATCAAAATAGGATGAGGTACAAATAGAAAGGGATGGGTGTGTGATCACAAACATGAACCCCTGGTGATGCCACTCTCTGGGATGGAGCTCCGAACAGCCATGGCCCCTCCACTTCCCTGTGCTGGCAAACACCTACGACTGAGAGGACAGGCTGAGAGCTGGGGTTGTTCAGCCTGGAGAAGAGAAGGATCTGAGGAGACTTTAGAGCAGCTTCCATTACTGAAAGGGGTCTGGGAAAGCTAGAGAAGTGCTCTTGATAAGGGAATGCAGGAGCAGGATGATGGGGAATGGTTTTCAGCTGAAAGAGGGGAGATTGAGATGAGATGTTAGGAAGAAATGTTTTCCTGTGAGGGTGGGGAGGCCCTGGCCCAGGTTGCCCAGAGACGTGGTGGGTGCTTCACCCTTGGAGGTGTTCCAGGCCAGAACTGCATGGGCTTTAAAGTGCTTCCAACCCAAACCATTCTATGATTCCATGAAATACAGAATCCTTGGTCATGTGATGAACTATGAGACTGATGTATAACCTCCTCAATTTCATGGACTCTGTCTGTACAGGACAGTGCAGCTCAGAATGGCCTGTGGGGTCACAAGCTGTTCCTGCTCAAACAGGGCTTGGCAGGCACTGTGTTTCTGGCACAAAGTGACCACAGTGATAAGCACTGTTCTCACTTTTAACAAAAGTCTAGCTAGAAATTGTACAGTCTGCTTTATGGCAAAGCTGAAGTTGCACACATGTTCGCAGTGAAAAAAGTTTCTAATTTGAAATAATATCGTAGAATCATAGAATAGTTTGAGTTGGAAGGGACCTTAAAGCCCATCCTGTTCCAACCTCTCTGCCATCTCGCTAGATCAGGCTGTTCAAGGCCCCATCCAATTTGGCCTTGAACACTTCCAGGGTGTACTTTTGTACTTTTGCTTTTAATTTCAACCAGAAAGATCTTCAAAAGCTGTATATCTGGTTCAGGTGAGCCAGGGCTATGGCAGATGCTGAATGCTGTCCTGGAAGAGTGAATATATCTCACCATTCATTTAAGCCACAAACTTGTCTGGTTTGCAGCAAGATCTTCTGAAATCAGAGGCACTTTGGTATCTTCAAGTTTATCTGCTTGCCTGTCAAGAATCTCAAGCAAATTACCATTTTCTTCATTGGAATAAGTGAGTGCCCAGCCAGAACAAGGCAGCTTTCCAAAGGCATGGCTTATTCATGTTAAATCTTTCCCAGATTTGTGGGCTCACACAGAATATTTGATTGCTGGTATTCCTGGGCACTGAGTACAGGAATTACAGCAGCAGCTGTAGAGATTATTACTGAAAATTTGTTCATAAAAAGGTAAATACATGAACAAATGTTTATCTGAACACCCAGTTCAGCCACTAATTGCACAGTCTTGCAAGTGTGTCCAATTTTATGTTTCTCTTGCTTAGCCAGAGAGGAAATGCTGCTTAATTCCCCATGGATGATGAGATAGGCAGGCAGCAGGGCTCAGTGGGTGTAAATAGGTGGGGCTTCAGGACCGGGCTGGCAGTGGCTGGTTTAGAGTTACCAGATGAGGAGTCAGCCTGCTGCATTCTGCTGAGTAATGAGGCTGGGCAGCCAAGGCAGCCCAACAAGTGTTCATACCTCAAAGCTGGTCTGCCCTTCAGGCAGTGCAGACAAAGGAACAGCACTGTAATAAAAGCCATTTTTTACTGGGTATGTTGCTGCTGTCTGTGTGCATAAGGCATTTTCCAATTTTCTTGGGGCATTGAAGCTCCTAGTGAGTGCTGGGCACTCTGTTGCTGGCGTAGTTCTCTTTGTAGATGTCTCCCATCCTTCAGCTGATCACAATAAGGGCAAGCCTTAAATATTTCAGACTGGAATTTGTGACAACAGCCAAGACAGCCACTCCAGGACTAACCCTCCTTTTTTGTTTAGCTTTGGTTTTGGCCACTTTGTAGCTGCATTGTGTTTATTGTTCCCTGTCTCAAACCTCCCATTGAGCTAGAAACTTTCAATAGTAAAAGCAGAATATCTGTCTTTAGAGTTACTAGAAATCTTTTTCCTCCCAGGAGAAAGCCCAAGCCCAAGCTTTCTCCTCCAAATATTAAAAGTAAAAATGGGATAATTATTTGACATGGCAAGGAGAGGAGGAGGCAACAGAGGAATTACTTTGGCTACAATGAGAAAATTAAGGTGCATGATGTATGTTAGACAACATGAATGAGACTTCTCTTCTTCCTAGAATCAAGGTCAGCTGATAACATCCGAGCCCTTGGTAAAGAAAAGCAGAAGGCTGAACTGCAGTTTTGGTCTGTTAACCATGACAGGATTTCGGGAGTGCTGAGAAATCTGCCTTTGGAGCTGTCTCTGGATTTGTGTACAGTGTGTCTAAGAGTATTGTTAGTTTCTTCCATTCTGCCATCTGAAAGTGCTAATATTTAAGAGATAGATTTTTTCATAAAAACAGCAACAACATGGAAAATATTAAGAGGAAACATGTTTCATGCTATGGAAATTACAGCTGGGAACCTGGTTATTCTATGATTCTATGTTATATTAGCAAAAGATCGAATGATGCTTCATCCTATCCAGACTTTTAACTCCATGAAGAGGAGGAATGTTTCTGACTCTGTGTACTTGCTACTGAGTGCTATGGAATAGATAATGAATACGTATTGTTGCCTGCGCTGTTTTCAGTGGCCAGAGGACCAGCAGATACACTTCCCGTTCAGGGATACTGTGCTGGGAATCATGAATGCAGGGAATGACCTGTACTTGTCCCACCTGACAATCTGCTATCCTAGATGGCACAGCAGGACACAATTGTCTGACATGCAGGGCCTCTTTGGTCCTGCCTAGGATCCCTCTCCCTGAAATACAGGATGGTCTCTCTCTCCTCTTTCTCTCTCTTCAGGAAGGGCAGTCAGTATCTCAAAACTAGTGTCCTGGTAAAAGCGGGCTGTAGAGACAGCTGAGTCTCCACCTCACCGGCTGCCTAGGCCTGGAAAGTCCAGCCTCAGCTGCCAGTTGAATGAAGCTACGCTGAACTCTGTTTTGTTAGCTTGCTAGCATCAGTATAGTCTGGTTATTTCAATATTAAATTTGTAGTTTCATAATTTATATCCCTCCAGCATTATTGTGACTCACACTGGGCAAACGGTTTACTCTCAAATCCTGCCCGGGTTCCTACAAATGCAGTTTATTTTCTGACTTAATTGACCTAGAGAGAACATTGATGTTGGACAATCCTTTCCATGAGAAGACAATGTGATTGCTTTGTCCTAGTCTGAAGTCTCCTTAGACTTAATGGACAGAAATAGCAACCAAAAAATTCAGGTTATAGAATCATAGAATGGTTTGGGTTGGAAGGGTTAAAGCCCATCCAGTTCCACCCCATGCCTCCCATTGGATCAGGGGCTCCAAGCCCCATCCAACCTGGAAAACCTCCAGGGATGGGGCACCCAACACTTCACTGGACAACCTGGGCCAGGGCCTCCCCACCCTCACAGGAAAACATTTCTTCCTAACATCTCATCTCAATCTCCCCTCTTTCAGCTGAAAACCATTCCCCATTATGCTACCCCTACCTTCCCTGATCAAGAGCCCCTCCCCAGCCTTCCTGGAACCTCTTTCCATATTGGGAGGCTGCTCTAAGGTCTCCCTGGAAGCTTCTTTGCTCCAGGCTGAACAAGCCCAAATCTCTCAGCCTGTCCTCATATGGGAGGTGCTCCCACCCTCAGATCATATCCATGGCTTCCTCTGGACTCCCTCCAACAGATCCATGTCCTTCCTGTGGGGAGGACTCCAGAACTGAACAGAAGGCTCCAGGTGGGGTCTTACCAGAGCAGAGGGTCAGAATCCCTGCTGACCACGCTGCTTTGGATGCAGCCCAGGAAACCATTCTCTTTCTGGGCTGCAAGTGCACATTGCCAGCTCATGTTGAACTTCTCATCCACCAATACCCCAAAGTCCTTAGAGAAATCCTTTACTTTGGAAAATGTATAAAATCAGAGATAATCTTTGCTGCTGGAATGTCTGTGTGAGAGCAGGGAAAGATGCTTGTGAACTCAGCAGCTTTGCTGTGTTGGTAGTCTCAGCCCAGTCATTGCACTGGAGCAGCCTACCCTGAGAATGTGGGAGTGAGGACTGTTCTCATCAGGATTGCCTGCCTCCCACTTTCCACACCCACAGGACGGCATCACTTCAGCGTGTACTCATATCCACTTAACTGCCATGCTCTGGTGTGAATAGACCTGTTCTGCCTCAGACTAACAATTTCCCCTGTGCGTAGAAATAACACAAACCTCAGAAGAGGGGAACAGCCCCTCTTCTGAGATGATCAGATGCTATAATGCAGTTTCTTTTGAGCTGTGTTCTGTTGGTCAGACAGCTATTGATGTGGTCCCCATTGTCACTTAGGTATTTGGTCTATTCATTATTTTCGTTTATATTGTTTATGTAAAGCACCTAGAGGCCTGTGATAAGCAAATTTCACCAAATACAATAAGCCAGCTTTAGTAGGTCAATTAGTGCTCCCCAAAGATTGTGTATTTTAAGCAGGGAGTTTCGCAGTTTTGTTGTCTGAGGAGAAAAGGGAACATCAACCCCGCCCCTCCAATAACATGTCAAATAGCAACTCTAAATTAGGATGTTACTTATTCTTACTGAAACTAGGAATTCATTGTATGAGCTGAGTAATCACAATGCCGTGCTCTGATTTCATTTCTGGAGTTCATCCAATGAAAACAGCCCAATTTTACCTACTGGGGATAAACAGGCAAATACAGTCATGTCTGTAATGTGTGTGCACAGTATATCAACGCTTTCCAGGTTGCTTGCTCAGTGCAGCTTAAGAATGTTCAAAGATACAGACAGAGTTTAGTAATAAGACCTATCCAATGTTTTCCTAGTGTCCACTGTTTGCTTTACGGCTGTAAACTCAATAAAACTTAGGTGTAACAAAGAATAGAGCTCAGTAATAGAGATGCAGGCTGATGGAAGTTGTTCTGATGGTGAATTTATTTTAGAATCAAACATTATGAGCTTCCTTCTTCCCCTGCTTATACAACTTCTTGCTGGTTTATCACCCCCTTCCCTTCACCTGGTTGTCCTCTTTAGGGGAGTCTTTTGAGATACTGCTTAATTTTTCTTCAGTTCTTCCACCTTGCTTCTCTGCTTGAAGCTCTTTCCTCATTCTAAGTATCTTTGGACTATGATTTTTTCACTACTGAGAATTCTGACATCAACTCAATTCATTAGGTAATACTGCCTCAGTGAGACAATATAACATTTATATTTTGTGTGCCATGCTAAGATTGTCTTTTTGATCTCAGTTCACTAAGATCAACTTGGTTGGATATTTACCTTTATAAATCCTTGACTGAATAAGTGGTCTAATTTTCACTCCCAATTTCACTGAGTTCTGTTTCCTTACTGTAGAGAGCCTGTGGACGTGTTTCTGTTTTGCTAACCTAGGCCTAAACTTCATGTCATGCTCAGACAGCCCAAGCCATGTGAGCTGTCTTTCTTCATGGCCTGCCTAGGTCTGTTCTTCCTGGCAACTGTAGTTGTGATGCTGGCTTTCCCAGCAATAAACCTCAGAATCTTGACTTTGTTTTTTTGTTTGTTTTTTTTTTTTGACTAAGCTTGCTCTGACCAAGGGGCACAGAAGAGGTGTGTGGGTGGGCGGAATGGCTGGGAGAGGGGAACAGGGAGCAGTAGGATTGCTGTTATCTTGTGTTTATCATTCTGGGTAAAAGCCTAATACACACAGAAGTGGAGTGTGGGAAGAACTGATCGGAGGTTGAGAGACTAGAGTTACTGGAGGTTTGCCTTGGGGGGTTTGCTGTAGGTGGTCAGAGATGCCAGTGATTCTGGGACCTTCAGCCTGCGTCCAGAAAGGTGAAAAAAGTTTTGGACTGCAATTGATTTTGGCGTCTTCAGTGGTGATGCAAAAATGGATTCTTAATGAATCAGTGAAATTAGCACAGCTCTTGTTGGTCAGAGCAGAAAATCAAGCTGAAGGCAGAAAAGGCCCAGAATAACTATAGTAATGAAACAGTGTGAAGTATCAGTTTTTCCAAGAAATAAGGGACATAAATGTCTAAAGCAGTTCTCATTCCAAGGAAAACCATTTGATTTTTTGCCCTTGCTTGCTGATGGTGTTCATCAGCCAAGGCATGCAGTGACTAATTCTCTAAGCTAGGACTTTGCCATTACTGCTATAGTAATTCTGCTTCCTACCTCATTTGTTTACCAGTCATGCAAAAAGCATCATAGACTGAATTGCAATCCAAAGATTCTGTCTCTACTGAGAATACATAAGTTATTTTGATTTGTGATTGCTTTAGATTCTGAAAGCTTGCCCTTTGTTCATGCTACAGAAAGCATCCTTAAAGATAGTGCGTGCTCTGCACAGGTGGGAAGGTCAGGTTTGGTGTTGGCTTCAGAACTTAATGATTCTCATCAGTGCTGAGAACCAAACCAAGAAAATCTGATATGTGACAACTAGCCTTAACAAGATTGGCTACATCCAACTGCTATTATTGATGGACTTTTAATCCTGGAATATAAAATAACCAGGTCAAAACAAAAGTGAGAAACAACTACCACCTGAAATCTAGTGAGGTTTTGTCTAATTTTTTTTTCCTGGGACACAATAAATTAAACATAGTATGAAATGCAAAAAGGTTACATTGAGACATATAATATTTGAAGGTTTAATTCATTTTTCTAGTGTATAAGACACAAGGCTATTAAATTTTTAAAGCAGTGATCTCCTGAAGTCCCTGCTTTATGAGGGCTTTCTTCATAAAGATAAATGGTTTCCTTGCCAAATCAAATGCAGATTTGAAACAAATTAAGTTAATGTTCAATGGTACAAGGTAGAATGGATGGGGGAACTGTTTTATTTTGCATTGTAATAACCATATACACCCAAATCAATAGCTGTGGAAAAAAAAAGGCAATAATATCACGTAACTGCAGGAAATGAAATATAGTGAGATGAAGGGGGGAGTGGGTTGCAGAAAGAAAGGATTTGTATTGGAATAATGACATTTCATTAAAAAGGGAAGGAGTGCTATTGAATATAAGTCCATACCAGTAAATTCTATTTCTTATAATAACACTTGAGTTGAGTTAAAGTTGCCCAAGTATTGTGATAAAGCATCTCACTGGATTTATTTCTAATATTATGCTGTAATTTTATGTTAAAAGAAAGATTTGAAATGTTAAAGAGGCAGTGCATGTTTTCTGAAGTGCTTTCTCTTTCTCCTAATGTTCCATTTCACTTGTTTTATTATCCTCCACTCCTGCAGTGGAAGCAGGAGGAAGTTTATCTGTTTGGTTCTTCTGTAAGCTCATCTTAAAGAAACAAAACAAAATGCGAATCCTGCAGTGGTGAAAGGTGTTGGATTGAGAGTGCTGGGGATTAAAGCTCTCTCTGTCCTCAGCACAGGCTTGGGCTGCTGAGTATCAATGCAGGCTGATGGTGGGATGGGTCTGTTCTCACTGCAGTAGAGAAGATCAGATTCTCAGCTGGTGTAAACCAACAGCAGCCAGTGTCAATACACTGGTTAATGCTACTGAACAAGGCTGATTGCACCTTGTTCAAAGTATCTTAGAAAGAAATCCTGCTTCCCCAGAAGTCAGTGGCAAAAATCCCCTAGATTTCAATGAGATAGGGATTTTAACGTTGGCCTTTGTGTGCATCATCCCTGAAGTAATCCTGAAAGGCCCACTAGGTAGAAAGGAAGTATTTCATGTGCTTCACTTCAGTCATTTCCCTCAGTCACTTTGTTCTGCTGAGACAGCCCACAAAGGGACCAGTCCCACTGACTTGGCAACTGTGAGGTATGTGTGGCTGTTAGAAATGACAGTGAGACCATGCCATTTATGCCCCATGGGTCAGATCAAGGGGAGTTCCTTAGAGGGACAAATTCACTTTGTTCTTTTGCATGAATAGTATTTGCTGAAATAGGAACTTGGGTGTCAGTGTGTGGGCATCATAGTCGAACCCCTGCTGAGCGATCATCTAGAAAATCAGTTGTAGCATTAATAGGTTTATGGGATTGTGAAGGAAGTAATGACTGTGTTGTAATGTCTTTGTATCAGTGATAAAAACATTTTGGAACAGGGATGTCAAACAGCTGTCTGAAAGCCTCTCTCCACCATTCTTCATATGGTGTGTGCAGAGTACAGGGAAAGACTGATATCCTTTTCAGCAGCTTTTGAACCCTATCATCTCATACAAAACACGTCATAAAAATGCCACGGCAGCAGTGTTTGTAAGAGAGCAACAGAGCTGGGGCCTGATTTGTTTCTTGTTGAAGAGAGGCTGTGGAACTTAACTGTGATTTACTGAGGTATTCACTGCTGGGCACAGATCATGATCATGGTACTTCTTGATATCATTCTCACGCTATAAGGTTTCTGTTTCTTGTGTGTATTTCAGGCAATTATAGAAATCAAGTAATAATTCACTTAGATTTCCTGGACTAATTATACAAAATTACCATGGTCAGAAATGCATGAGAATTCAGAGGACATTTGGATAAAATTTGGCTTATTATTTAGGGCCTTAGAAATTATTGCATCGTGTCTCCCCATCATAGAAGAGACATTTTGATGCAGGGTTTGTGACTGTGATTCTTTGAGCAGACATGTGAACAATCCCCTGGGCAGAGT
Organism: Phaenicophaeus curvirostris; assembly: GCF_032191515.1. Taxonomy (NCBI): domain Eukaryota; kingdom Metazoa; phylum Chordata; class Aves; order Cuculiformes; family Cuculidae; genus Phaenicophaeus; species Phaenicophaeus curvirostris. The sequence goes on from NC_091405.1 coordinate 1,182,830, forward strand.
TAAGGAATGGATCTTGTCCAGACGTACGCAGCTCTACATCATGGTGTCCCCAGCACAGTTTGCCTCTGTGCTTGTTCCTGCTCAGACCTTGTACAACCAATGAGCCATCCTCTTGTGCTAAGCCAGTGAGGGGGCTTGCTTTGAATTATTATGGATTATGGAATCATTTGGGTTGGAAAAGACCTTAGGGATCATCCAATTCAAATCTCCCTACCACAGGCAGGGACAACTCCTACTGGATCAGGTTGCTCAAAGCCTCATTCTACCTGGCCTTGAACACCTCCAGGGATGGTGTATCTATGACTTCTCTGGGCAACCTGGGCCAGGGTTTCCCCACCCTCACAGGAAACCATTTCTTCCTAGGATCTCATCTCAGTCTTCTTTTTTTTCAGCTTAAAAACACTGCCAACCCTTCCCCCCCACCCCTGCCCAAATCCTGTCCCCATACTCCCTGATCAAGAGCTCCTCCCCAGCTTTCTTGAAGGCAAAAGACATTTGTTTGAATAAGGATGGGTTGAGCTTTCTCAAGCAAATTTCAGACCAGATTCAATTTGAAAAGTCCCATCCCTAACAGCACTCTAAAAACATATGTAACTGTACTTGAGATCATATCAGTTGCTTAGCGTGCTTCCAAGTAAGATCCAAAGACGAGCTCGTTGAGCAGATCCCCCTCTCAGAACGGCATATTGTGAAAGTGGTACCCACCTCTGTCAGCAGGAACAGATCTCATTGTACTGCTGGTTCATTTGAGTTTGGACTGACACCTGGGCACATCCTGGGCAGCGCTTTTCAGGCAAAAAGTATCCATTTCAGCAACACTACTTATAATCTTTCCTTTTGTGAGTTCAACAGTTAAGACGTCACTAGATTTTTGCCAAGGGTCAGTGGGGACTGATGGCATTGAAGGATTCATCTGTCTTTCTGCTTGGCAAATAGGGGAAATGGGTGCTCAGCAGAACTGAATATTTTTGTTAAAATAATAAATAAAGGCAACCAAATATATCCAGGCTTTCATGTAAAGTGCCACAAGGCATATCATTTTAGAATATGTACAACTAATCAAGCTCTGATTTGTGCATTGCTATCACATTTTCTGCTCTCTGTTTCTTCTGGATAGGACACTTGGGATGTGATCCTTTCAAATTGCCTTTTAATTTTACTCCCCATTAAATTAATTATTGACAAGTCCTAGAACCCAAGCTACTCCAGCCAACTGTTCATGGATTTGTCATGTATGCTTACCAGTAGAACTCATAAGTCACACTGTACTATAAATTGTGTAAGGCAGTTGGAGAACAGAAACAGTCCTGCATGGTTTATCTAAATAATAAGCACAGTTTTAATGGTAAACATTCCCTCTGAACTTTCCAAGAACATCTTATAGCATTCAAAAATTTACTGCAGGAATTCTCAGATAGTGATTTTACATAATGGTTAAATGTAGGAATACCACTCTGTTGCAGGAACAGTAAAAAAGATGAAATATATTGAATAAAGTTTTTATTGTGAGTTATTTCCTCAGCTCTGTAGCACCATCAATTTTTTCTCCCTATATAAAAATAATGAAGTCAATAAATGTGTTTAGGTGACCTCTGAGACTTAGAAAAAGGATGTTATGAGATGGGTGAATAATGGGTACAGTATTTTGTTCAGATACTGAACAGCTGGAGTAGACAATGCTGGCATCCCAGTTTTCACTAGTGATGCTAATGCACGTTGGGGTTTGATTACGTAGATATCCTATTGTATTGTGGGAATGTGGAAAAGACTCCTGGCCTGTCAGCGCTTCTATCCCACCCATCTATGAAGCTTCCTAATGTGTAAGTGCAAGCAGTAAAGCTGGAGCTTGTGACCGGAATGGGAGCCTGTGGACACATCTGCCCAGCCGCTGCTGACAGCCAGCCCAGTGGCAGAATTGGGCTGCAGCTTCTTTCCAAAACCCATCGGGCCATCTTGTCTTGATGGCTTTGGCAGGCATACAACAGAGGTATAAATAGTTACTAGGTTCTTTTGGAAATGTAGATTTTATTGATGAACAACTGGACTCTATCCCAACCCTGTCCCTGTGGGCTGTTAATTGTTCTGTCTCCTTTCCAAATGAATGGTCCCAGCTTGCTGTACATCACATCAGACAGTAGCAGAGATTTGTTGTGGTGTGGAATTGCTTGCATACTTTACAGAAGCCTCCCATGAATCCCAGAATCCAAGCGCATGGCACTGTGTGCTTCCCTGAGATGGGTGGTGCTCCTGTGAAATTACCTGCTCCCGTACTCACCTTGTCATCCATGTTGAGTGCTCACAGAAGCCAGGAAAATATTTTTCAAGGAAATACACAAATTAGCTTTTTGTTACTAATTCTTATATTTATACCGTTTGGGCCTTTTTCCTTTGCAGGGTGATGAAAAGGAGAGGAATTATGCGTTAGTATTAACAAGTAACAATACAATGAGAATTCTGTGTTAGCTTAACCCTATTTTCTGTATATTTTCTCTGAGTTGTGTTTATTTTCTTTTTATCCTGACAGCTGTTCAAAAGGAAGTGCATACCTTGTCTGCTACTGGCTGACCTCCTCTGTAAATTGGCTAAGAGTGTGTGATTTGCCCTGGAGCAGCTTTTTGAAGTAATTGCTGTAAATCAGTCAATAGATCTGCATTAGCAGCACCTTAAAAACTGCAGTAGTTTGGAAAATGTTGCACTCAATTATGTGTTATCTCTTTTAAGTGCCACTGAATTAAAACATGAGAAAATTATGCGTTTTTAAAAACAGATCAGTAGTGCTTTGATTGTATAGCTTTTAATTTAGAGGGCTTTATGTATTCATTCAGCAGACATTGCCACTGTACCTGCAGGTTCCTGCTTATTGAAAAAGTACTTTCAGGGTGTTGCTCCATACACTGCTCACATTGAAAAGAAGATTATAGGAGGATCCTTTTGACTTGCCTATGTAGGACCTCTTCTGAAACAACTTGCCACCCCTCTGGGCTGGGCCTGCAGCCTGGTGTGGTGTTTTCTCTGTAGGCTGACCCTCTGCTGTGGTGGTGGTGACCCATGGTGCTGCTTTTAATGCTGGAAGGAAGGCAGAGATGCTGGTTGTAGGCAAGGGATGGATCTGAAGAGGGGACTGCCTGCACAGAGGCTTTGCTTAGAGGGAAATGTCAGTCAGAAGAGCAGCTTGAGTATCTGTTTCAGCACGAGTCATTCATGGCTGTCAGACTCAGGTGGCTGTTCAGCTCTTCCACTAAATTGTATGGATGCTTCTTTTGCCCCAGCCAGTTCTTTGCCTCTCGCTGAACTCCTGCTCATAGAGTCCAGCATTTAGGGTTTTTTATTAAGAGAGAGAATATTATTTCAGTTCCTGCCTTTGTCAAATTTTGTGGTTTTGCTGTTCTGTGTTTCTGTTTTCTTTTCAAAGTAAGCCTGCACTTCAAAATCATGGGGAGATTAACGCCAGCAAGGCTGGCTGGCTTGAGGATGCTCTCGGAGGTACATCTAGGAGCCTTTGCTCCTTCATATACAAATCCTGAAGTCCTCTTTTTTGTTATTTATATGAATAATTATATTATTTTTTAAGTAGTGAAAAAAATTATTCAAAATTAGTCTTAGACCTTGACTAGGTACCAGCTTTGACAGAGCTGACCAGTGTTCATCCCCACAATGAACCTCGCCTGCCCTCCTGGTTAAAGGAAAAATCTGGGGATTATGTTTTTATAAAGAACTGTAATTAAGCAATCATAACAGCCCTTTAAATAAATACAGCTTGCATTTCCATTCTAACATGCGCTTCTGATGTTTGTTTAACTTTATTTCTTTTTCACCCCATTGTAGCAGAACAGAAACTCTCCAGCAGGCTTTCAGAATGCTCCCACTCCTCCTGCCTGTCACAGTCTGGGCGCTGCTCATCAGACCCCGACAGCCTCAAGCTGGCAGGATGCCACATGTTGTAACCCGCAGAGGAGAAGTGGGTTTAAGCTGAAAATCCAGCCATTGTTTTGCCCACTCCCAGATCAGAATCTTTTAAAGCAATTAAAACGTAATTGTGATCAGCATTCATGTATGTTCATCTCAGGCTGTGTAAAGTTCAGCATTCCCTGGAGCCAGAGATCTGGGCTGGTTTTCCAGAAGTGCTCAGCATCCACCAACTCTTGTTGAGAACAACAGGGGTGCTTCTCAAGATTGAATGCTTTGAAAATCTCATCATGTCACTTTATTTATTTATGTAGAATTGTGGATGCACAAATATATACAACATGCCCAGAAACAAGCACGCACACATACATGAGAGCTCGAGGGTCTGGAATTTCAAAGGAGCCTGGGAGAATTCAGTGAGACATGGGTGCCTAATTAGAATTCATCTCCTTCCTGCCTTTGGCATAACTTAAACCTACAGCTAAATTAATACCAAAACATGACCAAAGGGCAGCAGGATAATTCAATAAAACCCACAAGAAGCAAGCCAGGCAAATTAGCCTTCCTTTCACCAGTCTTGCATTTACCTATTTCTTATTTTCAAAGATGGAAGGAAAATGACAAATGAATGCCAGAGCTCTTTAAGATACTGCCCTTAAGTGCGATGCTTTAGGCTGTCTGTGGCCAGGACCTATCTCTGGTTATGTATTTATACAGACAGTGCAAGGGGTCTGATTTTTTGTTGAGATTTCACTGTGCAGTTGTGCTAGTGCTCTTCTTGATGATGAAGGTGATTTCTTCGCAATGAGGGTGGTTTCTTCATGAGAAATGTGGTGAAACACTGGCCCAGGTTGCCCAGAGAAGCTGTGACTGCCCCCTCCCTGAAGGTGTTCAAGGCCAGGCTGGATGGGGCTTTGAGCACCCTGATCAAGTGGGAGGTGACCCTGCCCATGGCCAGGGCTCAGAACTGGATGATCTTTACGGTCCCTTCCAACTCAAACTATTCTATGATTCTATGACTCTATAAAAACCATCGCCAGATAACAGAGCACTTTTGGGTACTCGTAAAATTATCCTGTAAGCCATAAAATCATGGCAGAAGCAGAGCATCTTTCTTCTTCCATATACTGCAAAACAAACAAATACGAAAGCTCTTGGTTTAGGACTTTGCAGAATCTTGTTCCTTCTCTATACGTAGAAAAAAAAATCCTGCATCCTGGAAGGTGATTTACCAAAGCAATCATTTTTATAGTAGTGCACAATACAGTTCACATTCCAGCCATGGACCTGGGAGGGAGGAGGGCACCTGAGTTCATGTCTGGCACCTCTGCTCAATCTGGTGCAGGTACTCCAGGCAGCCCAGCAGCATAGAAAATGGAATACATGCATAAAAAGGCTTGTACAGCACCTTGAATCTTCATATCTTTTCTGTCCAGGATATGTCTGCAACAGGGAGTTCGGCAAATAAGTCTAGAGACAGTAATTGTTCTTTTGAGACAGCTGTGTGGAAGGAGGAATTTGAATGCCTCTCTTTCTTAGCCTGGGGGAGAGCCAAGTTTGTTTGCAAACCTAGAACACAATTGCCTCTCTGGTTGCTGAATGTTAAAAGAAATTGGCTGCAAATTTAGGATGAGATGCAATCTCTCTTTCCATTTTCCTTATAAAAAGCTTACAGGACCAGGCCTCTAAGCACAAGAGGACTTTTAATTCCTGTGTCCTGCCCAGATGTGGTAAGAAATTGGTACCACATCCATCCTCTGGAGATGGTACCTGGATCTGCTCAGAGACCAAAATTGTGGTCTGGGATGGCAGGTGTGGGAAGGTGTGTGGTCGGTCCCTCTGTCCAGCTGTACAGGACCCCTGAAGGGGGTGGAGCCTGACTCTCTGGTTTGCAATTTTCATCATGAATTCTGCTTGGGTTATGTTTGACCCAGGGCATGAAGCCTTGAGGGAGAGCAGTTTGAAAGTGTTAGAGCCAAGTGTTTTCTTCCCTTTTTGCTGATGTCGATCTGTGCTTTTCTCTGTGAGCTGCTTTATGGAGTTAGAAAGAATGAATCTCAAACCATTTTCTTTTCCAGAGCTGGTCAGGTTTGCTGCAGTTCTCTCACTTGTGCATTCAGACGGTACTGACAGTGGAGAATAGATTTTTAATTAAAGGAAAAAAAAGTATTAACAAATGCCTTACATCAAAGCAAACAGTTTCTAACCTAACTAGCCTAGGATGCTTGCCCCTGCCAGGCTCCTGGACAAACACACTTCACCACTGTGATCTTAAGAGGCTGAAGTATCTTTCAGACAAGCTCATTCCTTAGACTTAATTAAAACCTAGTTCACTCCTTTATTCAATTTATGAGGCCTAGCCAGTAGGATTAAGCGATTACAGGCAAAAAGCCCCATTTGTGAAACACTCATAAGCTCAAGCTGCTAGACTGCTCAGTTGTACTCCATTAAATTAATAAGGAATGAATAGGCTGATCCATTATGAATAAAGCTGTGGGGAGCCTCAGCATTGCCTCAGACTCTCTTCACACTCCTTAGAGAACAGTTGTGCAAAATGATTATGTTCGTATTCATTCAATTGGAATTCTATAAAAGTGGAATGCATAAATTACTCTAAAGATGGAGAGTTTATCTTAAACATTAACTATGTGTGTGAATTAATAAGACTATTATAAAACCATTAGCATTCAGTGTATTTACCTACATATGCTGCATACCTAAACTGAATTCAACAATTGTTCCTAATTACTATTCTTGTTGTGTGATCAAGCTGTGGTTCATTTTCCCTTCTAGTCATAATATTTATGAATTACAGTTTTTCCTGTTAAAACTTCCCAGTCCCCAGAATATAGTAGAACACTGGACCATTAATATATTGGGAAGTGAAAGTTGAGCAGATGCTTACAGATGTGTTAAAATAAAACACCAAATAGCACTTGCAAGTGTATATGCAATCAACCGAAGTTTTATCTTTTACAGAGTACTAGAGGAGGAAGAATGGCAGTGACACCTGGGTGAGTCTCCCCTGTTAGGCAGGACCCAGCAGAATCCTAGTATTGAAATGCAGAGGGGTGCAGGATTCATCCACTGCCCTTTGCCAAGTCATGACCCTGCACAGTCTGTTTACTCTGGAAGAATGCTATGTGACATAAAAGGTAAAAAACCAAACAAAAACAACCCCCAAACCCAAAATGAGGTTGTGGGGTGGTGGGAAAAAAATGTTAGAGGACTTGGAAAGAAAGGAGTTAAAATCAGCTAACGTGGGTTAGTTGGTAAGGGTAAGTGCTGCAACAGTAAGGAGCAAGGGTACACTGTGCAATGAGAGCAGGGCTCAGGGCTGAGCTGCTATGGCAGGTATTTCGAACGAGTGACTTTTCCTCCTGCGCTGCTTCCCCCTTTCTGCCCTTTGGCCCTGTTTGACAGCAACTGGAGCAGAAGAGCTACTGGGGTTACTGAGCTGATTTGCCAGAGACTGGGCTGAAGTGACAAAGGCTGCCTTATTAGGACTGATCTGATGTGATCCCAGTGAAACGGTGAGGAGGAACAGCTCGGCATGGGGTTATGTTCCATGCTGTTCCTGAGCAGAGCTGGGAATTTACGTGTCAGCACAGGTTAGCTGGCACATCTGACCTTCATTGTTCCCAATGGAAACTGCGGTAGTGTATTAATCTTCCACAAGGGATATCACTGTCTCGCAGCAGCTCGGGAAATCCCCCAGGACGCTCCTGGAACAACAGTAATTCAGCAAGAGTTCACACAATGTTAGAGCTCTGTGAAGTGTTTGCAGCAAATCTTGCCTGGACGGGAAGGGAGGTGTGGGAGGAGGAGGGAAAACTGGTATTGAGCTCAGCTGTGTTTGAGAGCAGACGTTAACCTTTCAGGCAACTCAGACATGGTGGGAGGTTTGCAACAGGAAAATCTTGGTAATTCTCTTGAAATGAAATAGTCAGATAGATAAAAGAAGGTGGAAATTAGTTTTTTGGCTTAATCTTGATTCTGAAGTAGAATATCAACCTCTACATCTGAATTTTCAAGTGAAAGACAAAGAATTTAAACTAGGAAACTTGAAGGGGCTAAAAGCCAAAGAAACTGATTTTCGGTTGAACCTTTAGGAAATGGAGTAACAGAGTTTTAATACAGCTTAGCGAAAGTAGTAGTTGAATCAAAGCACTATTGCCTTTGATACACAAATAACGGCATGCATGGGTAAGTAAGTCTATAGATTGTAACGTGCCGAGTGGCTGCTGAACTCCATTTATGTACTTTTAGAATAAAATGGTAGGAGTAAAGAAACTTTTTGGTCGACTACTGGATGTCCTGGACCTGATCTTCTCACCTTTGGTTACATAGTCCTGCCTGGCATGTTGTGTCTTTGAAATGTACCTTTCCCCCTCTGGCCTGTCACACATCCCTCGACTGTGTTCTGGCCTAAGCAGAGCACAATCTGTTGGTTCTCACCAGGGCTGAGTGAGGGCTGGGCACATCCATCCTGATCTGGGTGCCTTGGAAGGGCTCTGGAATTCTGCAAAGATACAGCATGCAGGGGCAACCTCTGCTTGCTTGCTGTGTTCTGGAGACCTTTCACCCGGAAGGCCTGTCTCAAGACCCAGGGTTACTTGATGTCACCAGGCCCTCTGGATGGCTTAATCTAGGCTTGATCAAAGGGATTAATAAATGAATTCTTGACTAAGCCTGCATGTGAAGTCTGTGCTGGAGAAAGGCTCATTCCTTGGCCCTACTCCAAGAGAAACGAATCATCAAGAACTACATGCAGATTTATGGTTTGGGATTTCATTTTTTTGTTGAAAGCAGGTGAAAATGGTTTTGTAATCTATTTCCAACACTACATTTGCAGACATGCATGGATTTGTTAGGTTATCTATCTCCTACTCTTACAGTTTGGTTAAACAAGGTTGTGGAGCAGTCATTAAAATGAAAACCAAAGTGTTGTCCCAGAGTTTTATCTTGTCTTGAGATAGTTCTTTTCTTTTTCTTTTTAATGAAGGGGTTTTTTTTGCATTAAAATATGATTTTCTTGCTACTTACACAAAAATGACATAATAGGAAGACAGAGATAACACAGGGGCTGTAGAATTTTTGCATTTTATGAGGCAGCAGCCCAGTGGCCTGTAAGATCCAGTATCTATCCCCAAAGAAGATTAAAATCACTTGGCCAGCCAGCCAGTGCAAGATGGCAACAATTCTTCTGTGATCCATGCACATGATCAGTGTATTTCCAGAGCCATGGGGACTGTTAATCCATGTGACTTATGCTAAGTAAAATAGTCTGACTACAGCTATTAGTACTTTGTAGGTCCTGTGCTATTTGGATCTCATCAATGTGTGACATGGTTTATGAGCTAGATAATGTGTGATGTGTGAATGGGTACACAGGACAGGGAGTGCCTCTGCTTGTGCGGCTGTGTAAAGGCCAAGGTCATGTTGTGCATGTGCAGTAAGGGTGAATGTCTATCTCCTTAGCTCAAGAGAGTTAGGAAAGTGTTTGCTTCTAGCCTGGCTTTGCCTTAGAGGGGAAATGAGTCTTGTGGTTAAAGCACAGCAGCAGCTGATTTCATGTCACTGCTGATGGTACTTGAACTTACTGGAAGATGCCTTCAATCATGCTAGTGGCCATTCTGAGTGCATCAGCCAGCTCATCTTCACCTGCAAAAACTCTTGCCCCAGTGTTGATGTCTGACATAGAAATCTGTGTGGTCCAGAGTATCTGCAAGAGCATTGAATAATGAGTGCTTGCTAATTCACCACGGAGGAGGGTGGATCCCTCTCAAGACAAGACAATCAGGACTATCAAACTTGTGTTCCATGAGATGCTACAGCAATGTGTCTGTTGGGAACAAATGCCTTTGTACTGCTTGAGTCCCCTCACCCAAGCAGTCACACCTACATGACAACTGTGGCAGGTCTTCAGGTTTCAGATGTGTTTGACTGAAAGAGCAAGTAGAAATGTAACCCCTGTTCCTCAACAAGTTCTTCATGGTAGTGTGGGTGATCCCAGCCTGGTATAATTTCTCCTTGATGTGACATCTAATATCAACTTTTTGAAAGACAGATTTGATAAATAATAGTAATAGATACCATGGATAATTCCCACATGAATGCATATGTTCCGTTTTCCAGTGCTGTACTTGTATGTATGGATTTTGTATACTCGGAACCACTGCTTACACCATGACATGGAAACAGAAGCAGCCACTGTATGTGGAACTAAGGAGTCATTTCCTCCTGTACTAGTGATTGTTATTTATTTGACAGCTTGTCATGGAAGATGAAGCAAAGTGATGTTTCTAGGGTCATGAAGAAGGACACCTATTTATTCTGTTACCTTCTATGACCTTCTGGGGCAATATGGATCATTTGCATTTCTTAGGATTCTGTGATAATACATTCTTGCTCACCGTCCTCAAAGGGAATCCTTCCTTGTCTCAGTGAAGCAACAGGTAATGATATGTACACACTTATTAGATTTCCTTCAGATTTTGCATTCCAATGTTACACATCATATAGACATCCTCCCTCTTGAAAACAAATAGAACACCAAGGAATAGCAGCGCCCATGCTGTAACATCACAGGAGTCCCAAGAAGGACGCTTCATTAGTAATGTTTACGTTCTGGGATGTATACATTTAACTATGTGATTAGTCTGGGAAACTATGGGAAGCATAGAAACGCAAACCTCCCTCCTAACTGACAGTCCTCAGGAGCATAGGCTGGAGCTGAGGTAGAAGAGGTATTTAATGTGCAAGGAGCCAGCAGAATTGTCCCAGGAGACAGCACTATTTTCTTTGTAATGTTCACCATATTGCTTGCTGAAATACGAATTAGCAGGGGGAGGAAATTGATCCCTGTCCTTCTTAATGGAGGTTGAGTGGGGCTTCAAATAAATTGACTATTCTGTTAAAAAGTAATTCTCACAAAAGCATAATGCTGCGAAGGTTGAGAGCGCTAAAGGTCAACTTGATTATAAATGATAGCTGTATAACAGTCTAGGAAGAAGTTCTAAGGTTCTGTAAAGTTTGAATAGGGATAAGTGGCCTGTTATGTAATTTTCCATTTCTTGCAGTATCTTGCCCTTTTTTTTGCCAATTTGCCTTTTCCTTAAGTGTTGTATTTTGGCCAGTTTCCCTGAAAACCTGCTAGTAACTCAGCATTCACTAAAGGTCTGCAAACCAGATGACCATGTAACCATGATGTTCCAGTTTCCATTGCATTCACCTCTGACTTCCCATGGTACCAGCACAATTGGTCTGGGTACCCAGCATGTCAAGCCAGTCCCAAGGTGCTGAGGTTCTGTTGTTCTGTGGCAGTATCAGGGATTAAGGGATGAAGCTATGCTGCCTTTTTTGGTCTACAAGCATGTAATTCCAATGAGCAGTATCCCCACCAGGGTAATAAACTCTTAAATAACAGTAATGTAGCAACCACAATAATGAAAAAAGTGATTAGATTCTACATAAAAATATAAAGCTCATTTGATCCTAAGGTCCCTGGTGGAACATTACCTGGACTTTTATTTAAAATATAACATCTATTACTTACATCTTTTTCAAGTCCTTTGTTAACACTAATATAAAACACCAGTAAAATTGTCATTGGAGGAATTTAATAAGGAGTGGGTATGACTCAGTGATCCATGCCGCTTATTCTGAGTCCTTCCATTAATCTAAACTAGAAAAGTGCAAGATGCTCTGCTTGAATATTTCATTACTGAACGCTACTTTGCATATGCAAAACGAGTGAAGGCAGATAAGATCTCTTCTTTAAAAGTAGAGCTCTTTTCTCTCCTGAAATGGGAATAGCTCAACAAGCACATCATTTTCATGTAATGTGAGAGTCCCTTCTTGTACTTTTACTGGCTTTTCATTCATGATGGTTTCCCTGTAAGCCCAGATTAACTCCAGTGATCTAGAATGACACTGGGAGTTTTCTTTCACATTTATGTCAGGAGATCCAAGAGTAGAAGCTCTTGCCAAGCCCCGCTCTGCAGTCTACCTTCCTGTATTTCTATTCTATCCAATACTGGGATCAAAGAAACTCTGCTAAACGTTGCTTACCTCCCAGTATTGATAGTATAGACATTACTGACCCTGTGGGCAACCTTCAAAAGAATCTGAATTCCAGTGGCAATTTTTTGTGTCCCTTCCTGTATTCTGTGCAGTTAAGCAGAAATATATTCAGATTTCTTCCATTTCCTCCATTCTCTGTCAGTACCACACTATTTCCTACTGAAGGCTCTAGCCTTCCTGTTATATTAGTGAGGAATTAATCCGTTGTACTGTAAGTAAGAACACATGGCAAGCCATTCATCTCCAGCCAGTGCAATGGACACAGATTTGTTCTAGAAGTGTGCAGCCCAGAATGGGAAATGGAAGGACAATGTTTTTCATAGCGGTTATATTCTCAAGTCAGAGACAGGTTTGAAGCTTTAGAAATTGCATTAACAGGTCGGGTGCATTAGCAAATCCTCCTGTGAGGTTCAGCAAGGGTGTTGGTCTTTGAGGTTGTGATGTAAAATAAGCTCCTACCTCCCTTTGTACAGGAGCTTTCTGTGTTCTCTGGGGCCAGGGTCTACCTTCATTGCTATGTGCTTTCTATCCCATGGGAGCAAACGAATTTAGGTAAAGAACCACATCGCTCCTTGTGTTTTGAGTCTATGAGTGTATTGACAGTCATCCTGGGAGCTCCCTCAAAAATGTGTGTGGCAATTTAAAATCATCAATATCTCCCTTGATTGACATAGTCCCTCCAGCAGCTGGTGAACATGCGGGACGTGTCACACATATTGAAATCCACTCTAACCCGGTCCTTGATCTGATTCTTTGGTCATACCCACCGCTTGTCTCACTAGGTGTGTATGGTCAATCACAGCTCTAGGGCAAGGATTGCCTCTTTGGTTTAATTATGCATATGGGTGTGTAATGCAACAGGACTAGTGTTTCTAGGGAGATAAATGTGAGATAAATACATCGTGGTAATCAAGGTAATAGACTGCCTGAAATGGATGTGATAAAAATGTCACCTTCTCAAAACAGTATCTACCAGAGCTCCCTTTACCTGAACAGCAGATAATAAGTCCCTACAAAGACAAAAGTCATGTTTGCAAAGCTGGCTTGGGTTATTTTCCATGGAGCTGACTGCAGCATCAACCAAGTTGTTAAAACACCTTTGTTTTTGAAGCAATGAGCCTTTTAAAACCAATATTGCATGGGTAGCACTAGTGAATAGGAATTGAAAGAAACATGATACTGTGCTTGTCCTCTTACCAGTCATTGACTGAAAATGCTCACAAAAGGAATAAAAAGTACATTTGCCTTGTTAATACAATTTGTATTACATATTCATAAACCATTTTATAAAGCTCCCAAGGAAAAATTCAATTGTACTGAAAGCACATAATGGTAGAGCGGCCATACAGAAAACAGGCAGCATGTTACAGAATTAACCGCACAATGAATGAAATGCTGTGTCTATAATAAACCCATTCAGATATGAATTATGAGAGAGTAGATGAAATGTTTGTTAAGCAATAAAGCTTGCAACCCTACATGTAAAACTGAATGGCATTTATCATAAAATATTGTGGAGGATAGAGGCTGAATATGTGTTACAAATTGACTGAATTAAAAATAATCCAAGGAAAACAAGCTTTTGGGAGACTGAAAATTTTAGGAAATGAGTTCATAAGCTGTTCAGCTCTGACCCTAAGTCCCCTGATGCCAAGGAAAAGAGAGGCAAGAAAAAAAGAAGAACAGAATAATTTCTTAGAGGTCTGCAGTTATGTTGTCTCAATTTTAACCTTCTAAATTTTGTCAGATGATCACAATTCCCACTGGACAAACAGAATCTCACTGGAGTGGAGGGCAGAGTATTGGCCCAGTGGTGTTTGGTTTGTATGATTTACAGTGGAAGATTTTTATTTTCCCTGAACTATTTATCGCAGTAAGGCTGTTGTACTGAGGGAAGGATGGATGGTATTTTGGTTGGACCTTAAAGAGATATGTGGTATGTTTTCTCAAAAGACCTTACCAGATATCACAGTACAAACAGCAGAATTGCTAAAGAACATATGGTATGAGATCTCATACCAAGCTCTACTGAAGTCTACTTCTCAAGATTACCCAGCTTACGCTTTTGCTCTTCTTGCTTCCAAAAATTGTAAATACTTAGGGTTTTTACAACAAGATGGAAATATTGTACTCAGGATCAACAACAACAAAACCACCACAGTCTTTGAATTAGATTTAAAATTCAATTTGGTGCTTATGGTATAGGGGGATAAAAAGTGGGCAAGATAAATTTCAACAACAAATAACAGTTGTAGCTATGAAAACATAGGATAATTAAGAAAAAAGAGAGAAATCAGAGCTGTAGAATCCCTGCTTGAGAAGGTTAAGAGCATTATTCCTTTTCTTAAGCTTATGGAGATGCTTTTTAGGTCATTGCTCTCCTTTTCAAGCAGTGAACAATGACCATTTCTCAAAGCAGTTAAATGTATAAAAAGAATTCTGGAAGCCAGAATACAAAGTTGTGTGACTGGTGACTTTGAGGTGGTTGGTTCTGACTGAGCACATAAACCAAAGATGTGTAGCCAAGTGTCACAGACAGTGTTTACATGGTCTTTATGTGTTTGCTTTCCCCAGAATCCCTGTTTATTTGGATGGGTTTCACTCTGATGACATTCTGGTAGGGTCCATCAGACCAGAGGAGTAAATAGCTGACTTGACTTACCCCAGTAAACATACCTGACTAACCAGCAGATCTCCTGTCATCTCTTTGACCATGCAGCCCAGCAGAATCTTTTTTAGTTTGCATTAGCTTGCTGTTTTATTAAATAAAGGGATTCTTCTCCACAGAGCCACATGTAGAAAGCACTTGGAGCTGTTATCCAGGAGTGTTTTAATTTCAAGAGGTAATGCTGAGCCATTTCTATGGAATGGGAGCTGCAGGACCATTATTGCAGAGGTAAATATAAAAAAAATGAGAAGAAATTAACTCCAGTAGGCTCTATTTTGCTTCCCTGCTGAATGGATGTAGTTTACTATGTATAAGATCCTGTGGGGTTTTTTTGTCCTTTTTTTCACTGGAAAAATCACACTGAGCACAAACAGGCAGCGGCATCTTCTGGTGTGTCAAGAGGGGCTTGTGATCTTGCCCTTTAAGAAATGTGGCATGTGCCCAGCACTTTGGGATTGCATTTTATTTGTAGGAATACAGGCTATGAAAACCTCCCTTCCTATTGAGGAAGAAAAGCCTGTTAACTTGTCAGCCTGCATCTGAGAGGCCAAGGGTTCAAAGCTGCTCATCAATGTTGGTTACCATTCCCCCCTTAGTGCCTTTGGAAGTATCAAATTTGCCAGTTATTGACTGCATTGCTGAGTAATCTGTTGTATAAGCACAATTTCCATAAAGGACATAAGGGCGGGGACATGTTCACCATGCTTTTTAAGATATGGTTGATTTGATTTTCTTTTTTTTTTTTCTTTAAATATATTTCTCTCAAATAGTAAATTGTAACAATATCATCGATTGTGTTCTGCTCATGGAGCAGTAACGTCTATTGGGCTTTTTTCTTTTTCTTTTTTTGCTCAGGGAGTGGAAGGAGTGGAGGAAGAGAAATCCCTTTGTCCCCTAGAGAAGTGGGCTTTCCAGTCGAGGTCAACAACAGGACAGTATGCGATCTGTTAGCATCTTACAGACCAGGCAGATCCCTGAATGTGACATCTTTCTCTACACTTCAGTAGAGAAATTTACTTCATATTTTCACATCTAGGCCTTAATATCGAAACACCATGTCTTTCTTTGATTAACAACTAAATTCCCTCATGATTTGAATAAATCTGAAGGAGAATTCTCTACGAGCATCATAATTGTAGAGTCAGTTGAGGGGAAAAACATGCTGTATATAATCTGCCCTGGGCAAAGAAAATGCATCAGGTTTTGAAATGCTGAGTGCAGGCAATTCAGCAGAAAGTGAATTGTGGATAGAAACACAGTCTTCAGCTGGTGGAACAACAGCAAGGATGTCTCAGTCAATTCTGTCTTTTCACTGTTTACTTTCTGTAATTGCTAGTGAAGAGGTAATATCACTCAATGAGGTGAATTTCATCCTTCGATACATGCGCATAATTATCAGTGACCTTTTATATCTGAGCAAGGATTGATTTTGATGAAAGCTCCACCTCTGGTTCTTAGGGCAGGGTCTTGTCCAATTTGTTTTACATGCTCAACAGTCATTATTTGGATGAAGCAATCCTGGGGATTGGCTATTATCTATAGATCTTCCAGGATACATGTCAAAGTTAAGTAAAAATAAATAAAACATTAAATTAACATGACCATTTCTTTTCCTAATCAGATAGACATTTCAGTAGCTCTTGCTAAAGTAACAAAATCTCTCCAGCAGGATTCAGTTGATATGAAAGGATTATTAAGAAAAGCAATTCGACAAATGTGTTATGCAAGGGCAGGGTTACTGAGGATAAACTAATCTGGAAAAATTGGAATTTGCGTCTGACAAATATTTTCCTATTGCAAGATGCGCAGACCTGAACCAAACCTTCTAACATTGTCAAATAGCTATTGTAATTTTTTGGCTGTTCTGAAACAGATCTCATCCTCCAGATTGGCCAGGTTTTCTGACATATCAAAACAGGAGGTCAGGGGACTCACGTAACACATATATAATGCCCATTGAGGAGGCGAGACAAAGAGGGAGTGCTCAAGCTTATGTGACCAGTAATCTTAGGTGTGATGATTAAATGCAGAATCCTGCATCTCTGGAAGAATCTCTGTTGAGCATAGGAGGAGCTCTCAGCTTTCCGAATCAGATGGCAGAGTGCTTTGTGTCTTCCTAAATGAAAGTCCAGTTCATGGTCTGGACAGCTGACAGTAGCGTGGTGTGTGCCAGAGTCTCCCTCTGGCTTTATGAAGAGCGGTAGGTGCTCTGCGCCTACATGTCTCTACTTGTTTACACAAAAAATATTGGCTCCCAAAATTAGCAAATGCTTTTCAAGAATTTTGTCCAAACACTTCACTGCAGTGAGTCAATAGCAGAGGTATGAACAGAGCTTAGGGCTTCTTGCTCCTGGCTCTGTGCACTAACCACCAAGACCATTACTTCTCTAGCCAGGGCCAGAATGAAGATGTGAAAATACCACAGGCAAAATTTTTTGTTTCCCAATTTTCCACTCAGTTTTGCAGACTCAGGAGGTTTGGTTTGCTCTCTGGGTGGAGCAAGAGGATGCTATTGGCTTTGCTGTGGAGTTCTTTCCTTCTAGGTGTATGGAAGATGTGTCTTTCCTCTGACCTCTGCCTGAAGGTGAATGGAGATGTATGCTGAGTTATTTTGCCTTCAGAGAAGCTGGTACAGAAAGAGGGGTGAGCCAGGAGACCTCAGCCGGTTGGGGGAGAACGAGCAGGCCAGGAACTGTGGTCAGTCCTGGTCCATGCTGTTGATTGCATCCTCTGGTGACCCAGCTGAAGGATCGACAGGCCAGTCGTGCCCAGTCATTAAGGAAAGGCATGGCTGTAATTAATGGCAAAGGGCCTGATACAACGTCTGCCTTCTGCATTGTGAAGCCCGCACAGGGCTGCAAACGACGCCAAAGAAAATCAATGTTAAGCAGCTTGTATGGATTTTGCAGAACTATGGAGTGCCAAAGTCCAGACATATTTCTCATTGAGCTGAGTCCTCATATATTTTATTTATAATTTAATGCTAAAATTTATGAAGCAGACGCATGGCAGAGGGAGAACCCGTAACCTTGTCATTTATTTTCTTAAAGCACCAGCTCCTAGATCTAGTAAATAATTACTTCCTCTTCCTTCTCTCTGAATCCCCAGAATAAACTGTAATATGATAGAAATGTTTTCCCTCCGAGTTTGCTTTCTCTGCCTCAGCCATATAACTGAGCTGCCAGTTCCGTATCAGGCAAGGAGTTTTTATCAAAATCGCTCACTGCCAATCACTTGCTTTAAACTAAATCAGCTGATGCTGTTCATCAAGCATGCCATGTTACATTAGAGACTTGGATAATTCAGACACTTAAGGTATGAAAGAAATTAATTGCCTGTATTATTTTCCATCAAAACAAATAAACAGCACTGGATGCCTTTTTAAAGTCAATCAGAGGATTGATTTTAAATCAAATTGTGTTTCACAATAGTTCAGGCACTCACCATGAGAAGCTGTAATCATGGGGCTTTAAATATGGATGCTGTAATTTCAGAATGTCACATGCTTTAAACCTTTGTATTGAAATTTAAACCATTGCCATAAGAAAATAAAAAGAGTATACATAAAAATGTATGAAACATGACAGCACCATTAACAGCCCTGTTTGGAGGGAGGAAGGATTCTAACAGAACACAGTATTTACTGCTCTCTCTTGTGCTGCTCTGCTGCAATGTTAGAATCTCCTTTTCCCCAAAACTATGGATCAGGCTTTTCCCTTTCTGACAGCTGCTACGTTTGTCTCATAACACTCAGATGAGATGCCGAGATGCAGGATTTCTGCTGGCATACGTTCACCTGGGTCAGCACTGCTGAGCTCCCAGAGCTTAATTGAATTGTACTGGAAACCTGTGAGGGAAGAGGCTGCCAGGGCAAAACACAGGTTACTGCAACAGAGGAGACCTGATGACAGGAGAACCCAAAATGCTTTGTTCCGTTAAATTGCCAAGAGCAGGTAGGAGTCCAAAACTCACACAAGAGTCCTGGGTAAGGATCCAAAAATTACATCTATTTTCTTGTTCACTGGAATTACCCAAGTGGTCTGGTTCAGCAGAATCTGAGCTGGGAGTCTCAGGGAAACGGCTGTCACATGGGATGTCTTGTTGAATTTAGTTAAACAGTTAAATATCCCCACTTCTATAAGCAAAAGAAAAGAAACTTCACCTAATACAAAATATCTCTTATTTTCTTTAACAAAACCATCTGTTTCCTCCCTTTTATCCCCCCTACCTCCCCTTTTTTCATGCCGTAAATATGTCAGTTGTTTAAAAGATGTGACCGTCCTTATAAATGTATAGAATATAAGCTGGGTTGTAAAGGATTCAGGTTCATGAACTATGTTTATACAGTCTATTGTTTAGTACTCATGAATAATTGATTCTTGTCCTTCCTGCACAAATATTCAATCAGATACCATTCAAATTGATAGCAGGTGTCTGATCGAGGGAAAACCGGCAATGATCTCTGACTACAGATGGGATTGTAACACAGCTCAACTTCAGCCATGGAGCACTAAGCGCATCGTGCACTGCAAACAGTACCTGTTGAGAGAGAGAGCTGCTAATTAAAACAGCATGCTGTGTAATTGTCTGGTATGTTTTGGCTAAGTAACCACCCTAAAGCACATTTATTGCGTTTTGGGTTGATGTGTGTATCTGTGAAATGGAGAATGGATTATAATTTTTAAAAATTGCTTGTTCTGATGAGCGGTGAGATTATGCAGGGATAAGAATACAGTTTTATGCAGTCTGTAATTCCATTGGATCCTTAAATTCCTGATATTAAAAAACTATCTATGCTTTCCCCAGACCATGCGATGACCAGGAGACACAGAATAATTGCATTATGTGATACATTATTTAAGATCTAGTAAGAAGGAACCTGTTCCTTAAAGAACAGATTCTTTCAGATTAATTACAACTTTCCACAACCAGAAGCTCCCTCAAAGTTACTTTATATACAGAAAGAAAACAAAATGTGCATAGAGACAGAGCAGGAAGCAGGACCAGATTATGTGCCTTTGAACCTTGGAGCAGCACTCATTTCTTGCTCAAGGAGGTTTGTTGACATGAGCAGTTATGTCTGATATGGAAAGAGGAGCTGCAGAGTGAATATAGATATATAACTGGAACTTTGCTCCCAGGCACATGAAAATAAGTCTGAGGAGTCAGAGGTCCAATACGTTCCAGCTAAAGGGAATACAAGTTTGGTCATTGAATTAAGCAAGACAGAAATCAGTTCTCAATTGGTGTTAGGAAATACAGAGGATATTCCATGTGTAATTAACTGACATTAATAGGAACTCTTTGGAATAGCTGTTGGGCAAATATGCAAATAGTTGTTATTTTTTGATGTTATTGTCATGCTGAAACTATTGTGGGAGGCCTCAGCCTTCTGGATGGTGCGGAAGGGCAGGTAAGCAATGCACTGGTGGTTGTGTGGTTTAAGTCAGAGACCCAGAGCACTGTGCTGCCAAGAAGAAAGTACTTCGATTCACTCTCATTGCTATCCAGTGCATGGAGTTCCTTACTACATTCTGCCAGAGTAATTTTACAGTTTGCTTCTTCCCCCATGCCCTCCCACCCCTTTGAGTTTAATGTTTAAAGACAGAAAATTGGAAGCTCTGAAAATTATTTTCTTCTGCTTGCCAGTGAAGACAGTTTTCCATATTTCTTTACTTACAGCACTTTATATTTTCATCCTCTTCCCCACCAAAATGGCTCTGTAGGTGTAGAAAGAAGATTCTGTTGTATAGCATTCATTTCCATTCAGTCTTTGATCATAAATACTTGACTATGATCAAGGAAAGATAATGTTTACGGGTGGGATGTGCTCAGGCCACAGACATTAAATCAGTGAATGGTCAGTCATGTGAGGCTAAGAGTTTCCGATAGTCCCATTGGATGTATACGTTTGAACTACACAGCTGTTTGCACTGAATAGTTTTCCCACATCTTTCAGCTTGCAAGGTCTGTATTTCCAAAAAAAAATAATTCAGCCATGGAGTATAAACTCTCATTGTTTATTTGCATCTTAATTATGGCTGGCAATTCTTGAATGGTATCAAGCTACCTCCCCCACATCCTTCTCAAACATTCAGATCCATCTTACAGTCTCCATGTACTTGATTGATCATTCAGATCTGTCTCACGGTCTCTGTGCACTTGACCCATCCTTCAGATCCCTCATACAACATCTGTGCACTTGACCCTTCCAGTCCCCTCTGACACCCAAGCATTCTGGAAAGCTGCAGCTCTCTGCTTGCAATAGAAAGCAGGGCTGAGGTGCTGCCTCTGCTCTGCCAGCTGTTAAAACCAAGGTGTATTTTAGAGACCTTTGCTTGGTCAATTTAAAAGCCCTTTTTGGGCTTCTTATTTGGGCAAAGTGCTTCAGCTCTAGGGTGGCATCAAATGTAAAAGTTCTCTTTCTTTTCTTTTTTGAATACTAAGCAACTGTCTGTTTCTGAAGGTTCAAACAAACGCTTTAGTTGTACTCTGTCTGCTCAGCACTCCATTGAACAGAACCTGGTATTTTTAGGGAGCACAGACCCTGAAGCCAGTAGCACACTAAAATGCTCAATCTTCCATAAATATTACCCTTCCCCTGACCTTCCTTCATTTTCCATGCTGGATTCCACTTCTGAATCTATTCATTTTGAATAGGCAGCAAAATCCTTCCTTGGAATCAAGAGCACCAATACACCTAGCCAGCTGTAGCAGTTCATAATGTCTGTATTATTGAAATATTGGTAGCAGCCTCTGAAACTACAAACAGAATTAGTTGTACCCAGAGAAATACATTTTCTTGCAGTGGCTTGAGTAGCCAGCAATTACTAAGACTATCCTCCTTTCTATAATTTCAGAAGATAACATAGTATTTAGTGCACAAGTGAATGAAGACATGAATCAGCTCTTCATAAAGACTTCGTTTTCCCATAGTTTGTTAAAAATACAGATGGGGCAGCACACAAAGGCAGCAATCTTATCTGTTCTCTATTAAGAGCATTAAGAGCTGGACAAAGGTTTCAAGTTGCCTGACTTTCACTATTAAAGTTTCTCTGCAACCAAACACAAACCTGAAACTGATCCTACAGCCACTTTACTTGCACACATAACCTTAAACACAGGAGTAGCAGACATGACATTTCTGCTGGAGATGTAGACTGTGCTGGCATTCCTTGGCTTGGAATTCTTCACTTTTCTTGTTGCCAAGATTTGGTAGTGTCTTCCTTGCGCTTCTTTGGTGAGCTATCACTCCATAGGAAAACCAATCCAGTAACCAGCAGCTGCTGGAAGGGAGTGACTCTGCTTCTCTGTCCCATGGTATCACTGCCTTCTCCTATTCCCCGAGGCTGCTCACTCTCACATCTGTAGAAAATGCTTTCTTTTTCTCCAATACTTAATTTTCTGACAGTTTAATTCCTGGAATCTGTTAATTTTTCACTGGAGGTGCACAACAAGGAAGCAGGGATGTGCATGACCGAGTGTGTGCAACATTGACTTCCTATAATGGGGGACTTCACCTATAGATTTGCTTTGCCTTAGAAGCCAGGCTGCTACTGTGTATTCGAATGTAGTTTTGAAGAATGTCCAGCTGTTTAGTTCTCCAGGATGGTCTTAGAACGAGTCTATCAGGTTATTAGAAAGGAAATTGGAGCAATGTATTTCTATTCAGCAAATGCTAAAGGGTAATCTCTGAGAATTTAGAGGTTGAAGGAAGCCCTAAAGCATGGGAGAAGTGTAAACGTTTTACCTACCTTTTTAAAAGAAGCAAGAGAAGGGATCAGGAATTGATAACCCAGTCAGGCCAATAGCTATTCCTGGAAACACCTGAAACAGATGTTAAAATAAATCCTTTCTAACTTTTCAAATAAGAAGGTTATAAAAGGCAGTGTAAGACTGAAGTGGTCTGTTCTCAGCCAATCTATCACACTTCTTTCTCTAGAATAATAACCAGCCTGGGGAAAGGGGAAGATATTGCTGAAGTGTCCTGATTTCAGCTTTTGGTTTCGTCTCACATAATGTCCTTGTGAAATAACAGGAAAAAACCATTCCAGTAGAGAGTGCACAGCTGAAGAACTGTTGGGCACCATATTTTACACATCAAGAAAGCACATTAAATTGAATGGAGTATGACAGGAAAACCACAGATTTATAGAATGTGACCTATGAATAGAAGTTGCGGGAACTGATAAACCGAATGAGAAATCATCCTGATAGTCTTTCCAATATAAGAAAGTTAAGCAAAGGCTGGTGCTTATTGTTCTCTTCTCCACTTGAGGGAATTCAAAAGAAACCAATTTAATTTTCAGCAAAGATGCATAAGGATGGCTGGGAGGGAAACTTTTAAACCACATGGGAAATTGAGTAGAGATGCAGGCTTCATCAGTGGGTTTCCAGAACAGGGTAGCCAGATGTTAACGGGTCTGGCACTGCTGATGGTTTAAAGGCTGGGAGGTCCTGTCCTGTGTTATTACCTGTGGAGAGAGACCCAAGAGGAAAGAATGAAAACTGCTGCCAAGAGACCAGTAGTGCACAGTGGGTTCATCAGCCAGTGATAAATAGCTCTTTCTTAGAGATGGGGATGATACTGCTTTCTAAAAAAACTAAAATTCTTCCATGGTGACTTTATGGAAGAATTTTAATAGAATTACATAGATATATACATTTTAATGTAGGAAAAGGCAATGTAAAATGTTATAAAGACATAGCACACTAGTGACAGTCTATCACTGACTGTTTATATATTGTGATAATAGCTCCAACTTCTTATTTTAACCATCAGTTACATTGTGATCTAATAAAAGGTTAGGGTTTTTTGAAGTAACTTTTACTAGGCTCACATACAGTTTTAGCTAACTTACAAATTTTTGTAGGCCTCCTGAGAATGTATAATAATAGGACAGAAGAGAACGATGCAGAATTCATTTTAATTTGCTTGTCTTGGAATGCCCTTTGCTGTTTATATTGCAAATTTCAACACACACCTCAAAGGATCAGAGCGAGTATAAATATCTATACCAATTTAAAAATGTACCATTTTTAGAACCATCATATATTTTCTGGTAAGGCACACTATTCATCATCTTCTGAGAACCATTTTTCTAAGTAATATGTAAGAATACATATACAGCCAATATACAGGATCTCAAAAGCTGTAGTTAGGAACATAAATAAAGCCCAAAGTGCTCAATTTTAAATGTACTTTGTGTTTCTATGGCATCTGGCTGTCTGGATCAGAATGCTTTCAATGGGAGTGAGATGAGTTTCACAAAGTTCCAAAGAAAGTGATAGTTATTGTTTTATGCCTATTTCATAACATCATCCTCCAGAGAAAATGCTGATATTCAGATTATTACCCATCTTGCTTCTGAAGCCCTAACTGAAAATCTGGTTGTGTCTAAGGTCACTTAAAAGTGTATTCTCTTTCTTCTCTCGACTCCCACCACTTTCAGTACTGATAAAGAGAAATATAAAAGCAACAGAGATCAGTTTTCACGGAAAGTCATTGGAGAATTCCCTATTGTCATGTCTCTGCCATACACAATCCAGGTGTAAACCAGAGTGTATATTTATAGAATCACAGAATAGTTTGGAATGCAAGGGACCTTGAAGCCCATCCAGTTCCAACCCTCGGCAGGGACACATTTTGCTGGATCATGGTGCTCCAAGTCCCATCCAACCTGGCCTTGAACACCTCCAGGGATGGAAAGCAGTGTCCATGTCCACTTGCTCATCAGCAGTGACCTGTCTCCAGTCTCCACTGAGTTGATGTTAGAAGTTCTATCCATAACAGTAAGCAGAAGCATCTGAAAGGGAGCATGAATTACTGTTAATGGTGGAGCTAGGGTGTGCTGAACAATTTTTTTTTAAGCAGTTAAATATGTATCTCCACTTCTGTAAGCTAAAAAAAGAAGGAAGCCTCACCTACCCCTAAACATCTGACATATATTTAATAGAAGTATTTGTTTCTGCTTTTAACCTCCCTTTATTTGTGTGCCATAAAGTTCATCCTTGGAGTGTATGTTGAGATCCTTGTCAGACAAAATACATTAGAGCTGCTACTAAGTATATTTAACCACGTCAGTCCTCTCCTGTTGGATTATTTTATGGTATGCCACAGATGTGAAAGAGTTAAAGAACTAATTAGCATCAAGCAAACGTACAACCCCATTTTGTTCTGTAATTCTACCTGTCACTTTTTAATTTCCCATTTCATTCTCATCTTTATTTGTAATTGGATACAAAAATACTAAGCTGTAACTGCTTGTGTTGAGAAAGATGAGAGACAGACCCTGAACAGATCAGCACGCGCATTAGAGGCTGTGCAGTGGGAAAATCTCAAATCAGTTAGAAAGTGATGATTCAACCAAAAATGTCCAGTATGATCTATGTATTGAAGTGGGGAGCTGGAAAGAGCTGAGTTGTGTGGCTTAAATCCTCTAATAGACATTGCGTTTTACAGACCAATGCTTGAACATCTGTATTGGGTGGTTTCTATTGAGGAAATAGCAGTAGCCTTAAAATACTTGGCAATATCCTATACAGAACATTACAGGTTTGAAGACAAGGACATCAGGTTATGTATTTTACTCTGCTGCTTTACAAAGAACTTGAACAATGACAAAAAGCGGGTGAACAAGCATCTGATGTAATGTTCCCTTCAGCACAGATTGCATTCCAGCATGCTGAATAACTCATTTTCCCAAGAATGGAGAGATGGGGGCTTTAACTATTCCTAGAATATTTTTTTTAAAAAAGGCTTCGTGTCGAATTTCTGATTTCTCAGGAACTTCTTGTAAATAGTCCCCAAAGCCCCTGAGGTATTTGGTTTGGAAGTAGGTGCTGGCTCGCTGAAGGGCAGCAATTGTCATAGAATCATAGAATCATAGAATAACCAGGTTGGAAGAGACCCACCGGATCATCGAGTCCAACCATTCCTATCAAACACTAAAACATGCCCCTTGGCACCTCGTCCACCCATGCCGTAAACACCTCCAGGGAAGGGGACTCAACCACCTCCCTGGGCAGCCTGTTCCAGTGCCCAATGACCCTTTCTGTGAGGAATTTTTTCCTAATGTCCAGCCTGAACCTCCCCTGGTGGAGCTTGAGGCCATTCCCTCTTGTCCTGTCCCCTGTCACCTGGGAGAAGAGGCCAGCTCCCTCCTCTCCACAACCTCCTTTCAGGTAGTTATAGAGAGCAATGAGGTCTCCCCTCAGCCTCCTCTTCTCCAGGCTAAACACCCCCAGCTCTCTCAGCCGCTCCTCGTAAGACCTGTTCTCCAGCCCCTTCACCAGCTTTGTTGCCCTTCTCTGGACTCGCTCCAGAGCCTCAACATCCTTCTTATGGTGAGGGGCCTAGAACTGAACACAGGATTCAAGGAGCGGTCTCACCAGTGCCAAGTCCAGAGGGAGAAGAACCTCCCTGGACCTGCTGGTCATGCCGTTTCTGATACAAGCCAAGATGCCATTGGCCTTCTTGGCCACCTGGGCCACTGCTGGCTCATGTTCAGTCGGCTGTCAACCAACACCCCCAGGTCCCTCTCCTCCAGGCAGCTTTCTAGACAGACTTCTCCTAGTCTGTAGCACTGCATAGGGTTGTTGTGCCCCAAGTGCAGGACCCGGCATTTGGCCTTGTTAAACCTCATGCCATTGGACTCAACCCAGCGGTCCAGCCTGTTCAGATCCCTTTGCAGAGCCTCCCGACCCTCCAGCAGATTGACACTTCCACCCAGCTTACTTGTCTTCAGACAAGGATCTGGAAATGGGCAAATGCCGCTGATTTCACAGGGGGACTGAGTGATGGAGAAGGGGTAGGGGAGTACCCATCTTCCCTGCTTTCAGCTTTTCCAGCACACTGTAGACAACATAACTAGGGTGCATAGGTGCCTGTCTTTTGTACAAGTACTTCCTTGGCACTGAATTCTTGGTTTACTTCTCACTGACTTGAAGGCTGAATACCCTGGGTGATTTCAGTGGTCACTGCCACCTCAACAACCTACTTTTTAGATTATTTGATTTCACAACCTTTTTTTTTTTTTTTTCATGAATAGAGAATAGGAAGGTAGAGGGTCTGATTTGCTTGTCTGATGCACTTTGAAATCCCTGAGGCACATGGCTGAAGGCACTTGTTTATGGGCATTACTTTCCAAATACATTGTGCTGTAAGTGATGTTTTCCTAAGAAGTGAAATATTGTGTGAAGCTCTATTGTTGTTGCTTACACCTGCAGTGTCTAACTGGTAAATTTCTGTTTTTTCAAGAAAGGAAAAGTCTTTCCGTATTTCTGATAGAAAAAAGCGATTCAATGTTCTGTTTATAAATATTGAAGATTAAAATGAGAGTTTTGTACCTTGGCCAAACATAACAGGAACATTTGATAAATTCTTATTATGTCCTTGTACTTTTTTATCAGATACTTCAACTAATTTTGGCTCCCATTTCTGCAATTTTACTTCTGCTTCAGTAACATGCACTGCACTGTAAGAAGGAGAACCTTGTCCTTTCCCCGTCTTTGCCAATATCACAGTCATTACATCTATACAGCTCTACAACCAAAATTGTATACATAATCATTAACAACAAACCAAAGATGACATAGTTACAGGCCTTATGAGGAATGGCTAGGAGAGCTGGGGTTGTTTAGCCTGGAGAAGAGGAGGCTGAGGGGAGACCTCATTGCTCTCTACAACTACCTGAAAGGAGGTTGTGGAGAGGAGGGAGCTGGCCTCTTCTCCCAAGTGACAGGGGACAGGACAAGAGGGAATGGCCTCAAGCTCCACCAGGGGAGGTATAGGCTGAACATTAGGAAAAAAATTTTCACAGAAAGGGTGCTTGCACCCTTAGCAAGTTTGCGGACAACACTAAGCTGGGTGGAAGTGTCGATCTGCTGGAGGGTAGGGAGGCTCCAAAGGGATCTGAACAGGCTGGACCGCTGGACAGAGTCCAACGGCATGAGGTTTAACAAGGCCAAATGCCGGGTCCTGCACTTGGGGCACAACAACCCTATGCAGTGCTACAGACTAGGAGAAGTCTGTCTAGAAAGCTGCCTGGAGGAGAGGGACCTGGGGGTGTTGGTTGACAGCCGACTGAACATGAGCCAGCAGTGGCCCAGGTGGCCAAGAAGGCCAATGGCATCTTGGCTTGTATCAGAAACGGCGTGACCAGCAGGTCCAGGGAGGTTCTTTTCCCTCTGGACTTGGCACTGGTGAGACCGCTCCTCGAATCCTGTGTTCAGTTCTGGGCCCCTCACCACAAGAAGGATGTTGAGGCTCTGGAGCGAGTCCAGAGAAGAGCAACAAAGTTGGTGAGGGGGCTGGAGAACAGGCCTTATGAGGAACGGCTGAGAGAGCTGGGGGTGTTTAGCCTGGAGAAGAGGAGGCTGAGGGGAGACCTCATTGCTCTCTACAACTACCTGAAAGGACGTTGTGGAGAGGAGGGAGCTGGCCTCTTCTCCCAAGTGACAGGCGACAGGACAAGAGGGAATGGCCTCAAGCTCCACCAGGGGAGGTTTAGGCTGGACATTAGGAAAAAATTCTTCACAGAAAGGATCACTGGGCACTGGAACAGGCTGCCCAGGGAGGTGGTTGATTCACCTTCCGTGGAGGTGTTTACGGCACAGGTGGACGAGGTGCTGAGGGGCATGGTTTAGTGATTGATAGAAATGGTTGCACTCGATGATTTGGTGAGTCTCCTCCGACCTGATGATTCTATGATTCTATGATTCTATGATCCTATGATTCTATGGTAGTTGCAGGTGTTCTGTGTGCCTTGTGGAAGATTGGGTGTTTGAAAACTGAACATCTCCTGTAGCCTTTTGTAGAGTAAGACTTTCTGCTGCTCTGGAAGAAACAAAAAGCATGTGCAGCTCTCCTGTTGGAGACACCCAAATGGCCAAACACACATCTCTTCATGTTAAAGCATATCGAGGATATTGAGGTGATTAACAGCAGCCAAGCACAGCTTCACCAAGGGCAATTCCTGTATGACTGACAGTGGCTTCCTGTGATGGGGTAACCACAGCAGTCAATGTGGGCAAACCAACAGATGTGATCTATCTGGACTTCCGTAAAGCCTTTGACATGGTCCCCCACAACATTCTTCTCTCTACATTGGAGAGATATGGATTTGATGGATGGACAGTTCAGTGGGTAAGAAACTGGTTGGATGGTCATATTCAGAGTAGCGGTCAATGTCTCGATGTCCAGATAGAGATTCGTGACAAGTGGTGTCCCTCAGGAGTCAGTACTGGGACCAGTGCTGTTTAATATCTTCATCAATGATCGGTGAGATTGAGTGCACCCTCAGCAAGTTTGCAGATGACACCAGGCCGAGTGGGGTGGTTGCCACACCGCAATGACAGGACGTCATCCAGAGGGACCTGGACAGGCTGGAGAAGTGGGGCTTTGAGAACTTCATGAGGTTCAACAAGGCCATGTGCAAGGTCCTACACCTGGGCCAGGGCAATCCCGATTTCAATACAGGATGGGGGGTAATGTGATTGAGAGCTGCCCTTCAGAGAAGGACTTGGGGTGCTGGTTGATGAGAAGCTTGACATGAGGCAGCAGTGTGCGCTCACAGCCCGGAAGAACAACTGTATCCTGGGCTGCATCAAAAGAAGTGTGGCCAGCAGGTTGGGGGAGGTTATTTCCTCTCTATTCCTCAGCATAAGAAGGATATGGAACTGTTCCAAAGGGTCCAGAGGAGGTCTACAAAGATGATCAAAGGGCTGGAGCATCTCTCATATGAGGACAGGCTGAGAAAGTTGGGCTTGTTCAGCCTGGACAAGAGAAGGCTTCAAGAAGATCTTATAGCAACCTCCCAGTACCTGAAAGGGGCCTAGGAGAAAGCAGGGGAGGGACTCTTTACAAAGACTTGTAGTGATAGGACAAGGGGAAATGGGTATAAAATAGAGAGGAGCAGATTCAGACCAGACATCAGGAGGAATTTCCTCACCATGACAGTGGTGAGGCACTGGAACAGGTTGCCCAGGGAAGCTGTGGGTGCCCCATCCCTGGAGATGTTCAAGGCTAGGTTGGATGGGGCCTTTGGTAACCTGATCTAGTGGGATGTCCCTACCCATGGCCAGGGAGTTGGAAGCAGATGATCTTTAAGGTCCCTTCCAACCCAAACTATTCTATGATTCTATGAAAATACATGTTTGTGTCCTATTACACAAATTAAGAGTCTAAGTTTCACCATGTTCCTGTGGTTGTTGCTTGGCAAGCAGGAATTATGTTTGGTGTCACAAAGCTAATTGATTTTGGTGAAATAGCTGCTCAGAAGGATTTAGTGGAATTAGAAATATTTGAGTTGAATCAATGAGCTTTTGTACCCCCTTTCCCTAAGCTTTATGGAGTTTCAGGATGTCTTTCTGGGTTGTCCACTACATCAGCCTTGATGTTGGAATTACTGCATGTGCAAGTATCTTTAGATCATTTGTCTTTTATTTTAGAGCACTGAGTTTGTTCCTTCCCATTCATCCTTAAATTTCACCTTTGCAAGGGTGCTTCGTGAGACTGAAACAGGACATACTTCCCACTATCAGTGTGCAAACTGGTTTAGCCCAGATCCATCTTTGCCATTGTACAAATCTATCTTCTGAGGTTTAAAGGAAGATCCAAATGATAAGTCTGTGCTTCGGATGGTAAGATTTCCTCTTTCTCTTTTCTTGCATTTTGAAGTGTCTAAACAAATTAAAATGAATTAAAGATAATCAAACCAGATGACAACTCATGACCCACATCCAAATAGTCTGACTCTGTAATTGCCCATATATTTTTGGAGGTCATTTGCTTCTTCTAGGATTTCTTTGACTCCTTAGCCAGTAGAGTAATAAAGGGAGGGACAGACTGACATAGTCATGGCCACAACTCGAAGTCAGTGTCATTCATCATGGAATCATAGAATGGTATGGGTTGGAAGGAGGCTTTATAGGCCATACAGTAGAACTCCCCTGCAGTGACCCCCTGGGTCATCTTCAACCAGATCAGGTTGCTCAGAGCTCTATCCAGCCTGACCTTGAGTGTTTCCAGGGATGGGGCTTCTGCCACCTCTCCAGGCAACATGGGCCAGTGCCTCACCACCCTCATTGTAAAAAAAAACTTCCTGAAATCCAATACTCTCTAGTACCTTGTCCAACAGGCTCCATCTTTTAACTGTTGGAAGGACACAACAAGGTCTTCCTAGAGTCTTCTCTTCTACAGGCTGAAAAGCCCCAGCTCTCTCAGCCTTTCTTCATAGCAGAAGTGTTCCATCCCTCTGATTGTTTTTGTGACCATTCTCTGGACTCTATCCAACAGAGCTGGATGCAGTAGTGTGGTTGGGGTCTCATCAGAGCAGACAGGGAGAATCCCCTCCCTTGACTTGCTGGCCACACTTCTTCATATGCAGCTTGTAATTTGTAGAACTCGATGGTTAGAGACACACTTTAACCAAAGTACATAAGTACATCCCTAACTCAAGTGTAGGAGGCAGAAGGCAGCTAGCAAAGTTCAGAATGTCCTTCAGTGTTTTTTGCAGCTGGGGAGAACTCTTTTTCCTACATAATACAGTATTTGGTATAACCCAAACACGTAGATCAAGAACCAAAAAATGAGCCGAAGCACTAACACTCTTGTAAAGAGGGGTGGGTGAAAACAAGACCTAAACCCATTCATCAGTTTTAAATTATTTCCCTTCCCTTCTATTTATGCAATGATGCAGAACAGCTGGGCGTGAAACCTGGCTGCCTGTTTGTTAAGTGGGAACAGATTACTAAATCAAATCTGTTGACCAATATTCGAGTACATGGCCTTGAGATATTAAAAAAACCAAAAAGGTTTGCATTGCCTAAAAAGGAGAGGGTAACATTATGAACCAGCATTACGAACATTTCACGCTAGTGGGATTTGGCGGGGGTGGGGGAAGGGAATCTAATCGCTAACTTTCGTGTGAGTACCCAGCTAAAACCTCAGGGAATTTTATATAGTGCATGTTGTCAGTATTTTAATCATCCACAGCTGTCAAAACTCTTGTAACCCGCCTCTTCTATTTAAAATGTGTCTTCTAGGCATAAAATAATTAAAGGTGCAGGACCATAAGGTAGGCTCAGAACCGCTGCAATGTGACAAAACTCCACATATGAAAGGCATTATTTCAGGAAGTTTTAAATATAAATTTTGTTTTGTCAGAAGGCTGCAGGGCACACATTTTCTATACTGTCAAGCTTGATAGTAACAATATTTATATTTCAAATAAAAAGATTAAATTGCAGTCTTATGTGTTTCTGGTTTTCACATAGTTTTTACTAGTGTATCATAGTGTTCCATATCAGTGTGTCATCGAAACTTTTTTTTTGCTGACACCAGTTTTGCTTTATTGTAATATTAAGTCTTGTACTGTCAGTCCCTGAATTGAAATAATGAGGGCAGACAGTAGTTTAGTTGACTATCCTATATCTTCCCTTTCCTTACTCCCCTAAATAAACCTGAAAACAACACAAAATAAAAACAAATTTGTTCAAGAGGCAATTGCAAAACTAGAGGTTTGGAGACTGTCGATATAAAATGTCCCAGAGTGTGTGAGCCCATGTGTGTACATGTGCACGCTTGTGCAATCTTTTATATTGCTGTGTAACATGTTCAAGGCCCCACCCTGCAAACTCTTGTTCATGTGCCTTCCATAATGCACGTGTAATTTCCAAATGAATTAAAGCTTGGTATGAGAACATAGATGGAAAAGGAGGGGAAGGCAGTGCCATTTATTAATATTTTGATCTTCTTTGTTTGGTTTGAATACTGAAAGAGCTAACCCAAAGAATTAGTGTCTTGGTTGCATTGAGCTGTCTGGTTGGCAAGCCTATTGTTCCACTGCTCGTTAAAGCTCTTATTTGTAAACTTTCTGTTAATTTCTATAGGCCCTGTGCTCTTCATTGTTTGGAGCTTTGCAGTTCCACCAATTTGAGTCCCAAGGTTGGGTTGGTGTGGCATCAAAGCTTGACAGGACAACAAGGAGAAATGTGAAGAGGTTGCAACTCCAGCTTGTGTTGGAATGGCCAATCCAAGCCACTTACTGTACCAGTAGCTGGGTTTGTTCCTTAGGGTTGAAATGTGAACGTTTCAGCACAATCCGTTTATGGTAGTTTGGAACTGGCAAAGACTGTGCAAACCCCCCTGGTTATACCCTCTGCGTGATGGTTAGGATTTTCCCCACAGTGTCAGATGGTGCTGGCTGATGTGTAATGACTTCTCTGACCATGATATGTTTGGAGAATTGTGTTAGTCCGAAATGTGATTCAAAATTTAGGTGTTACCGATACTACTCCAGAATTTCTGTCAGCATAGACATGGTATCGGCTTGATTCTTCTCTGTGTGTTGCTGCTCAGTCCTGCTTCTTTCTGTCACTTTAAGCCTTTGCTCTGTCATTTGGACAGTCATGATTTTGTAATAATGAACATAAAAGTAAACAACACTAATGATATGTTTTGTGGAAAATGAGGAGGCTGTGTGGCTAAGGAAATCTGAGAGGAACCAAACACAAAAAACACATTTCCATGAGTCTTCTCACGCAAGGAGTATTTACTTCTCTTGTATTTACAGCAGTGGCCAGCTTAATATAGCACACTGTTTTTTATAACAGGAAAATTAAACTTCATGCCTTAAATCTGTGAGCTGATCAGTGACAGAGCTGACCATATAATTCTCATTACCATCCGTGTGATGACTCAGTTCTCTCTAGAACAACCTAGAGAACAACTGCCTACTAAGCTCCCTGTAGAAACCTGCTCCTATTCAAAAACTATTCGAAGTTATTTGAAAACAGAAGAGTTTTGAGTTTGAGGTTCTTTTTTTAATTGCTACTGATATGCCTCAATTACATGTTTTTTGATTATTCTATAACTGGCCAAGAACTTTCTAGTCCATGGCAGAAACTGGTGAGAAACCTTCACAGATTATATGAAGTACATGAGGATAAAATGTCAATAGTACCCAGCAGAGAATAGCCTTACCTTTTCCATGTATAAGTCCAAGCCCCTGTACAGCAAGCTCCTAAATGCTTTCCCAAGGAGGCTAACCCATTGAATGAATTAAAAGAGGAGCAATAAGGGAAGATATTGAAAAGTAAAGTTACGTACAAATGGAAGATATTTGTATGTAACAAGAGACAACCGGTGGCACTACCCACTCTGTATTCAAAACTAGATCTTGTCTAACATCCCCAACCACTGCTTTTTTCCGTTGGAACTGATGGGTATACAGATCCAGCTCCTGCAGTTCACACTTCTCAAATGAGGGAGGCCTATTCCAATGGAAACATCTGGTTTCATTACACCAGGTAACACCTGCATGAAATTATATTTGTGCTGAAAGTCCTTTAACAGAATTTAGTAATTAAACTGAGGCAATCTAATCAAAGAAAGGCATGGAGAAGGTGATACATGAAGTTCCATACTCTGCCATGTAAATAAAGTGCATTAGTATATTGGGTCTTTCAAGAAACAGTTAACATCAACAGCTTGCAGTTGAATGGATTTCACGTTAAAAACAGCCTTCCATATCATATCCACAATATAAATTCTGATCTTCTAAACAAATCTCCAGGGGGCTGTTCGGATTTATTGCACTTAATAGCATATTGTTTGGAGTGCACAGTGTGTGGGACAAACCGAGTTTTACCAGGATATTCTAGGGCTCTATTTCCTTTCAATGTGTAACTGTGTCTATTTCAAATTCTGCTTCAAAGCCTTGTGCAGTTCACTGCTTCAGTGGAAAACCTTTGCTCTGTGCCTTATCAACTGTTTTCGAAAATGTCCAGGCCAACCTTGAGCTGAGCACCAGCAAGGAGCTCCCCAGCACAGAGACACGACTGGGGGCTCTGTGATAGCTGGGGATTTCTCTGCAGGCTGTCACTGTGAGCTGCCTTGGGTCTGAACCAGGAACTGGCTTCAAGGGAAGTTTCTGGCATCAGTTCTTGATTGTCTTGCGATTCTCCTGAAAGGCTCTCTCTGTCACCTTATGTACTCTACAGGCACTTCTGGCTTTGTTTGTGGGAGGTTTTACCATCTAGCATAAATAAAGCCATTGTTTCTTTGATTATTTCAGGGGATCATAGAACCATAGAATCACCAGGTTGGAAGAGACCCACCGGATCATTGAGTCAAACCATTCCTATCAAACACTAAACCATGTCCCTTGCCACCTTGTCCATCCGTGCCTTAAACACCTCCAGGGAAAGTGACTCAACCCCCTCCCTGGGCAGCCTGTTCCAGTGCTCAATGACCCTTTCTGTGAAAATTTTTTTCCTAAAGTTCAGCCTAAAACTCCCCTGGTGGAGCTTGAGGCCATTCTCCCTTGTCCTGTCCCCTTTCACTTGGGAGAAGAGGCCAGCACCCTCCTCTCTACAACCTCCTTTCAGGTAGTTATAGAGAGCAATGAGGTCTCCTTTCAGCCTCCTCTTCTCAAGCATAAACAATCCCAGCTCTCTCAGCCACTCCTCATAAGGCCTGTTCTCCAGCCCCTTCACCAGCTTCGTTGCTCTTCTCTGGACTCGCTCCAGAGCCTCAACATCCTTCTTGTGGTGAGGGGCCCAGAACTGAACACAGGATTCGAGGAGCGGTCTCACCAGTGCCGAGTACAGAGGGAGAAGAACCTCCCTGGGTCTCACCAGTGCCGAGTACAGAGGGAGAAGAAACTCCCTGGACCTGCTGGTCACGCCGTTTCTGATACAAGCCAAGATGCCATTGGCCTTCTTGGCCACCTGGGCCACTGCTGGCTCATGTTCAGTCACTGTCAACCAACACCCTTGTCCCTCTCCTCCAGGCAGCTTTCTAGACAGACTTCTCCTAGTCTGTAGCACTGCATAGGGTTGTTGTGCCCCAAGTGCAGGACCCGGCATTTGGCCTTGTTAAACCTCATGCCACTGGACTCAGCCCAGCGGTCCAGCCTGTTCAGATCCCTTTGCAGAGCCTCCCAACCCTCCAGCAGATTGACACTTCCACCCAGCTCAGTGTCATCCACAAACTTGCTAATGGTGCACTCAATGCCTTCATCCAGGTCATTGATAAAGACATTGAACAGGGCTGGACCCAGCACTGAGCCTTGGGGAACCCCACTTGTCACTGGCCTCCAGCTGGATTTCACACCATTTCCCACCACTCTCTGGTCCCTCCAGCCAACCAGTTTTCCACCCAGGAGAGTGAGCGCCTGCCCAGGCGAGAGGTGACAGTTTCCTAAGCAGAATGCTGTGAGAAACTGTGTCAAAGGCTTTACTGAAGTCCAGGAAGATCCATCCATAGCCTTTCCCTCATCCAATAGCCAAGTCACTTTATCAGACAAAGTGACCAGGTTAGTTTGGCAAGACCTGCCTTTTGTGAACCCGTGTTGACTGGGCCTGATCACCCAGTTCTCTTGCATGTGCTTCATGATAGCACTCAAGATCACCTGCTCCATGACTTTCCCTGGCACTGAGGTCAGACTGACAGGCCTGTAGTTCCCTGGATCCTCCCTGCGACCCTTCTTGTAGATGGGCACAACATCAGCCAGCCTCTATTCCAGTGGAACTTCCCAGGTCTTCCAAGACTGTTGGAAGATGAAGGAAAGGGGTTTGACCAGCACATTCGCCAGCTCCTTCAATACCCTTGGTTGAATCCCGTCCGGTCCCATAGACTTGTGACTGTCTGGTTGGGCTAGCAAGGCTCTGACCACCTCCTCTTGGATCACGGGAGCCTCATTATGCTCCTCTGGCTCCTGGGTTCGTACACAGACGGAACAACCCTCCTTACAACTAAAGCCTGAGGCAAAGAAGGCATTAAGTACCTCAGCCTTTTCCTCATCCCCTGTGACTGTTGTTCCTTCTGCATCCAATAGGGACTGTATAGTCTCCCTAGTCCTCCTTTTATTGTTAATATATTTATAGAAAGATTTTTTGTTATCTTTCACAGACTTTGCCAATCTGATTTCTAGCTGAGCCTTAGCCCTTCTGATTTTTTCTCTACACAATCTCACTTCCCTCCTGTAGTCCACCCAAGAGGCCTGTCCCTTCTTCCAGAGCCCATAAACATTTCTCTTCTTTTTGATATCTCTCAGGATCTCCCTGTTCAACCAAGCTGTTTTTTTCCCCTGCCAGCTCTTTTTCTGGAACATGGGGATGGCTTTCTCCTGAGCTGCTAGGATTTCCTTTTTGAAGAGCTCCCAGCCCTAGTGGGCTCCCTTGTGGGCTCCCTTGCCCTTAAATACTGTCTCCCATGGGACTTTGCCAACCAGCCTTCTGAACAGTCCAAAATCTGCCCTCTGGAAGTTTAATGCTACTGTACTGCTAACCACCCTCTTCACCTTGCCTAGAACAGAAAACCCTATCATCTCATGATCACTTTGTCCCAGGCGTCCTCCTACTGCCACATCCCCCACAAGGCCTTCTCTGTTCACAAACAGCAGGTCCAGGAGGGCACCTTCCCTTGTCAGTTCATTCACCAGCTGTGCGAAGAAGTTGTCTTCCACGCAC
The DNA here is from genome assembly GCF_032191515.1 of Phaenicophaeus curvirostris. NCBI lineage: Eukaryota > Metazoa > Chordata > Aves > Cuculiformes > Cuculidae > Phaenicophaeus > Phaenicophaeus curvirostris. The sequence continues at coordinate 1,219,965 of NC_091405.1, forward strand.
TCCAGAAACCTCCTAGACTGCTTCCTTTCTGCTGTACTGTACTTCCAGCAGATATCAGGAAGATTGAATTCTCCCATGAGAACAAAAGGCATCGATCTAGAGACTATCCCCATCTGTTTATAGAAGAACTCATCAGCTCCTTCTTCTTGGGATGCACATGTTTTCTCTGTCAGAAAGTATAGAATAAGAAGAAATCACTAACAAATTGCTCTGTTAGAAACTGACAAAGACAGGGAGGTTAAAACTCCTAGCCTTAGGGTGAGTCCCACAATTTTTTATGGAGCTGGATAACATTTTCACATACTTTTTTCCTCTGAAAGCTGACTTTCTGGCTACAGTAAAAAATCTGCATGCAAAATTTCCATCTTGGTAATAAATGCTCTTGCCAAGATTAATAAGTTTTCCAGACCTTCCCTAGAGAAAGAATAGTCCTTGGAGCATAGCTGCAAGTCAAAGACTCATCTTGGAATCCATTTTTTCAGTGGTTGTTTCCATGTCTGCTTTTGAAGCAGCACATTGCTGACCACCCCAACCTTTGAAAAACAGCAACTAACTTACTAAGGGCACTTCTGTCGATCTTCATCCAGTTGGGACTTTTAAAACCATATTCCTGCTGTTAACTGATCGATGCCCTCAGATCCCCATTCCATGTATGTGCCCTCAAAGGTGGGCCGCAGTACAGTACAGGATATGCATTAGCCAGAAGGGAGATATGAGCTCCAGAGGTGACATGTCATCTAGTCAAATGTAGTCTCCTGTTTGAACCAGGTTGCTGGTTGCTGCTTCTTTCAGTATTCTTGTCTGGTCTGAGGACCAGACAGATCTTTTCATGTTAGATGTGTTTAGAGGTAGACACTAGAGCCAGGAGAAAGTTGGAGCAGGTGATCTTGAGTGCTATCATGAAGCACATGCAAGAGAACTGGGTGATCAGGCCCAGTCAACATGGGTTCACAAAAGGCAGGTCCTGCCAGACTAACCTGATCGCCTTCTATGACAAAGTGACTCGGCTGCTAGATGAGGGAAAGGCTGTGGATGTATCTTCCTGGACTTCAGCAAAGCCTTTGACACAGTTTCTCACAGCGTTCTGCTTGAGAAACTGTCAGCCTCCGGCCTGGACAGGCGCTCACTCTCCTGGGTGGAAAACTGGTTGGCTGGCCGGGCCCAGAGAGTGGTGGGAAATGGTGTGAAATCCAGCTGGAGGCCAGTGACAAGTGGGGTTCCCCAGGGCTCGGTGCTGGGTCCAGCCCTGTTCAATGTCTTCATCAATGATCTGGATGAAGGCATCGAGTGCACCCTTAGCAAGTTTGCAGACGACACTAAGCTGGGTGGAAGTGTCGATCTGCTGGAGGGTAGGGAGGCTCTGCAAAGGGATCTGGACAGGCTGGACCGCTGGGCAGAGTCCAACGGCATGAGGTTTAACAAGGCCAAATGCCGGGTCCTGCACTTGGGGCACAACAACCCTGTGCAGTGCTACAGACTGGGAGAAGTCTGTCTAGAAAGCTGCCTGGAGGAGAGGGACCTGGGGGTGTTGGTTGACAGCCGACTGAACATGAGCCAGCAGTGGCCCAGGAGGCCAAGAAGGCCAATGGCATCTTGGCTTGTATCAGAAACGGTGTGACCAGCAGGTCCAGGGAGGTTATCCTCCCTCTGTACTCGGCACTGGTGAGACCGCTCCTCGAATACTGTGTTCAGTTCTGGGCCCCTCACCATTAGAAGGATGTTGAGGCTCTGGAACGAGTCCAGAGAAGGGCAACAAAGCTGATGAAGGGGCTGGAGAACAGGCCTTATGAGGAGCGGCTGAGAGAGCTGGGGTTGTTTAGCCTGGAGAAGAGGAGGCTGAGGGGTGACCTCATTGCTCTCTACAACTACCTGAAAGGACGTTGTAGAGAGGAGGGTGCTGGCCTCTTCTCCCAAGTGACAGGGGACAGGACAAGAGGGAATGGCCTCAAGCTCCGCCAGGGGAGGTTTAGGCTAGACGTTAGGAAAAAATTCTTTACAGAAAGGGTCATTGGGCACTGGAACAGGCTGTCCAGGGAGGTGGTTGATTCACCTTCCCTGGAGGTGTTTAAGGCACGGGTGGATGAGGTGCTGAGGGATATGGTTTAGTGTTTGGTAGGAACGGTTGGACTCGGTGATCCGGTGGGTCTCTTCCAACCTGGTTATTCTGTGTTTCTGTAAGCCTCCCGCTTGACCCTGGGAGCTCACCTCATACCGAATTTGCCATGCTTTTCCATTGTGAGTCCAGCATAGGCCCATAGAATCATTGAATGGGTTGGGTTGGAAAGGACTATGAAGGACAAGGAGTGAGCAGAGACATCTTCAACTAGATAAGGCTGCTCAGAGCCCCATCCAACCTGACTTTGAATATTTCCATGTATGTGGCATCAGCCACCTCTCTGAGTGACCTGTGTCAATGCCTCACCACCCTCAGCATAAAAAAATTCTTCCTAATATTCAGTATAAACTATTCTTTCATTTTAAAACCATCACCCCTTGTCGTATTGCTATAGACCCTGCTAAAATTTTTTTCCATGTCTTTCAGTACTGGAAGGCTGCTATAAGGTCTCCTCGGAGTATTCTCTAAGCTGAACAACCCCAAATCTCTCAGACTCTCTTCAAAGGGGTGGTGTTCCGGGCCTTTGATCATTTTGATGGCCTCCTCTGGACCTGCTCCAACACGTACGCTGTATCTCTTGCACAAGTGCTTTCAGCATGAGGCCATTTGATGCTTCGGTCCAAGACCCAAGTGGGTGCATGGAATTATGACTCACACAATACACCACAAAGGTCTTTCCCTCCTTCTGTGGCATCTGTAAATACAGTTGAGATAGCGTTCCCTTGCTATTTACAGAGGCAAAAAAAGGTATAAAAAAAGAGAAGGCAGTAGCAGTAAACTTTCTGCAAAACTTCAGTCTACCAAAGATTTAAAGGATTGACATTTGCATTACATTTTTTTTCACCACTCAGTCCTCCTCATTAGCTGGATATCTTTATTCTCTAAATATTTACCACCTAAACCAAATTTACAGTTTAATTTGCTGCATAAAATCATTTATTGACTGATAAAGCTCATTACTTAGGCCTAGCCCAAGCTGTAGCCTGCCACAACAGTTTTAATTCTTGTAGCAGCAGGCTACTGCAAGAGAAAAACAATCCTGTCATGTTAACGGCAGGGGTCTAAATTATTCAAATACACTAAATCCTCCCAGAACCATTCTCCTGCTCATAATTTGTCTTTTCTCACCAACAATTAACTCCCAATATTCGAAGTTAACAATGCCAACTGTTTTGAATTCTCAAGGAAAATGGAGATATATACATGCAACAAATGTTTTTAGAGAGGAATATGTTAAAAGGCCAAGGCTGGGAGACCTCTAGGGAGTGTGATCTGTTAAATGCGCCCACTGCTTTCCCTAGCTCAGAAAGAATTTGCTGGATATTTGTATGTGTGTACAGATGAGCTTGCTATTGAGTTTTGGTGTCAAGTGGCATAGATTTATGATGACTTAAACCAGATGATGGCCCACTCCATGGTACTCCTCTGGCTGGTGTTTGTCAGTTCTGTAGAACTCAGAGAAGGAGTCTCTTCTGATCCAGCAGTGTGCTTAGGTGGCCAAGATGGCCAAAGGCACCCTGGCTTGGATCAGGAATGGTGTGGCCAGCAGGAATAGGGAAAGGACCTGTACTTGGTGTTGGTGAGGCCACACCTTGAATCTCAGGTTCAGTTTTGGGCCCCTCAGTACAAGGAAGACATTGAGGTGCTGGAGGATGTCCAGAGAAGAGGAATGTAACTGGTGAGGGGTGTGGAGCACAGGAGTTATGAGGACTGTCTGAAGGACCAGGGGCTGTTCAGTCTGGCAAAGAGGAGGCTGAAAAGAGACCTCGTTGCTCCCTGAAAGGGCACTGTGGCAAGGTGGATACCGGTATCTTCTCCCAATTGACAAGTGATAGGACAAGAGGAAACAGCCTCAAGTTGCACCAGGGGAAGATTTAGATTTGATATTAGAAAAAATTCCTTTACTGAAAGAGTGGTGAAGCACTGGAAGAGGCTCCCCAGTGCAGTGGTGGAGTCTCTATTCCCGGAGGTGTTCAAAAAACATGTAGATGTGGCAGTTCAGGACATGGTTTGGTTGGCATGGTGGGTTTGGACTGGATGATCTTAGAGGTCTTTTCCAGCCATAATTATTCTATGATTCTTCTGTCTCTTCCCTTTTTTCAGAGCTTTTGCTATCTTCATGATTATGAATTATTATAAGAAGTGATTACAGTGCTTAGTGTAACATACTGGGACAGAACCATGTAAGATGGTATGAATACCATGAAGACTGAGAGATACGGGTGGAAGTTGCTGATGAAGGTGCTCTTGCAGAAGCTGAAGGTCTGAATCTGTCCCAGCTAGGTATCTCACAGCTTTCTTCCCAAGTCAGCCTACTGAATTTGGTTGGCAGGTGGTCTTGATAAAAATCTCTAATTAGAACAACCGACAAAGTCAAGAAAAACTGAGGCTGTCTCATCTTGTTTGCTTGCTGGCCCACTGCTCAGTCTGCTTTCAGTTCTCTGGGCTTTATTACCAGCTCTGTTAAGTTACAGAGCCCGTCCTGTGTCCATGAATAGCCACACATAGACACAGGAATGCTGAGCAAATAAGAGTTTGAGATCACTCCAGTGATAAAGAGGAGGAGCTATAATTTCCTGTAAGGGACAAACAACTTCATTCTACAGAGGACAATCCAATTCAGGTTTGTCCTTCTGCATGTACAACTGCAGCCCATACATCACAGTCAGTGATGGGCAATAGTAAAGTCTTTAGCATGCTGGTGTCTCACATAAATATTGCTTCTACATAGCACTTTCCACTGTTTCAGAACCCTAAGTCCATATTTCCCTTGTCCCATTCATTTTCTCCCTTCAATTTTTGTGTCAGTTCCAGTGCAGAATAGCTTCTTGTGCAAGCTTTCAAAGGGAAAATGATGACTCCAATTTGTGACCAAATAGCTTTGACTTTGTCTGTACATTTGCTTGAGTTTATAAAAGACTTTGGTTTTCTTGTTTAATCCTTTGATGTTAGAGCAGTCTGAAAAATCAGTAATTCTTTCTGGTGTGCCCTTAGTGACAATATTAACTCTCCCATGAAATTCTTAGGTTTGAAACTGAAAATGTGCCTTTTTATCCCTTCCTACAGCACACAGAGTACTTTAATGCTGGGAAATCTTAGATCTCTGAAAATGTGCATGAATATAGGATGAGGTTAAAATATATAAAAATTATATGCAAGATTGTGCATAATTTGCTACTCATCTCTATCAGTGTTTCATGGGATGTAGTCTGTAGTTCTTCTGCACAATGACTGAAATTCCCCCTCATTTCCATTTCCTTCTGTGTTTCTAGTCCACTCCCTGGATGGTGGAGTGGGCAGTAGGACCTGCTGGGATTCTCCTATCTTTGATCTAGTAGTGTCTGTGATAAGGAGTGTATGTGCTGCAGGAACAGAAGGGAACTATGGAAGATTACATATATGCTTTCTCAGTAGCCATAACCTTCCCTATTCGTCTGCCCATAAAAGTGGAACTAGACATTGGCATTCATGGCATTCATGCACATACAGCATGTGCTCTGCTGCTGAAGATGAACAGGAATTATCAGCGAGAGTGAGCTCCTACCCAGTTTGCATTGGCAGCATCAGGACTCATGTCTGTGATGCACACTGCTGCACTTGCACGTCCCATGTGCTGGGTGTGCTGAGGTTTGGCCTGGTCACCTAGGAGCAGAGTCTGTGACTCTTTGCTGTGCTGATTTGCCCCAGAAACTATGGGCAACATTAGATATGCCTTTGTATTGCATCCTTCTTCCATGCTTGCAGTGTTTCCCTGCGTTCTGAAGATATGCTGCCCTCGCAGCTAAAGCTTTGTGTTTAAAAAACAAAAGTGATGGAGAATCCAAATTATTTTTTCTCTGGTGAAGGTAATTTTAAAGCATCACCTTCCTCTCACAGGGGTTACCAGTGTTCACAGGAGATTACTTCTTATCGTAATCTGTTTACATCACTTATGTGCTGTATATCTGATGGGTTCCTCATTTCACCTTTCTGGAACACATGTGGTGATACTCCCTCCCCTGGAAGAGTTTTATGGTAAAGACTTGGACATCTCTGAAACCAGATATTTTGATCAGCTGTCTTAAGTCAAGTTTCATTAGAAAACGTTGTATGCAGAATTTGTGACGTAGCCTTCTGACTGAAGCTAGGGTAGCAAGCTGGGGTAGCTCGCACGTAGATTCCAGCTTCTAACTTCCTGTCCCCTTAATTTCTCCCTGGAGTTTTTCCAGGCCAGATTGGATGGGGATTTGAGCAATGATCCAGTGGAGGGTGTCCCTGCAGGGGAGTTGGAGCTGGATAAGCTTCAAGGTCCCTTCCAATCCAAACCATTCCATGATTCCATGGGATCTCATTTCTACTGTACTGTCTCAGACCTCAGGGCAATCACCAGACAGTTTAGTTTGTTCCTGGATGAAAATAAGCATCTATATTGTGCATCTGAGTGCTTCACCTGTGCAGAGTCACTGGCCTCCACTGTGTTTGGAATTGATGGATTGGATGCTCTCTGGTCTGAATTGATGAGACTGCAGTGAGTTAGGTAGAGCTGTGCTGATTTTCCCTGCCTTGAAGATCTGGTGATGCAATCCAGATCAGTCGTTTCTGGCTCCCTTTGACCTTCTGCCCTGGTTGTAGGCTGGAACAAGGCTGTGGGGAACTTGACCTGTGCTTGTTTGTTCCAAATGTGACCACATCTGCAATAAAACCTTGCTGCTCTGAACAGGCTGTTCCAGCTCCTCTGTGTGCATGAGGCTTGGAGACTGAAGCTGGTTAATTGTGGCAAATGTGGTTTTCTGGGACATCTAAGCCTTGTGTCACTTCTCTAAAAATCTCTTTGATCTTGAATCAAAAGAAGGGGGTGGGTTTTTAACGTAGTTATAACTGTGTGGCTTTTACAAATTAAAAACCCATTTGAAATTGGTTATACAATATGCGCTTGTGTTTCTCTAAAACTGATGAGACCACCTCTGACTCTGAGCTGCTTTTTCTAGCAGATTGTCAGGAAAATTCTGGTAGCAAACAGTTACGAAAAGCTAGAGGGAGCTTTTGAAGTAAGAACTGTGCTTTGCTCTGTGTTTTGTGAGCCAAGACTTTAATTTACAACAAGCACAATGAGGGCAGAAATGAAGCAGCTAGTGTGCTGTCTCATGTCAGTAAGCAAAGTAGTAGAAAGAAACACATTTTTATTCTGTCCTTGTCACTAAAATAATTCCAGTCTTAAGTATTTAGTATCTATGGTCTGAATCATATCCCTCTGGCTTGCCTGGAATCTTGGAAATCACTGAACTTTGGATTAAACTGCCTGTGTCTTTACTACCTTGGAGTTCTCTGTGCATCTATATAATCCCAGGAATTTTATTCTCAGTTGTTTGCACCTTGTACACTTATTAATGTGCGCTGTGAGCTCTGACCATGTGGTTTATAAAGTTTTTAAATTAATGGAGCCTTTCTTGTAGATCTCATTAACTACAGCAAATGCAAACCTATTGAATACTGCTCTTGCCAGATTGCTATGTAGATTCCTTTGGAGTAGCCTATGGACTTAAAAATAAGTCTGAAACACAAGCTGAAAACAACTTATCTAATTTATTGCAATGGGGTTTGTATTTTGTGAGCTAATGGGCAAAATGTCTGAATGGGTGTGTCTTTATCCCATTTGAAAATCAAGTTTTGTAGCTCTAGTATCTGATAAAATTGGCATGAAATAGAACTTCTGTTGCCCAAGTTATGCTTTTCAGTGATAATTCTATGGCAGCAAGAGTAAAAACACTGATGAATTCCTGATTTCTGGAAAAAATGTGTTGGATCTTTCAAGCAATTTGACAATTTATCAGAGCTTTGAAAAAAAGGAAAAAAAATCAGTAAGTATTTCTTGAACAACACTTATCCCTGCCCCTGTTGTCTGAATGGAACTAAAGAAAAAGCTTTGGTGGTACCCAGCTGTATTTAACTCCTTTTTTTTTTTTGTGAAAGAAATGAGATTTCTTAGTGCGTGTGTTCATATGATAACGTGCTGGTCTGTTCTAAGGAGAGCTATCATCAGCGTTTTCAGGTGATATGCTTGCCAAAATACCTGCAAACAGGAAAGACACTCAAACACTATAACTTTATTTGGCTTCCTTGTAGGTACTCTATTCACAACCTTTGTATATATTTAATTTGCCTATGCTTAAGAGAAAGATTACATTTTTCCCAAGCAAACAGTTCTTTGGTACAGTCAATTTTTGGAGGGATAACTAAAACCAATTTTAAAGGACCATATTTTCAGGGAGATAAACTCACCTGACTTCTGAAAAAAATCCATCTTTCACCCCATCGCTGGTTTAGTCCCCAAGAATAGCTGGTTGGTGATGACAAATTTAAGCAGCTGGATTAAAGTTCAGCAACCAATAGCAACCAGTTTTCTTCTAAGCTTTTCTGAAGTTATGCCTATTTTTTTTTTAATGCCAAAGGAGGAACCATTTTGAAACCCTGCCTGGTACTTTGCCCCATTGCTACTGCGGTAAAGTAGATGACCTGGCTAATGCCAAATATCTCCTGATCTTCCACTGCTTGGGATCCATAAGCACAAAGTCATGGGGGATAAATGTCTGAGAGCAATTGCCATGATCTCATTTTCCCTGTAGTTGTATGGCATGTGCCTGTCAGCTCCTGATAAAGTCTGAGTAGCTCATGTACACCTGTACTTCACCACACTGAATACTCTCTGTCCTAAATGGAACTTTTCTGCCGTTTTGTTCAAATGCTACTTTGTGAGGAAGTTGCTCTTCTGTTCCCATTGTTAAATACTCGTGATTCTTTGGAAGCACATCACAGAGATTTGATGTTTTCTTGGGTTGAATTCTGCCCTTGGATACAAATGTACATTTCCCAGAGGGGTCTGCAGAGAATTAATCTGTCATTAGCAATATTGGGTATAGTGCCATTAATTCCCATGCACCACCCTGAAAATTTCCACCACCCCCACAAATGGAAGAGAAAAAGAGGACTATTCAATTTATTCTTTTTTATATGTAAATGAGACTTAAAATAATTGTTTGATAATGACATGGGTTTTTTGTTGTTGTCTGAAAATATCTCTTGACAATAATTTATCCTGCAATTATTGTTGCTTAGCCCTATCCTTATAATTAAGGCCAAGAAAGTGTTGTTCATCACCTCATTAAATGTTTTCTCTTTTCAGATGCCTGACTAACACAGCCAAGAGCTGATAAAGCCACTTGTATGCAGAGCTGGCTGCCTGCAGATCTTTGATCTTTTTTCCCCCCTTCTTCAAGAAGATGATTTTGTGAAGTAGTTAGTGCTGCAGTTTCAGTTTGTTGTTTTAAACAGTTCAGTTGCTATAAATACTCATTCACTTTGATTTTCAATTGCCCTTGTAAGACAATTGTGTTTTTGTTGGATTCCCGCTGAATGGATTGCTGGCCTGCCTTTTCCTTTTTCTTAAATGTGATTAAAATATAACCCGCTTTTTAAGTTTTTCCACAGCCCGCTTCTTCCTTTACATTTGAGACCTAACAAGCTCTAACCACTGATGAATTCTTCGCACTTGTGTTACATCTTCCCTTGGTCTTAATGATGGGGAATGGAGGGAACAGTCCTGACCGAGGCCATGCAGGAAATCAGAAATACCTATCGGATCTTTGTTAGAGTGGTTTGATAAATATCACTTCATTCTGTTGTACTTTTCTTCCTTTATGCATTTTTTGCTTTGAAAACAGTCTGGTTCCAAAACTATTTCCAAAGTCTTTGCTGCTGTCTCAGACATCAGTGGCTGTGCTCCTGCAGAGGTTTCTCCATCTGTGAATGTCTTTGTGAGCCTTGAATCCTCTGTCACTGCTGAGGCTCACGGGTGTGGAAACCTTAGGAAGGGAAATTTGAGATAATTCTAAAAGCCAAATGCCTTACAGGTCCTTGTGACCTTCCATCCTAAGAAGAAGTTATTGATCAAGTGTGTATTGAATATTAGAATTCACATGTTTCCCAGCTCTATCAGTTATATTTTCGATAATGTTACGTCCTAGGATGAATGAGTTCCAGTTTCTTGGTTCTTTCAAGGCTAAAAATGAGTGACAGAATAAAAACTCTCATGAGAGTCTCCACAGAAGGAGAGAAGGGACATCTCTTTTCTGTTTCCTGCCATGCCTTGCTAATCCTGGCATGCTCATGTTCCTTTTGTTGCATTCCCTATCTGGTGGCTTTCATTGTGGAACTCCTTTTTCATAGAATCATAGAATCATAGAACAACCAGGTTGGAAGAGGCCCACCGGATCATTGAGTCCAACCATTCCTATCAAATACTAAACGATGCCCCTCAGCACCTCATCCACCTATGCCGTAAACACCTCCACGGAAGGTGAATCAACCACTTCCCTGGGCAGCCTGTTCCAGTGCCCAATGACCCTTTCTGTGAAGAATTTTTTCCTAATGTCCAGCCTAAACCTCCCCTGGCGGAGCTTGAGGCCATTCCCTGTTGTCCTGTCCCCTGTCACTTGGGAGAAGAGGCCAGCTCCCTCCTCTCTACCACCTCCTTTCAGGTAGTTATAGAGAGCAAAGAGGTCACCCCTCAGCCTCCTCTTCTCAAGCATAAACAATCCCAGCTCTCTCAGCTGTTCCTCATAAGGCCTGTTCTCCAGCCCCCTCACCAGCTTTGTTGCTCTTCTCTGGACTCGCTCCAGAGCCTCAACATCCTTCTTGTGGTGAGGGGCCCAGAACTGAACACAGTATTCGAGGAGCGGTCTCACCAGTGCCGAGTACAGAGGGAAAAGAACCTCCCTGGACCTGCTGGTCACACCATTTCTGATACAAGCCAAGATGCCATTGGCCTTCTTGGCCACCTGGGCCACTGCTGGCTCATATTCAGTCGGCTGTCAACCAACATCCCCAGGTCCTTCTCCTCCAGGCAGCTTTCTAGACAGATTTCTCCTAGTCTGTAGCACTGCATAGGGTTGTTGTGCCTCAAGTGCAGGACTCGACATTTGGCCTTGTTAAACCTCATGCCATTGGACTCAGCCCAGCGGTCCAGCCTGTTCAGATCCCTTTGCAGAGCCTCCCGACCCTCCAGCAGATCAACACTTCCACCCAGCTCAGTGTCATCCACAAACTTGCTAAGGGTGCACTCGATGCCTTCATCCAGGTCATTGATAAAGACATTGAACAGGGCTGGACCCAGCACTGAGCCTTGGGGAACCCCACTTGGAACTGGCCTCCAGCTGGAGTTAACTCCATTTCCCACCACTCTCTGGGCCCTCCAGCCAACCAGTTTTCCACCCAGGAGAGTGAGTGCCTGTCCAGGTGAGAGGTGACAGTTTCTCAAGCAGAATGCTGTGAGAAACTGTGTCAAAGGCTTTACTGAAGTCCAGGAAGATCCATCCACAGCCTTTCCCTCATCCAGCAGCCAACAGTCCCTTTCTCCACAACTTCTCCCAGATGGAGCAAAGACCTTTCCAAATTTGAGGGACATTCAACTAAGATGACCTGAACTAGGAGGAGGCCAGATCTTCACAGCTGTGCAAATATCCTATGTGTGAAGAGGTGGAGAGGCCATGGACAGATGCCACGTGAGGTGTGTGTATATGCAGATGTGTGTAGGGAATAAAGTGTCTTCCTCTGGGGCATCACCACTTCTAGACAGTTTAATAAGAGCAGCTGAGATTGCACCTTACACTTCCTTTCCAGTTTATCCCATAAGATAAGTAGCAGCCAGTAAATTAATAAGTCCATGGTACTTCAAATACTTTTCTTCTAGTTTTTTTTTATTAGGGCGGTGCCAGCGTAATACATCAGCAATCATTTTTTGAGTAGTATTCAATGCTTTGAATAACTTCCATGTGCCTCATTTGAATTGCCTATCAATGACTGAGGATACAAAGCCAGCAGCACAGGTTTGAGATCATGAATCATCCTTCAGTTTTAAAGGGGCTTCTTACCCACTGAAATCACAGAATCACAGAATCACAGAATAACCAGGTTGGAAGAGACCCACCGGATCACCGAGTCCAACCGTTCCTACCAAACACTAAACCATATCCCTCAGCACCTCGTCCACCCGTGCCTTAAACACCTCCAGGGAAGGTGACTCAACCACCTCCCTGGGCAGCCTGTTCCAGTGCCCAATGACCCTTTCTGTAAAGAATTTTTTCCTAACGTCTAGCCTAAACCTCCCCTGGCGGAGCTTGAGGCCATTCTCTCTTGTCCTGTCCCCTGTCACTTGGAAGAAGAGGCCAGCACCCTCCTCTCTACAACGTCCTTTCAGGTAGTTGTAGAGAGCAATGAGGTCTCCCCTCAGCCTCCTCTTCTCCAGGCTAAACAACCCCAGCTCTCTCAGCCGTTCCTCATAAGGCCTGTTCTCCAGCCCTTTCACCAGCTTTGTTGCTCTTCTCTGGACTCACTTTCTCACTTTCACCAGAAATCTCACTTTCTGGTTCAGGGATTTTGATGAATCGGAGCCTAATAGCTGGGTAGAGCAGAGGGATTATTTTGATAGCAGTGAGTGCAGGTAGGGAAGCTCTAGAAACCCAAAGGAGCAGCAAGCATTCCTATACTAAGCCACTTAACTGATTAAAATGACCCAGTGATTCATTTAAATAAGAGATTACTTGCTCAGGCTTGAAGTGCTTCGTAGTACTTGATCTTGACTATTTGTTTAATCTAATGTAAGTGAATTTCAGTGTTAGCACAGACAGCTGTATTTATACCTGCAAGACCTGTTTAAAACGAGTTAAAATAAACCCCTATAGCTTTCCTTCTTGTGTGGAGGAGTTCCCGGGCAGAGAAAGCTTAGATATTTCTTCTCCTGCTTTAATAAAATGCACACTTGGTGACAGGGTATGAAATGAGGTTATAGCAAGTAAAAGAGAGGTCACTTGTTTTGTGCTGAAGAAACAGAGTGCCCTTACACCTGCTGCTTGTTACACAAACCTAGAGAGGTTTATGTGCCCGTGCTCTGGGGATGATCCTGATGTGTGCTCTGTTGTACAACTAAAAGCAACATCTTCCACTTTCATGCAGCAGTTGGAGATCACCAAGAAGGAGAAGTCTGCTAGGAACTATCACAGCCTCCTGAAAAAATTCAGTGAGTCACATGTACTGTGTCTGACCCAGTTTTGCACTGGGTGGTGCACAAACCAGTGGTCCACTTGAAAGCAGGTATAGTGGCTTAGCTCCAAACATCATGCCTAATTTCCTGGTGTCAACAAGTGAAGAAATTGGATGCTCCCATTTCAGGAAACAGCCTCTAATGGCTGAGGCTGACTTACTGCAGTGTTGATCTGGTCCCACAGACACTGGTGATCCACACACCACCACTAAGATGATTACAGAATTCACTTTCCCAGATACTGCCTGGACTTTACAAATAAAAGGAGCTTCCAAATCACTGACTGGAGTTCCCATCTAATTATGTACCTCTTCTGGTCACAAGTGGTGTCCCCAGGGCTCAGTGCTGGGTCCAATTCTGTTCAATAACTTTATCAGTTAGTAAGCTCACTATGCTAGGCAGAAGCATTGGAGGGTAGGGAGGCTCTATAAGAAAGACATTGAAGTCCTGGAGCGTATCCAGAGAAGATCAACAAAGCTGAAGGGGGGTCTGGAGGACAAGCCTTTTGTGGAGCAACTGAAGGAACTGGCGTCGTTTAGAGAAAAAGAGGCTGAGGGGAGGCCTCATCACTGTCTACAACTGCCTGAAAGGAGGATGTAGTGAGGTGGGTGTTGGTCTCTTCTCCCAAGAGACAAGTGATAGGACAAGAGGGAATGGCCTCAAGTTGTGCCAAGGGAGGTCCAGGTTGGACAGTAGGAAACATTTCTTCACCAAAAGGGAATATAATTTAGTAGTGGACAAGTATGGTTTGTCTTGATGATCTCAAAGTTCTTTTTCAACTAGTGATTCTATAATTCTCTTATGATGTGCAGCTGGCTAACTTGCATTTATCACTACAGCTGCTTAAATGAGTCACTCGTGCTACATGCCAATGTGTTTCAGAGGCATACAAGTCCTCTAGAACTCAGAATAACAGCTCTAGCAGTAGATCCCCAGCAGCATAAATCTCTCAGATTAAAAACCATTAGTTAAAAACCATTCCAGAACAGAGAGGTGAATTCCAGATGCTCAAGTGCACCTTGGCATGGATGTATTGTGCATGTAGAAATGGGATTGTGCTCCTAAGAATCCTCTTTTTGTCAGTCTGTATGGTCTACACCTGGGCTGTGTTAGTAATGCAACTGGCTTCAGCGATGGAGATTCACAGGAACCAATCTCAGCTGTCACTTTGCTCTTGGCTCATGCAAATATGTGAAAAACACTTTTATTTCTTACGTTTGGAATATAAAAATTCCCTGATTAATTGATCTGTTCCATGGACAATCATTTTTTTTGATTATTTTTAAAATATAGGTACAGGAGCTGGTTTTACTGGCTGAAACCAAGCTAAATATTGGAAAGAGTCAAATTAGAAGCACTGCCTCAGTAACTTAAACCTGAAATTTAGGGACTTGATATACTCAGACCTTATTCAGGTTTTTTCTTATTAAGATCGGTGGGCAAGGGATTATTCAAGCCGTCGTATGTGGCCTGTCTGTTCAAAAGTAAAAGTAACCCTCATTTTTTCTTTTTTTCATCTTCCATCTTCTGGCTTTCTGGGCTGCAGTAAGAACTTATAGACTGATCTGACTTTTTTCACAATCATTTGTGCTCAAGTGATGGCATTAAAAACTGCTTCTGGTTTGGTGCCTGTTGTACACCACGATTAATAGGTTAGCTCAGGAATCATGACTGGAAAAGCCATTTCTAGCTGTTTCTTCCGTATCTCATATCCATGAGGGTCAGGCTTCAGACTCTCCTAACTGGAAGATAGTGTATACTGAACTTGACACTGGAACGGCATGTCTGCTTCTGTACTAAAACTGGGTTGTGTCTCCATTTAACCATGGAGCCATGAAAGCAAAAGGGAAATATCTTGGTTATATTAATGATCAAATACATACCTTGTGTTTGGATCTTGGTTCATAGTTGTCTAAACTGGTGATTTCTCCTAGAAGTAGAGGTTGCCATCCAGCAGTCACTTCAACAGTCTCCCCTCTACCATCAGTTCAGCAAATCTTCTGTGGCCATCTTGTGTTCTTACCTAAATCAGTTGTACATGACCTTTCCTTCAGTTGTGTCACTCCTGACTTACCCTAGTAGAAATGAGGAGAGGTTGTGTCCTGCTTTATGGTGACAAAGACCTACCTGAGAGGTGAGTATGATGCATTTTCTAGGAATTTTTCACTAGTATAAACACTGGTTTATATTTATTTTTCTAAATTGTGTTGGGATTAAGCTGAAGCTGTAGGCATTGCTCTCTCTGAGCTAGACCTTTCCACATTGATCTCTAGTTTCATATATAACATTTTAAACTTTTGAGAAATTTTGGTTTCAGTAAAATCACAGAATGGTTGAGGTTCGAAGGGACCTGTGGAGATCATCTTGCCCAACCCCACTGAGAAAGCAGGGTGACATTCTACACAACTTTGAACAACCTGTGCCAGTGTTTGATCACCCTCACAGTGAATTATATTTTTTTAAACATTTAAATGGAATTTCCTGTATTTCAATTTGTGCCCATGGCCTATTATCCTTTTGTTGGGCACCACTGAGGAGAGCCTGGCTCCTCCTTCTTCACTGCTTCCCATCAGATATTTGTACATGCTCTTACAACGGTTCATGCCTTTTTGCATGTTGGATATCAGCCATGAGCTCATCTCGGTTACTGGCTGCTAATTTTAGCAACTCTTCGCATCACCGAAACTATTATTGCTAGAAAGTCATTACATGGCAGTGTTTACTAAAATCTGTAGCAGCAGGGTCACATTTTGTAGGTAATTTCTGGGTTTTTTTTCCCTTAAGATTCTCACATCATATGATTCTTTTATTTTTAATGCCAAATATATGAGAGGAAATAAAATTATTATTAGTTGTAGAGAGTGAAAGCCTGAACTTTGCCTCTTAAATTTATGCAAAATGTGTTCATCTCTTAAATTTCATTTGCTTCAGAGACACTGAAAATGAGGGACGTCAGAAACATATTAATTATGAAGTCTTACTCTATGACAAAAAAATCTATTCAGCTCAAAATTCACTTCAAGGATAAATTACTCTTCTAATCAGGTGAACCCAATGAACTTTTCCAATGGTAGAAAATCCACAAAAATGGCAGGATAAGTGAAGACTACAGTGGCCAAAGCAATCTCCAACCCAGCCCCTCTGGAGAACCCCAGGCTATGCAAGTGACACTATCTGTTACGCAGGTGGGATGAAGAAGGGTATCTGGGAGATAGCAGAGTGAGTTTCCTGAGCATACTCAGGGAATCAAATAAAACTGAGCCCTTTCCTCTAATGCAGATTTGCTTCTTGTCACTGCAAGTAAAAATGCAGTTTTAATCTTCCTATTCCATTTGAGACAAATGAAGCTCCTCAGCTGAATCCAGATTTAACAACTCACTGGACCTCATATTAGGGGAAACAAGAACCTCTGTCCCACACCAGCATCCTGTGGAAGTACACAGGGTTGGTACCTGTGAAGATATCAGCCCAACTGGTGTAATATGTGGCTGTGATACATGGGATGCTGACATTATTAAGAATCCCATTTTGAAGTCTTATGAAGCAGAATTTTGAAACAAGGATGCATTACTAATAATACGTTTGTGTCATCTCTAATCAGCAGAGGCTGCAGAGACTTACATTGTGAACAAATTAATTGTGTCTGTCTCACTGCATTTGATAAACACATGTAACTTACTAAACTGAAAATAACAATTTTGCCACATTGCTGCATCGATAAGTGTAGCCACAGTGCTCACTGTTGTTGAGTGGAAGTGCCCTCTGTAGTCTATGAGTACATCTACCCATGCATAACAAACCAGGGTAGCCAGCTTTCAGGGCAAGAACTGATTCCCTTTTGTCCTTACGGAATGTTTCTCCTTAATTAAAAAGAATCAGACCTGTCCTCTGAGGTAGAACAACAAACTTCTAATCAGTGCTGCTAATAAAGATATTGTCGTATTAAAGAGAGTGTTTCTGGAGCAGCTTTGGGAAGAAAATCACATGAACACACACAGACATGAGAAATAAACAGTCAACATCTCCAAAATTGGAAACGGTACAGCTATTCGTGGACACGAAACAGGAGCAGTTATCAGTAACACAAATGACACCTCAAGGTCACTTCAGAGAACTTAAATGCCAGACATCTTCAAAGAACTCCCCCCCAACCAGAACTTCATGTGGAGTTTCAACCTTGTGCAGGTTCATAGCAGCTACGGTACTTACTACCAGTGGGTAATCAGATATTTCCAGGAAAAGGGATCATGGAGCTGGCTCCATTGGCACTAGATGCCGTCTTGAAATATATTTTCCAGCCACTCAAGCATTCCTGTTGCCAAGTGGGCCCATGAAATTTTATTTATTGATTACTCAATTCTGCATTCATTGAAGACAAGCAGGGCTCCCATTGGCCTTCATGGTGCAAGGCCCAGGCCTTGTGTATGGCTGGAGTAATCAGATGTGGTTTTCTTTTCAAGTAAATGCTTGACTTCGGTTACCAGGTTATCAGTTAGGAGGATTTCAATGCTTTTTCTCTTACTCAGAATTAGTACAATTGAGGATGTATTTGGCAAGATTCTGTTTTGAAGCATGTTAGGTAGGATGAGGGAAGGCAAGATTCAGTCTCTATGCTTGTCTGTGATTTCCACAGAAAAAGCTATTGAAGCAAAAATATATGGGTTGTAGGGATACTGACCTCTGTGAATCATTGGAGTCCCCCCAACTCATTTTGTTTAAACAACTGAAGATTAATTAAAGAGTTGAGGATTCTAGTTGCCATCACTGTGGACTGCACTGAAGCCAAAATTCTGGTGGCAAAATTCCTGAGCTAACTGGATTCAACTTTCAAGTTAAATTTTAAAAACCATTATGATGATTAATCATGGCTAATTATTGTTGTTATAAGCACTAAACCAAGTGTGGGGCCTCCAGACTGTCTCATGTCATGCTGCCTTATTGATTTTTTTCCTCGATTCTCTCCTTGAAATAAGTTATTCTGGGAGCAGCAGCAGATTATAGCATTCATGACATGTCCTCACGTGCTACAGGAGTTAAACATCAATTTCTATTTAGATTCAGTGAAAAAAAAATAAAAACAAAAGGTCCAAGAAGAGAATAAACTTAATCATCTAGGATTCCAAAGTCTGGATTCCATGGTGCTTGAAGCTTACATGAGGAAGGGAAAAGGTCAAATATTTCTTTCACCTCTCAGTGCCCTACCAGTGTAACCCATGCTAATCCTGCTGCTCTCAGAGCTGTATACCTTAATTATACTTCTTTTATGTAAAGAGTACTGGATAAGGCTCAAGCTGAGGTCAGAGTTTGCTGTTCGAGACTTGGTCAAAGGGGATGCTGCAGCAGAGGCTGAGCCATTCTTTCAGCTGCAGAGAGGTGCTCCAAGACCCTCAGAAAGAACCAATGAACTCAAATTTCTTATAATGCGCCGTCATTATCCCAGTGGACTAATTCCCTGAAATTACTTTGTATTAAGATAGTATTCTTTTCTCATTTTTCTCTTCCCTCCCCCCACCACGACCCTCCTTCTCCTTCTCCTTCTCCTTCTCCTTCTCCTTCTCCTTCTCCTTCTCCTTCTCCTTCTCCTTCTCCTTCTCCTTCTCCTTCTCCTTCTCCTTCTCCTTCTCCTTCTCCTTCTCCTTCTCCTTCTCCTTCTCCTTCTCCTTCTCCTTCTCCTTCTCCTTCTCCTCCTTCCCCTTCCCCTTCCTTCCCCTTCTCCCCTTCCCCTTCCTCCTTTCTGGATTTCTCCTGTCCTTCCCTCTTTAATGATCAGCAATTAGCACTTGGCATCAGACATTACTCCTGCTCATACTCAGGTGCCCTTCCATTTCATTTGTTGCACTGATGCTGCATGTGGTTGACTCTGGAATACGATTCTCTACAGCTTCACAGCGCTGCTGGCTCTCACATCTAAGAGATTTGCTGCGACTAATGTTGATGTAAAAAAACCAGGAGGGAATAAGGTGATACCCCATTCCCCTGGCCATGTCTGGGTGTTTCATTCCCAAGAGAGCCCTATGGATGCAGGAGAGCTGCAGCTCCTGAGGCTGTTGGGTGTTTGTATAACTGAAGGGCTAACACTGTATATTAGGTTGTGGAATTTGATCTTCAGCATGTAGGGGCAGATTTTATATGTGGCACACCAAGGAGTAAGCCTGTCAGATTTGCATGACAGTATTCCATTCCCTGGGAATTGTGTAGGACATGATTTGAAATACACCCTTGGGGAAACAGCAGTTTTGTCCAAAGAAGTGCAGAGAGATTAATATAATTGCATAGATATTTAGTAGTTGCAACTCTGGAAAAGGAGCCAGTGTTCTCTTTGTTAGGTCCTGTCAGGGACGGCAGATCAATCAGAGTGCACGAACTTGAATTCTAGCTGGTAGATCCAGTCTATATCGCACCTGTGTTATTCTCTTGTCACTTCATTCTGGTTTTTAAAGGCAAGCCCAAAGGATGATACACTTACATAAAAACTCAAATCTCAATAAGTACGAAATTGCAGTTTATAATAATAACTTAGGTGCATAAGTTCTCTGAATAAAACATTTGTACATCCTCTGGGATGCCTGTAAAGTAAGTAAACAGCAGAGGTACCTGCCTGCCAGTCTTTCATTAGAAAAAATGGGTGGGAATTCAGCCCTGTTACTTAACAGGGTGGCTGGTGCTGCAGGGCATCTTTATTAGTCTTCTGCTAATGGAAGCAGTGATGGGAACCAGGAGGGAAAATACATTTCTCTGACTAAATGAAAGATGTAACCTCAACTTTCATATACAGATTATTATAGTGAAGCTGTTAGCTATTTGTCATTAACCAAGTAGGCATTTAGCTGATCAGGGAAAAATAATTAAATCACCATGGTGTGAAAACATCTGAAAAAAATTATGCCTTAACCTATGATGTTTTTCTCTAGACAGCAGAAGCAGGGTAGGCACTGTCTGTGAAGAGTAAATTTGCTTCTACAAGGTTTTCATGAGAAAGTTGTCATTACCAATCTTTCTGGCTATGCAGCTCTTTCACTATTAGGCTACTTTACTGCACACTGAGCAACGTATCCTGTGAGCAGAGTTTGGGGCTAACTGCCTGATGTTTCTCTTCGGCACTTGGGTATGATGACAATGGCCAATCAGGGCGGGTGGATGTGGCTGGGATTGTCCTCCCTGTGCCCAGGGCCTAGGTAAGCCACTGTTCAACTGGGTTATTGCAACTGATGATGGTACCGGGTAGCCTAAGTGGCTGTGCAGAGACCTGGATTTGCCCTGAAGAGGTGCCTGCCCTTTTTCTCTCCTTTCTCTCAGTGGCTGTGCTAATCCAAGCTCATTTTTGTAAGGCAATGGGGCGCAAGGCATACAGCTTTAAGGAATCAGTCTGTGTTGCCTTGAAGGGTGTTACCTGTTCCTGCTTAGTAAGTGTTTGTTTCTTTTCAACACTAATCTCTCACAAAATATTTAACTTTAAAACCTGGGAGGCTTACAGAAGGGAGAGAAACTCGCTGAACTAACTCAGGGCAGGCTTTTCAGCCCCATCCTGGGGGAAGGGAGCAGGAAAAAAGGCTGCTTTGGGGAACCATGCAACAGTGTTTTACTTCATTTTGCTTCCCTCTGGAACAACTTTTCCTGTATGCAGAGTCTGTTCCAGCTCCATGTGCTGTAGTCTAAAGGGAAGGAGGAAGCCCTAGGAGTTACTCTTTAACTTCCTTTGCAGTGGTTTCCTTGGCTCGCCCAGGGTTACGTGATGTTGCTTTGGATTTCCAGTTGGTTGGGTACAGCTTGTCAAACCAAGTGGAAGCAGGCACAGAGGGGCTGCCCAGCTCCCAGACTAGCGCTCCCTATAGCTCACACCAGCTCTTGCTGCTGAACAGGGAAGCCTGAAGATGTTAGACCCTCCTTTCCATGTGCTTTTGCCCTCTGGTGTCTCCTGAAATTCTGCCCCCCTCCTCCCCTTGCCCTTTCTATCCTTTCTGCTGATTCTGCCTAGTTAAACCTCCTCTGCCAACAACTGCATCTGCTCTCCTGTTGCCCTCTTACATCTCCTTGTAACAAATGTCTGATTTCTGCTTCTGACTATCTTCTTACCACCTCCACAACTCCACATCCTTATGATCCAACTTTTTATTAGTCCCATGATCCGGCAAAAAGGATGGATGGGGCTACAGACGAGCTTGTGACGTGGCTTTACTCTAATCTTAGGTTTTCCCTGTCTTTCGTCCTTTGTTCATGGCTACCCTTTACTGTGCTCTGCGATTTCTAACACAGATGATAAATTAGGACAGTGGGGACTGTAAAAGATAAGGTAATAATAGAAATGAAATACCAGGCCAGGTCTTTAGCTGGAGTAAATCAGCTGCTGATCTAAACCAGCTGGGGATTTGGCCCACTCTAAAATGAAACTATAGGATAGGAAGAATCCATATAATTATTCCCCAAAGAGCACTTTTGTCATGATGCCAGACTGATGTTTCTATTCATATTTTTAAAATTATGTATTTTAGAAAGTGATTGTCTCACTATTGCCCACCTGTGGTCACAATATTGGTTCTTTCAAATGTGAATGTGCCAAGTCCTCCAGGCGCTCAGTGGTGCCTCTTGAAATGTCTCCCTTCAGCACCTGGTGTTTCTCTTAAACACTGCTAATCCAAAAAAACCAAGACCCACATCAGTGCCTAGCTCTCAGTGGCAGCAGGATGCTGTGCCTCAGTCTCACCATCGATTCTGCCTTAAATTCCAGTTTGTGGTTGCAAGTTCTTTACCCACCACTTTTGGACTGTTACCCCTGGGCCCTCCGCTAACAAGGGCCTATTGCAGAGACAGCGAAGGCTTTACTTTCTGGGGCCCAAGCAGACTACTGCATAACTGGTATAAAAATACCATCAGGTACGTGCAGGGTTTCTGGCCATGATACTGCGGTGGGAAGATGCATGGTGGTGGTGTGAACCGTAGATGTGCACCCAACACAGAACATAGGAGGTGGGAACATGCTATGCTTTTTGAATTTGGTGGAAGCCTCTGGTCACCCACTTCTTTTTTAAGGAAAGGTGGCACTTACAGTTACATCCAATACCATCCAGATCTCCCTCAGCTTCAGAATATTTCAGTGTTTGCTGCCTTGCATAATCAGACAGGGGATGAACGTCTCCAGAGTGCTCACATAGTGGAGTTTTCTAGCTGGCAGTCTGAAGTCTCCTATTGCTCGCGATCTCTATCAAAGTGTAAACCAAGGAAATGGGCTTTACCAATCATTAACAGCAAGGCTGGCACAAAGGGCTAAGTCTAGGAATTGTGCTTAAAAAAATAAATTAACAGCTCAGACTGTAAGCTGAGTTCAGCCTCACCAGCCATGACACCACCTTTCTTGCACTCAGCAACAAAAATAGACTCAAGTACTGAAGGAGACAAAAAAAAAGAAATAAAAACCCCCAATTTGTTCCCTATTAAGCTGCTGAAAAGCTTAAACCCATTTCTTTTCCAGTTAGTAGCTAAGTGAAAATGTAACTGCTTTATATATTTCACTAGAATTAAACTTAAACCTACAGAATTAGGTTTATTAATTTATGTCAGTGCTCAATGGGGAAATAAGAGTGCCCATTCATTAAGGATACACAATTACTGCAGACAAAAATGAAGCACAGTACTATTAACCATAATAAAAATGTTGAACACTGTGGAAATTTTCATTAAATAGAATCTATTCCTTATATGACTCTACTTAATACTTTCTGTCTTTTTTTTCCTGTGTTCTCCAACTCATTTTATTTTATTACTTAGCTTTTATGTATGTTTCTTAAAGTAATTATGATTAAATATTTTTTGGCAGTAAACAGTATTATTTCATTAAAAAAAAATCTGTCCCCTCATTTAAGTGCAAAGTAGTCTTTGGAAAACAATACAAGTGTTAGATTCATTATTATTTTAGGTCATGAACATAAAAGAGAAATCTACAACAAATAAGAAGGAAAACTGTTTCAGCCCATCCACTAAAATGGAATTGACTTCATGGAGCAGATCCATAGGTGGAATGCTCTGGTGCAGCAGGATAAATACACTGAAATAAGCTGAAACTAAAAATGGCAGTGATTTCAGACAACAAATGGCTATTTTAGAAAGAGTGGATGTGTTCAGGCTTTGCTAAAAAAGTTTAAGTCGAAATAATTACTTACATACAAAATATTCTCAGATTTTCCCTCTCTTCCCATAACGCTTTGAGAAGTCACTGATCCCCCATGTTTCTTCCTAACAAACTCTGCCATCTGAGGGACGCGGCTTTGATGGATTGAAAGGATCATCAGTAACTATGATATGGATTAGCTGATGGTTTCAGCTCATGAAACTCTGTTGAAGCCAATGGGATTATGATAGTTTCTAATATACAAAGGCTTATCTCCAGAAAAGCTACAAACAGCTGTGACACTGCCTGGTGCAGTGGATGACCTGTGTTTCTTGCATATGAGTAAATGAATAATAAATAACTCTGCCTAAAGATATTTATTTAACCTGAGGGCTACCTTATTAAAGATCGCCTTCAGAATGTCAAAAAGAGTTCTCTTCATCTTGTTGTGCTGCAGGGTCCTGGGAACTTCCCAGATTGCCAGGAGATCAGTAGGTGAAATCTAGGAGATGCTGGATTTGAGGGCTCTGGGTTGAACTTGTACTTTGGATAACAGGAATCGTGACAAGAACTCACTAAAATCACGCACAGCCTTGTCATTATTTTAGATTATCACTGTGATTCAGAGCTGTGCTCCAGAAGCTGAGAGATTGCTCTCTAGAGCCGCTGGGCCTCTGTTTTGTCTGGCATCCTTTAATGAAATGTCCTGATAAAGCGGGCTAAGGGGATGGGCAGGAAACGGTGACTCTACTGCATTTGAGCTACGTGGGGCAAGTCGCCTCAGCCCAGCCAGAAGTGTGGGCCTCCTGAGGTGAGACTATAGCTCTTCTGTCAATGCTCGCAGCTTGTGGTGAGGGGCTGCAGCTGCCTTACTCCAGTTTGGTTTTTGTACTGTTCTGTGGGTGCAATCAAGTACAAGCATGGAAGGGTTTTGGCCAGCTAGCTGATTTTTAGGGACAAATGACTCTTGTGCACACAAACAAGGTGGTCTGAATGCCATCATTTGCATTTATGAAGGATTGCATCAAAAGCCTTTTCAGTCTTGGTCAGATAGGTTATTTATAGTTCTTTTTCTTGGATGACCCTATTGACGATATGCAGATGGTCAAGGGGGCATTAGCTCGTTCTGAAGCCTTATTGTGTCCAGAGCTGTTTGAAATCTCATTGCTTGCTTCCCTCTATTAATAGCACCTTTGAGTTTTCGGCCTCCGTAGCAGGCTTGGCTTCTGTTTCTTCATCCCATCTCACCAAGGAGCTGAATGGGACACTTGTTTGACTTTCTGGCATTTAAATACTGGGGAAAAAAAAGACACTCTGAGATAGAAAAGATGGGAAATCACCATATTTGTCCACATCTATATCAACCAATAACAGAACATAAAACACTTGTTTCCATGGCTTGGTCCTGAGCTGCTGCTGTAGGTCTTGTTTCCACATTGGGATGCCCTCCACAGGTGCAGAAACTGCTATGACCTTTCTAGTTCTTGGAATTAATAATGGAAGTAGTGAGCTGTGGAAACATATAGATGGATTATAGCTCAAATAGGCTGTTTTCTGAAGAGACCTAGACTATTTAGCATTCAGTAAACAGCTTTTATATAGGACACTAAAAGCTGCCTATACTCTTATTACCTTGATATCGTTAACTAGTCAGGGTATAACCACAGAAATATGAGTGTATTTCAATAAACACACAAAATGGCTTCATTTTCAAAGTACAGTAGTCCCCATAGGTATCCTAAAATCTATTCTTCTGTAGACAAATATTCATTTTCTTTCAGCATTAATTGTAGCATTGTTGCTGATAATGTTTCCTGCATTACACTCAGCTGCCTCATACTGTGGATAAGAGAAATCAGATTGAGAGAAAGAACAGAAAATAGTAAGATTGCAGCTGCATCTCCTGGGGAAATTATTGCCATTTCAAATGTCAGTCAGCCTGATCCATTATTTAGGGGGAGCACAAGACACCCCCTGCTTGAAAATGAATCTGCACAGAAATGACAATTACTGTCCTGATGATGTAACCTTACCAAAATGCACACAGGTTTTATTTTGTCTCCATTCTACTCTAAGCATAACCTTTGATATCCTGCATAGTGGCTAAATTAATCCACTCCTTCAGAACAATGTGATTTCAAACTCGACAAAACCCTCCTGTTGTTAAAGAACATTCATCTGCATTACTTTCATTTGCATTTTCCATAAATTGAGTAGCAGGAATTGTGAAACACCTGAAGTTCAAAGTCTCTGGAATGCACAGATGTTGATTTTCATTGTACACTCCAAAGACTGGCTCCTAAGCAACACTACAGAGATTTTTGTGTAACTTAACCACCTTCCATTGGTGTGCTGGGACTCTGAGAACTCTCCAAAGAGCAATACCATGGATTCCTGTCGGACTGGGAATGAGGATTGTGCCAGAGTGAGAATGAAAGTTATTGTCAAGTAACCTTTTGATTATCTGCTGGGATATTTCCTTAGTTTGATTTGGTTTCTTTTTAAAGATAAAATTGCAAAATATTCTAGTGATCTGTTTTAATGCACCTTTGCCCAAAGATGGTGTGTTGGCAATCCAAATGGCTGGCTGACCTTCTCTTACTTTGGTATCTGTAATGAACAGCAGCACATGGGCTGGATGCTGCCCACAGCCTTTGCTTGTGCTGCCTGCTCAGATTGTCTCCTCTCACCAATACAAAAGAATGAAAATGCCGTCATGTCCATTCACTGCAATGAATGCTGGGATTGTTTCATAGGGTTTTTCATGAGTATGACCCTAATGCGTGTTAGCCCAGCATCTTGTGTCATCTCTGTCTAGAACACTATTTGTGAAGCAGACCTGTGCCTGGGTGCACTTGAGTGAGGTTTTTATATGTAGTGTTCTGTAGGGCAGTCTTGGTGCTAGAATCTACAAGATCATAGAACGATAAAATCATAGAATAGTTTGGATTTGAACAGACCTTAAAGGTCATCTAGTTCCAACCCCCCTGCCATGGGCAGGGACACCTCCCACTAGATCAGGCTGCCCAAGGCCCCATCCAGCCTGGCCTTGAACACCTCCAGAGATGGGGCATTCGCAACTTCCCTGGGCAACCTGGACCACAGCTTCACCACTGTCATCGTGAAGAAATTCTTGCTTATGTCTATTCTAAGCCTTCCCCTCTCCAGTTTATAGCCATTTCCCCTTGTCCTATCACTACAAGCTTTTGTGAACGCTTTCCCCCCACCTTCCTTGTAGGCTCCTTTTCAGGTACTGAGAGTTTGCTTCTCTGAGCCTCCTCTTCTTCAGGCTGAACAAGCCCAACTCTCTCAGCCTGCCCTCATATGGGCGGTGCTCCAGCCCTCTGATCATCTTTGTAGACTTCCTCTGGACCCCTTGCAACCGTTCTACATCCTTCTTATGCTGAACATTCCAGAACTGGACACAATACTCCAGATGAGTTCTCACAAGAGAGGAACAGAGGGGCAGAATCACCTCTCCCGATCTGCTGGCCATGCTTCTTTTGATGCAGCCCAGGATATGGTTGACCTTCTGGGCTGTGAGTGCACATTGCTGGCTTCTATTGAGCTTCTCATCAAGCAGCATACCAAGTCCTTCTCTGCAGGGCAGCTCTCAATCACATCACCCCCCATCCTGTATTGAAATCAGGAATTGGCCGAACCCAGGTGTAGGACCTTGCACCTGGTCTTGTTGAACCTCATGAGGTTCTCACAGGCCCTCTTCTACAGCCTGTCCGAATCCTTCTGGATGACATTCCATACTTCCATTGTAGCAACTGCACCACTCAGCTTGATGTCATCTGCAAACTTGCTGAGGGTGCACTCAATCTTGCTGTCAATATAATTGATGAAGATATTAAACAGCACCGATCCCAGTACGGACCCCTGAGGGACACCGCTTGTCATAGATCTCCATCTGGACTTCAAGTCACTGACCACTACTCTCTGACTACAATGATCCAACCAGTTTCTTATCCACTGAACCCATCCACCCATCAAATCCATACCTCTCCAATTTAGAGAGAAGGATGTTGTGGAGGACCATGTCAAAGGCTTTACATAAGTCTAAATAAATCACATCTGTTGGTTTACCAGTGTCCACTGCTGTGGTTACCCCATCACAGAAAGCCACTAAGTTGGTCATACTGATGATGGAGCTTTTCTTCTTCAGCCAGTAGGGAAAGGTGCATGTTTGACCTATCACTTCATGTCCAAAAGTCATGCATGATGCTTCCCGTGAGTACCATCCAACACAGGATTGGCACAAGATTTGCTTCCCTTCAATAATGTGAAGTCCTTGGCTTAAAATCCCTGCCCTTCCTTTGCCTTCTACATCACAGCAGTCAGTGAACCACATCTCATCTTAATTCATATAAATGTGTGTGTTATTGTTTCTCGCCTACTAAGTGGGAAAATGATCTTGTCATCCTGCAGTTTTGCCTCTTCTGCTTTCCCCTGTGGAAGGAGACATTCAAATTAGAACTTTGGGATTAGATGTACAGAGGAAATAAAGCAAGTCACCGGTGACACATATGTTTCTGATTGCCCAGCACTTTACATGTAGACACAATGTGAATCATGTGTTTGAATTGATTAATGATTTTGTAACATAATTCGGAAGGCCAGTTTCATGCAAGATAGCGATGGAGCTGCTTGGTTGCTAATGGCAGTGGGAATGTCTTCCTCACTGGTCTTATCAAATTCATGAGGACTTCTCCTGGAAAAATTCCTGCAAATCGTTCTGAAGAGGTGTGAAATCTCACTTTGCATGAGAAATGCGTTTTGCTCACTTCCTTACCTCTGTGTGATTTCATGATTGTGAGTATTGACTTCTCCTGTCACATGTTTGGGCAGTAGATGCTGGCAGATATTCACATGAACCCTAGGGAGCAATCTTGAGGATATGACCATGCACTAATAGGACAGACAGTCTTGTATTGAATTGTAGCCAAGAAGCACTCAACACAATTGTGACCAGGTCAACTTTGCACTTCACTGATCCTCAGCAGGTCGTTCAGGCCAATTTAAGGCTACCCGGATGGCCACAGACCCTGGAAACCATTGTGGCATGTGAGAATTAGTTTATTCTTTAACTCACAAAGCAAGGGCAGTATTTCCTTTATTAGTGTAGCCAGAGTGGAGCCCCAGTAAAATTGATAAACAAGGGTAGATATATTTATTTAGCTTGAAAAAAAATTGTAAAATAGTAAACACAAGCAAGGTTGCATACTAGTCCTTCCTTTCAAATACTTTGATGATCTCTGTTACTTTGCAGTGCCAACATGTTCAGTCAACCAACAGGGAGTGATGCAACACCAGAGATGTGCAGAACCTGCTTGAGTGGCAGATGGAATTGCTGCGCTGGCCCATGTGGATGAGTCAGAAGAGGAAGTCTCTGGAAGAGTATTGCACAGAGCATAGAGGATCTGAGGTAAAAAATGTGAGGAGTGTTGGTGTGAGGATGCTGGATCTGTGCATACAGATAAAATAGTGCTGAAATGCTGATGAAGTGAACATCATCTCAGAGCACACAAACCCTTCAATTTACATCAACTAAATGTGCAGAAGGAGAAGAACAAACACAAACTGTTATGGGAACAAGTTCAGCCATATCTGCAAAGAAGCAAATCTTGTGATGGCACAGGCACATATTTTAGTGCATGCTGTGCAGTACAAGAACATTGACTTCTACTCGTAAGCCTGTGATTTGAATATTTGTTCCAAGTGACAATCAAAAAAGAGCTAGCTTATGAAGTATTTGGCCATCTAATTTTGTCTGTTGATGAAGGTCCAGAATTGGAGAGGCTTCCTGCCATGAAGATGTAAATTTAGAGAGTGGCTGAGGTCAATTATTACTAAAGCCCAGCCTCTCAGTCTGGGGCTTATTGGTAAGTGGTGGTCCAAAAGGATTCAACTTGTGCTGTGGGAACTGTTTGAATCTACAGATTCTGTGGTGTGGGTGCAGCCTGCTACTGGAGATCCGGTTCAAGCATGCCCGTGCCTGGTGCATATTCCTGTTGGTTCTTGTTTCCTTTACCTATCAATTGGTTTTGCACCAATCTCCAGGACTGTGCTGACCCAAGCAAAAATAGTATCTGTTTTTCTGCTGCCATTTTCTGCAGGTCTCTTTGATTTTTATGTTGAGAGGGTGGTTGCTGTAGAAGACTCATGGTAGCCTCCTGGTAGCCCAGCTGTGGTTTCAGCATAGGGCTTTGCCAAAATGGACCCAGACAAACAAGGACACAGTGATGTGGAGAACACTGGCAGGATTTATTTCAGATGATCTCTGTAGGAATCAAGGGACTTTAACACCTTTGCAAACATTTAAAACAAATGGAAGGATTTTTTCCCTTTGGTTTCTGAAACAGGGAAACCAGTCATGAAGATCTGAGCTCAGCCGTGCCCCTCACACAAGAAGTTGTCAGTGTTATTGCTGCAATGAGTGTGGTGAGGGACTGACGTGGGTTGCTCAGGGAAATAGTGGAGGACCCATCCCTGGAAACATCCGAGGTCAGGTTGGATGGTGCCTTGAGCAACCTGGTTGAGTTAAAGAAATCTCTACACCTGCAGGGGAGTTGGACTTGGTGACCTTAAAGGTGCCTTCCAATTCAAAGCAGTATATGATTCTGTTCTATGATTCACAAACCCAGCTTTTTCTGACTGAAGGGAGGGACTGAAGGCTTTGACCAGTGTCTTCTAAGTAACACAAAGTAGGGAGTAAGCAGTTCAATCTTTACAGTGCTGGAGAGAAATGTTGAAATGGTCAGGGTTATAAAAGCCTCCCAAGAAGTTTCTTTGTCAAATAGGTCTGTTTTATCAATGCAAACCAGTGTATCAGTTCCTGAAAGACAGGATATTTAAACATGCCCTACAAAACTTTAATGCAGTTATTTAATGGGATGGTGACAGAACTGAGGCTGACTATGATTTCTGCTGGAGGAGGAGATCACCAAGCAAAGAGATTGCTGCGTTTTTGGAAACATGAGTAGCAGACATTTCCAGAACCTACTGGCTGGTGGTATGAGACCTGTCTGGATTTAGAATCTTTGTGGATATTGTGTGTATATTCAGCTTACTTTGAAAAGTTGAGGGCAGAAAACAAATCCATTTTTCCACCTTGGATGAAAGCACCTGGATGGGCTTTATTTCTACCTGTGCAAATGCAAGAACAGTGCTTCTACCAGTCATGGAAAGGGTGTCTATCTGATTGCTTTCACATCAGACAAGGTTAAACAAGTAGCAAACAATTAACGAAATGCTTGCAGAAAACTGAACTAAAAATAATGAAAACTGCCCTGCTTTATCTTGAGTTAACAGGCAAGTAAGGGAATAAAATGAAGAATTTTTATTTGCTGGCTCAAAAATCAGAACTGGAAACAGGTAGTGAGCTAATATCCATGGAACAAAAAATAGGAGTATTTCTTTCAAAGTTTAAAAAATAATTTCAGTGTGATACACGTGAAAATAATCTGCTTTTGGAAACCAGGGTGTTTGTAGTATATCCATTAACACATCTCTCTTGGGTTTTTTCTCAGTGGTCACATTGTTAAAAAGCTTTTAAATTTATGCTGTTGTTTTGGTAAAAAAATATGAAATTGATGAAAAATTATGGCTGACAACGCAAGCTGGAATGACTAACTGCAGCTATATGTTGATTTTAGCTGTTGATTTTGAATAGCAATAAATCTTGAATTCTACCAGCCCAGCTTACGGGAGGCTTTCAGCACAGTCAACCACAAAATGCAGCGGAACCGCTCACACAGCATAATGGGAGCAGATGCTGCTGTAGCCTGCAACTGCTGTTCATGCATTATTGTGTGAAACCCAGCCTCTCTTCTTTATTTGGGTTTTTCTTCTTCCT
This sequence comes from Phaenicophaeus curvirostris, assembly GCF_032191515.1. Classification (NCBI taxonomy): domain Eukaryota; kingdom Metazoa; phylum Chordata; class Aves; order Cuculiformes; family Cuculidae; genus Phaenicophaeus; species Phaenicophaeus curvirostris. The sequence goes on from NC_091405.1 coordinate 1,251,118, forward strand.
TCACTGATACTCACTGAGATAGCTCTTAGAAGTGCTCACCCAGAGCCCGGAAGGACCACGTTATTGGTAGCAGCCCAGAACAGTTTTGTGTCTGTGTGTGTGTGAGATCTGTTCTGTACAGCACAGTTTAAAAAGGAAAGCAGATATTTTGCTAGTGATGAGGGACATGTAACTGGGCAGCAACAGGAACACAGACAAGCATCATGATTGAATACAGATTGCACTGAGAAACACAGGTTTTATTGCCAGCATCTAACCTGGGGATGGCCCTGCCGTGTTGCCGCTGCGCTCCCTTTCCCTTCCCTAGCCTCTCTCCTGTAACAGCTCAGCTGTGCAGGAGGTGGAAACAGCTTTTCCAGTATCTTGTGGAGTAGAATGGGCCCCTAGTCTTGGTTGAGACATCAAGTCAGTACTGTAGCATAAAAAAACCCCACACAGCATAAACGTAAGTAGAGGACTGTGTCATAAATTCATCTCACTGAATACAAAGTGGGGTGGAGTTTGCCTTTTTTTCCCCTAGATTTGTTGCAAACAGTTTGGAATGATGATCACCATCTGACAGGAGATCATTCAGCCACAGCTATTTTAAAACTTTTACTGAAATGGAGTGAAATAGGTTTTTTATTTATGAAGTTCATCTCACAAGTTGCAAATTTGGTGAAAACAGTTTGATTTTGCTTCACATTTGAAGCCAGCAAATAACTGAGTTAATTTAACTAAAATGAGCATTCTCATGAAGACCCAAAATGGGGGAAAAACCCCAGCCTGACTGTACTTTAATCTAGAAACCATCAAAACCTTCTTGACACATGTATTATTGTAGGGCTCTGAAAAAATAAACAGTTTATGTAGAAGATTAAGAGACAGTTCAGATTTTGCTTTTGACATATCTTGTCTCCAAATCTTAGCTGAGGATTTATTAGAACACTATCATGTCAAAGCTACCTCATTTATATGATAACACATCTGTAATGTTTTACAAGTGCAGCAGTCCTCGTTCAGAATGTTGCTTTTTAAGTCCTAAATTACAGTACCTGGAGAGGTATGCATAATTATAGTGCGTGTTAGCAAATGATAGGATGCATTTTCCCCTAGGCTCTCTGCATTAATCATCAGCAGAGTGGGTGCAATAAAATCATAATTACTTCTTCAAAAGTTATAATCTAACATATACAACTTTAAGGTAGTTGTATGGCAATATGATATCGACTGTCATGTAGCAAACCTGTTTCCTTCATTTGCTTGAAATTAAGGCACTGTTGCTCGGTGCTGAGCTGTAATTAGCATCATTTTTATTTGCAGATTTTGGTTTCAGATCCTGAGTGAGTGCAGGATGGTGTAAGCTCCAAGTATGATGAAACAATGCTGATTTAAATGCACTGAGGGCCTCTGGGCTGATCTTTGCTTATTTGTCAAGCTGCTCGAAGGCACTTTGGTGGATGATTAACCTCTTCTGTCTTGGTAACTCTCAATTGTCTTCAAAAAAATGATGGTGTTAAGAAAAGGAGTGATTTTACATAAGAATCCTGTATGGTATTCTTTTGCGTAAATATTTGCTTCAAGAGAGGAATCTGAGTAGGATACTTTGCTGCAGAGGGATACCCCAGTCCCACTGCTGCAGCTCTACCAGGGTGCAGCTTGGCACTTCAGCAGCAGCGAGGACTGTGGCACCATCCCTGCTCCCTTCTGCCTGCATAGTGACCTTCCCTGGTGTCAGCATTGGTGGTGGTTTGACCTCACAGTGATTCAGTTCAGATATTTAAACTGGCAGGAGGCTGGATCCCATGCTTTCCCCTTGTCTGAATAGTTTCATACTAGTTTTGCTTCCTGAATTTGCCTATTTTCTTGTCAGGTGAACGCCAGTGACCTGTATGAGGCTGTGTGATAGTTGAGTGTAGGATGGAATCACTTAAAGATACTTAAATTAACTGTCAGAAACCCAAGCCTACAATCAAAGATCAAAGCAAAGCTTTAATTATTTAGGAAACATTGCAGATGTAATCAATGTACCTTTCAAAAACAAATGCTTACTTCCAATTCATTGCCTCTTAAGCTGGTACATATGCACACACAGACATGACATGCGTATGTACACACACACACACGTGACTGTGTGTATATACACACACACGTATATACACACACATAAAATCAAAGTGTTGTCCTTTGAAGTGTGGCCAGCTGTTCGGTGTGGTTGCCACAGCTGTGTGTGAAGGCACAGCCACATGGCCCCTTGCAGGAGATGTGTTCCCAGAGAACTCAGGAGGGTAATGGATGTGATAACAAAGCAAGTTGTTTCAGTTTTGCACAATCGTATTCCTTAAGATCAGGTCTGTAAATTAAGATGTAAACCTCCCTATTGAAGGCTGGGTCCTGCAGGTGAGGCAGTCTGGCTCCAGTCCAGTCAAGCACTTAAGTATGATTTTAACATTAGGTACGTGTCTTGTTACAGTATGTCTTCAAAGGGACTTCTTTTGCTTAAAGTTAAGCACATGCTGAAACACTGGGTTACATGTTTGAATGAGCTCTGTACAAATGGCTGAGCCACTGCTGGAGAGCTCAGCACCTCGTTTCTTCACTGAGCAAATATAACCATAAAGAAAAGAAACTAAAACAGAATCCCTCACCTTTTCTTAAGAGTGTTTCCATTGTTGTTTTGTGCCTAATTTGCCCACAAACATAGAAGCTCATGTTTCTTTCCAGCCCTTCTAACCCGCGGAGGAAGGTGCTCTATGTGCTAGGAGCTGTGATGGTGAGGTCAGTGGTGGGGCTCCCTTCTCACTGCTGCTCTCATCACTTGCGCTTGCCCACCAAATGCCTCCTTCACACCCTGTTCCTTTGCTGTGGACAATCACAGCTGTGGCAATCCTCAGTATCCAGAGAGGCAGCTGGTGTGCACAGGGATATCCTCAAGCTGCAAGGCACATGCAAGTTGAGTTCAACCACTGCTTACATCCAGTTTTGCCTTTCTACAATTCTGGTTTTATTAGCATGGCAATTATGTGCCTTAATACTTGCTGTACATGAGATTAAGCTGCACACTTGTAAAACACACTCTGTTGCTTAACATGATACCTTAAAAAGTTTTAGAAACATCCCAAAATAATGTATTTCTCACTGACTGAGTTACTTGTTGAAATGCAGAAAACTGGCAAAATGACTCCCCACAGTTCCCTGCCTAGTTCAGTTTTGTGGGAACCTGTGCTTAAGGATACAAAGCTTTCCACCTTGTGTGCCAGAGATACAAAAGACAGTGAATAGGAAGCGTGGTAATATCCTACTAATCAAGGCACCCTTACTTAATTTTGTAAGCCTTTTAAGTCTACTGGGGATTTGAACTGTGTTTCAGTCCTTGACTTACTGGTGTTCATAATCAGGGTTAGTGAGCAACCACATTTCTCAAAGTTAAAAATAGAATTTCATTAACTGAAATGTACCATGCAGTTGTGCATTTGAGCCCCATGTGCAGTTTGGGGGAAACTAAGTTTGAAAGAACCCAGTTTACATCATTTTTGTAGACTATAACCTCCATATTAAAGTATTTAAAATGCACCCCAAGTCACAGCAAACAGCTGTGTGTCAGGGCATGCTCCATCTTCCAAAATCAAGCTTGCCTTTAAATTTTCCTTTCATAAACAGTTGGCTAATATGATATCAATTTAAGCTGTAATGACCATGTTTAATTTTTATTTTGAATTCATTCTGTTCCTATATATCGGTAGCCTGGTTGATGCCAAGCCAGCCAGCCACAGGTCTGTTTTTCATTTACACGTTGAACTCTTTTAGGTTAGACATGCTCAAGAGTTCTGGTTTAATGCATAACCCTAATTATAACTTAGAATTAAGCTGCTGCTGACTGCAGCATTTTAGGCAGGGGAATCAAAGAATGTATCTAATGAAAAAAACAAAACTCCGCCCCTCACCAGTGACTTATCTTTATACATTTTTTAATGTTTTTTTTCTTTCTTTCTTTTTTTTTTTTTTTAAGATTGAGTGCATAATACAGCTATAAACCAGCAGTTTAGAAAGTATGGGCAGCCTGTCATTTTAGATATGTCTGCTCTGAGCTTAAAGGTTTTCTCTTTGCTTTGAATTAGACCTCAGTTCTTATTAAAATGCTATAAGCTTTGAGGAGATTGTACTATCACAGCCCGGCGATAGCTCGACACACGAATACATCATTGTGTTGGACCTATATCTGTGCACTAGAAAAAATGCACTGCTGTTCAAGCTGGTTGCAGTGTTTCTGTGCAGTGTTTGGGTTTGGATGAGAAATGCTTTCCCGACCACGTTGAACTTGGATAAGGAAATTCCTGGAATGTTCTGATAATAATGACTTTGGGTCTTTTATGGCAAAACTTCAACAATACAATTCAGAGTACAGTTCAATGAAGATAAAAAATGGGCATTTCCACCTGTTGTTACAGAAAGTGAGATATTTTTAAGGATAAGCTCTTGTAGTCATTTCAGATTTGTCTGAATTACATATATTGCATAGAAATGTTGGTAACTCAGTGGAGGGAAAGGTAGAGTGGCATCATCTGGGTCTTTACTCCCAGGACAAATCTCTTCTTGTTAATAGAAACAGGATTTTACAAGGGGGGGTTGGTTAGTTCAGAACTGATGAGCCATGCTGCATGGGTCAGGAAGAAATGTGGCCTGGGGAGATGCCACAGTCAGGAAAAGCAGCATCAAGAAGAATGATGAGATGGGTGTGACATCATGCTCCAGTGGGGCTCCAGGACAACATTGCTAAAGCTTGAGCAAGGAGCTGAGATAAGAGCAGCACTATGCAACAATACCCTATATTAATTTGCACCAAGCCAAAACTTCTCATATGAAATGGGAGCAAAGTCTTTGCAAGGTACTGTCATGCATCATCTCTGCTCTCCATTTTCTTATGGTGCCCGTGTGCTGTCATGGGGCCGGGGAGTCCCACTCCCGCTCTCCAGGAATGCCTGCAGATACTGTGTCTAGTTCTGCACATTCTCACTGCTCTCACATGAGGGTAGCACTCCCATTTCCTTGGAGTTCATCTGAATATATGTTGGGCTATGTGTTTGGAGATGATGATCCTCTGCCTCTGCAATACGAGATGATTCCTATCATGGTTCTTATGCTTGACTGCCATCCATAGGAGGCTACTTAGTAAAAGTTGTACACTGTGTGATGAAATACTAGTGTTTTTCTTCTTTGGGAACACAAAAGTAAAGAAAACCCTGGGTTTGTACTAAGATTCCACTTGTTCTGCGTGGGCATTCAGCTGTACTGCCAGGAGCTGGATACGTCTGCAATCCTGGTGCAAATGAAAGCAGAAAGAAGCAATGGAGAAACTGGCTGCACATGCCTGGGGGCTCATCCATGCACAATAGCAGCATCATTTCAACTGCAAAATCCATTTAGCTAAACTGGTGTCTGTCTCTGATTGGACACACTTACATTGGTTTATAACCAGCTTACATCAAATTAGTTTAAATCAAGAAGTTTCTGTAATAGTTTCATCAACCAGTAATTGTCTAATTTTTGTAGAAGGTTGCAGACCAGTAGCCTTTCCTCTGCACAGGCTTTTGTGCTGGTTTAGATCTATTTAAAAGCTGATGAATCAGTGCAGCTTTCGTGCACAGGCCAGCCCTAACTCCCCAGGTCTGTGTGAGCCAGGGCAGAGAGCGTGCAGGGCACTGTGATGGCTCAGACATCGCCTTGGAGCTGATGGGAAACAAGGTGGCAGATACTTTAAAACAAGAATTTGACACAAAGCACTAATTTTCCAAACAGGTTTATTGCTCTCTAAGATGGAAGAACAGGGTAAAGAAATTCTAGACTCATAGGTGTGACCCAGAAGTTTTAATGAGCTGCGGCCCCAAGCAGGGACAGGCCACAGACAAGCTGTCTGAGTGCTGTCCGAGTCAGTGTGCTTCGTGGTTCACTATGTGAGCCAGAGCAGCCTTGAACCTTATCTAGGTTTAGTCAAAAGATTAGGACATCCAGCAGGAAGTATGGCCAGTGGGACATGTTCAGTCTCTTGGGCCACTCAGGACAGAGCTGGAACAGGAAATGTTGCTTTTAATTTATGTTCATAGAATCACAGAATGGTTTGGAAGGGACTTAAACGGTCATCCAGTCCCACCCCGCTGCCATGGGCAGGGACACCTCCCACTGTATCTAGTTGCTGCAATCCCCATCCAACCTGGCCTTGAACACCTCCAGGGATGGGGCAGCCACAGCTTCCCTGGGCAACCTGGGCCAGGGCCTCCCCATCCTCACAGGAAAACATTTCTTCCTATGATCTCATCTCAATCTCCCTGCAATCCCTGATCAAGAGCCCCTCCCCAGCTTTCCTGGAGCCCCTTTCAGTACTGGAAGCTGCTCTGAGATCTCCCTGGAGCCTTCTCTTCTCCACACTGAACAAGCCCAACTCTGTCAGCCTGTCCTTGTCTGGGAGGTTCTCCAGCCCTCAGATAATCTTCCTAGCCTCCTCTGGACTGACTCCAACAGATCCATGTTCTTCCTGTGCTGAGGAGTCCAGAACTGGGTGCAGGACTCCAGATGAGGTCTCACTGAAGTGGAACAGGAGGGTGGAATCCCCTCTCTCGCCCTTCTGGTCCCACTGCTTTGGATGCAGTGCAGAAGATGGTTGGCTTTCTGGGATGAAAGAGCACATTGCCAGTTTACGTTGAGCTTCTTATCCACCACCCTCAAGTCCTTCTTTTCAGGGTTGCTCTCAATCCATTCTCTGCCCTTGAATGGGATTGGGATTGCCCTGATCCAGGTGCAGGAGCATATGAATGGCTTTTCAGAGGTATTTTGGAAAGGCAGCGATGGCAGGCAGCTTGGAATTGTGACCTTGAGGAAAATAAGTCAACAGGAGAATGACATTGTGAGAGGGGTTATCTCAACCTTTCTGCAACTAAAAATGCTCAGAATTGTTTTCCAAAATGAGCTTCTTCAGAGCAGAGAGAAAGCCTCTGATTTCAAGGGTTCCTAAAATACTTTTGGAATGAAGCTCTCTGTGATGTTCTGTGGGTGTTGATCGCTGGAGTGCTCGGTAGTACTCAAGCTCTGAGCTCACACTATTAAAGCTTTTTCAACAGCACTGAAAGCAGTCCTCTCACACACTGAAGCTAGCTTGAGAGGCTGTATTTATGTTCTCAGGCTGACTTCAGGGCCTGTGCTGGCAAGCTGTCAATAAAGGAACTTATTAGGCAGGGAGACAGCTTGGAATGGAGAGTTGTTTAAGCAGCTCACTTTGGAATTGGACACAAAGGTGAAGAGAATTAACTTTCTACTGGTTTAGCAAACAGCAGTACAACAGAACATTGTCATCGAGATAACTCTGCTTTAGGTGCCCAGCAGTAAATGTGCCAGATAGATAGCTTTCTTCTGAGAAATACTCCTCCTCCAGGTCCGTGAGTAGTAGGAACTGTTTTATCTTTTAAGAAATAGAAGGGAAAACTGGTTTTCTCTTTCTCCTTATTACTTTCTTTTAGTGTATGGAAGAGCAAAGCAAGACTATTTTCTCAGCCACAGAAAAAGAAATGATGCTTTTCCTCTGCGTGAGGCTTTTGCATAATTACGTACTTCATAAACGTGTGTAGAGACGCCATGGTGAGGAGTATTGTATCCACCAGGTAATCCAATCTGACCAGATTTCAGAGCAAAACATTTTGGAAAAATGCTTCTGTGAAAGGATAACTCACAGAGGAGTAGAAATAGCATGGAGAAGCAGCACAAATCTGATGTTCAACAGAAGAGCAGTGCTTGGTGAATGGAGCAGTCAACTTGTATAAGAAATAGATTTCATACAGTATGTAAATCATCCTTAAAGATTGAAGTGGCCAAGTGAAAACCACATGAAAGAGAAAATGAGTAGGAAATGAATGGACCCCTAAGGGATCTCACTGAAAACTAAATCAGTTTGTGATTCCCTCTAGGTTGTTATGCGTTGGACTAAGAGGAACTTGTGATAAAACAGAGGTGAGGACCTGGCTCACCGTTTTTCATACTGTGGCTCAAACCCAAGTTGTAGCTACTGCACCTGATGTATAGGTGGAACCCCATTATGAGGTGGCTTCCCAAAAGCCTGCTTAATGTAAGTGTTAGTCATCCCACAGCTCTGAGGCCACCAGATCTGATTATAGACATACAGTTTCTGGGTCACAGTTGTGGTGATTTTTTTTGTTTCAGATCTCACTCACATCAGTGGGGAGTCAACCCTTCTTGGTTCGTATGAGGAATGATCTTGGCCCTCTTTGTTTTCAGCAGATATGCTGGTTGCCAATGTGCAGTTCTAAAGTCACATTTTCACTTGCCTTCTGGGCAATATCTCCCACATTTTGGACTCTGCAGCATTCCATGTAAATGGTTCCTCAGAGGTACTTTGGCAGCCAAAAAGAGCAATGTTGTATTTAATTTCTGGCACTGCCACTTGCTGAATTGTTGATACAGCTGTAGCAGAACTTCACGTCTGGGTATACCTGACTAAAGCAGAAGATCACTGTTCCCTGCTTGGACTCTGTGTAATCCGTGCCACTTGAGATCTATCTGGGGCAGCCAAGCAGAAATGTAACTCCTTTCTGCCAAAGGCATTGTAGCAATGAATTCAATGTTATTCTAGGGGAAAGTGGGGAACAGAGATGAATTCCTGGAGAAATAAGCCTTTTTAAGGGCTTTTGTAAGACTCTTCCAGTATTGAAAGGGGCTACAGGAAAGATGGGGAGGGGGTCTTGAGTGCACGGATAGGATGAAGGGGAATGGTTATAAGCTGGAGAGAGTTTGAGATAAGATCTTAGGAAGAAGTGTTTTCCTGTGAGGGTGGGGAGGCCCTGGCCCAGGTTGCCCAGGGAAGCTGTGGCTGCCCCATCCCTGGAGGTGTTCAAGGCCAGGTTGGATGAGGCTTTGAGCAACCGGATCCAGTGTGGGGTGTCCCTGCCCATGGCAGGGGCTTGGAACTGGATGGGCTTCAAAGTCTTTTCTCACCCAAACCATGCCATGATTCTGTGTTTCCAAGGTTCTATGATTCCATGAGGCATTCTTCCAGTAGGGTCTACTGGAAGGTCTGCAATGTACAAGCCAAAGCTTCATTTCTTTGTACTACCATCTGCAACTCATGAGGAATAAAATCATCCCTTTCCCAGCAACACATTTCTGCTTCACCCTTGGGGAAGACACTAGAGTTCATGTGGCTGGGCACTGTGATATATCAGGGGACTGATGTGGTTGAGATCTAAATGTAGATTTTTGTATTTTTTTTTTATTGTGCACAAAGATGATGGTGTGAACATGTTGGAGGTCTAGGAATCACTTGTTTCAACAGCAGTAACACTTATTCACCTTGATTGGATCGTATCCCTACCACAACATTAATAACCTAGCATACTCAAAGAAAGAATGAAAGTAATATGAAAAAGTACAGGGCATGTTTGCAATCAAGCTTCAACTTCTGCTTTCCTCATGGAGCCACCTTGGTGTAGATCCGTTTTGAGTCCAAAATGAGCACATGAGAATTCTTCTAGACAAAAAGGTCTACAGCTTTCAAGAGCTTTTTTTTTTGCCACTAGAAGCTATCCAGGATAATTTATGCTGTTCCATGGTAAATTAAACAGGACATGAGAAATCCCTTGAACACAGAAGTCTCCTGGAGGAATGTCTCCCTTGGCTTAGCTTAGTATGGATGGTGGCAAGCACTGTCAGACGTGCCTTAGAAGCCTGTTTCAAACTACAGTGAAGCACATGCAAAAAAACGATCACTGGTTTAAAAAGAACTGCACTGTTGGCTGTAGAAAAACTTGGGTCCGAGTGAGTTAAGCTCCATCATATTGCTGTGATAAAGGAAGGAGATTGAGCTCTGTTTCATATAATATTGACTTGCCTCTAATTTCCCAGAGCAAACCTCCTCAAGTACCCTGAAGATTGTGCCAAGCTGTCAGAAAGTCATTAGTGGGGCTGCAATGTGTCATCACTGCAGTCCAGGGACTTGGGACAGCAAAGCTGTTGGAGCTGGAGTGTGCTGGAGATATTGCAGGGATCTATATGTGATCACCTCTCTGGCATCTAAGAGGAACAAGCAGAGCGAAAGAGTCCAGCAAGCCAGCTTGTCACTGGAGATTCTTTCCTTTGGAGCAGACTATGTTGCATTAAAGTCTCTCTTTACTGTGTTGAGAAGTGGCACTGACACTGGCTGTAACCTGTGCTGCAGATCATCTCTGGCCTCATGAATCATCTGCTGTAAAGCTTCAGGAATAGAGAAGCAAGACATGTACTGTAAGAAATGGGCATTGCTTGTGTCATTCCCATGCTTCCCAGTGTACTCTGTCCTGTGAATCTGCCCTCCCAAAATCCATCACACCTGCAAGCAGGATCTCAAACATTTAATTTGAAAGATCTCTGTGTAAATTGATTTTGACTTGTGCCAGGGCAAGCCTGTCCTCCGGTCAATTATGCTCTAAGCACACAAAGAGAGCCAGTGAAAACAGTTGCTTCATAACTATTTTCTTTTCGTAAACTCAGACTACTTAGATATGCATCATTTAATCATAATAGATCCATATGAATGCAGCTTAACTTTTCTGGAAACAAAAATTAGCTAGAAGACATTTTGGCGTATTTCTGAAATGCTTGTGTATGGGGAAAAGTGCTTGGATTGCTAGGGATGGAGACACACTTCCAGTCCTTGTAGGATTGGAGAAAAGTTCATGTCAGGAACACTCCCCATCTCTGCACTAGCCACACTGCAACAAGTACATCCTCCTTTTAGATTTAAAGTACAGCTTACAGCCTGTTGCGATTGTTAACTAGCACTGAAGGAGCTAGAAGAGGGGCTAAGCTGTTGGATATTGGGCAAAGATTAATCTCATTTTTGGGCAGTTTTGGGGATGGGAATACCTGGTCCACAGAAAACTATTCTAGTCATTTCAATGTGTCTCTAAAATAGAGCAGAGACACATCTCTTTATTTGATATTTACATATTTTGCAGGTATTTGAACAAGATATGATCATCTTAATGAAACTCAAACCTATTTGCCTAGCTGCGCAATGCTTTAATTTGTGTGTCAGTTTAAATATATCTCTGGAACCTCGGAAGCTCTGGAAAAGGTGCATACTCCAGAGGAGATCACTGTAGCTCACTCCTCAGGAGCTGTAATGCTCAGAGCTGAGCTCACTGTTGTGTTTTGCCAGCAGGACTTTGCAGCATTCACAGCAGCTTTGTTCCAGTGGGAGCAATGTCTGAGTCAGTCCAACATCTTCTGATGCCCCTTGGCACCTGGCAGTGCTTCTCTGCCAGAGAGAGGATGGCGAAACCATAGGACATTCCAAAACATTCCTGAAAAGCTTTGGATAAGTTGAAGGAAATAGTGTAATAATCTTTCCGTAGCTATCATGCTATCACCTCGCTTTCCTGTCTTAAAACTGTCAAAACTTGCTGAAAAAATACTTAATAGAATTTACGAACATGGCTTTAGTTTCCAAATTACTGGTTACTAACAGGGCAGATCCTCTGAGTGGTGCATGAATGAAGCTGTTAATTAAAGGTCATTTACAGAACTCACTGTGGCTACAGGATTGCAACACAAATTTGCAGAGGAAATAAACATTATGGGCTGCAGCCCATTTGGAAGCTGTTGTTGGCCACCATCCAAATGCTTCCTCCCAATGAAAATGTGGAATGCACCTTGGTAAGATTAAAAGGCGTATTTTGGGGATCTCCTCATTTGGGTGGGATTCTGCTAGTTTTTACAGTAATTCTTTGTCCAGCTCTTGGTTCATAAGACTTTAATAAATTTTCCTCTGGCCACTGTGGCTCTTTGTGATCCACACAGCTTCCAGCCTGCTAGAATGAGCTGGATCTGTGAGAAGCAGGGATTTCTGTATGGTGCCAGTCACATGCAGCTTCAGCTCCAGTGGATGGGTGACAACCAAGGCTCCTATCAGTGAAGAAGGGAAAAGAAGTAAGTATCAAGGACAGGCTTGCTCTCCCTGCCTGCAGCATCTTGCCCAGTTCTTTGTGAAAGCCATTTTGCCATGAATGTATGGGAGGTGTGAGTGTGAATAAAGCACAGTCAGCATGAGTAAAACATGACAGTGATGCGCTAGCAAACTGTGATCTATTTTGACTGTGATAAGAGTGTAAAACTCAATGGATGGGGACCATGAAACCATGAGGTCAGCTGAACGTGGCCATGGTCCACTTGGGCTTCCCTGTCACTCCTGCCAGTTCCTGTGATGTGCTGTGACTGTGATGTGCATCCAGTGAGAGCAAAGTGACACATGAGCACAGCATGACAGCAATGGCAGAAGAGATTTGGTGCTTACTGTTCAAGGCAGGTTAGCTGCGTGAATGCAAAAGTATGGGGCAGTTTGTGAAGAGCTGGTAGTAATCATTTGTGTGAATGGTTCTGACCAAGGAGCATTTGGGTTTGAATAGATGGTACAGATTCCTGCTGTACACAGCCTCAATGAATGTTCAGTCACCACAGCTGTGGGCTGGAAGATTCCCCTGATTTAAAGTACTCTTGGCTATTTTAGGCTGTCCTTTTTTGTCTTCGCTTGATGCCACACAACAGGGACAGGTTATTAGCAGAGATACGTATGAAGTTCAATATAATATAAAGATCAACATGTCCTTGAGTTAAGTGCACATAATTTTATAGGGAAGTGTTTTTCCCTTCTCTCCATTTGGCTTGATTATTCAAGAGTTCTTTAACCACTACAACAGAATCCTTTTCAGAAGAGAAGCGTTTTTCTTTCACCCTAGTTGCTATGAGAACATGAATCATCTCTTTAGCACAATAGCAACAACTGTAGTGCTGAAGTGCATCCACTGATTTTTTGCTGTTTGTTCTTTGCTCTCTACAAGATAAGCTGTTGTTATTTCTTTCTTCTTGAACAAGTATAACATGATTGCTGAAGTAGTCGGAATAATTGGACCAAATAGTGAGGCAGTTAATATAAACAGAAAGAATTTATCTCTTTCAAGTACAGTAAATTGTCCTCCAAAAATATGGAAATCTTGTCTATTTCTTGTTGTGCCCTAGAGCAAATTTTGTTGATTTTGTTGTCACATCATTATTTTTGGACTCTGTGAAATTGCTAATGAGGAACAGGCTGATTTCGCTGGAATGGTTGTGTGTGCATAGGGCTGTGATGAGATGTGTACAGACTGGGGCTAAACGGCTGGCACAGGAGGGGTTAATGCCCTCCTTGAACCCAAGATCCACCAGAGGTGTCAGCTTGCAGCAAAATTGTTGCCAGGGCCCCAGTAATGACTTCAGCTGCAGTGCATTGTCTTCTGGAGAGAGGGTATGAACCATGTCATCTGGTGTGGGAGGCTCCTTATGGTAGCTACAATGGGAGCGAATTCTGCAGTAGAGGAAGGTGATCTCAAGAACTGTTTTGCTTGATAATTAAGACCCTGAGCTGTCACTTTAGATGACCTGCTTTTGGGAATTGTAAGCATGTTTTAAAATTTCTTAAATAACCAGTGAAATTAGTTATCCTTTTTGAGAGAGGAGTATTTTGGGGTGTACTTTGTGTATTTGTTTTCAGGATACTCTTTTTTGCTCTGTGCTTACTGTTAAAGGCAATATTTTTACATTAAGTTTGCTTTAGTAAAATGGCTTCTCTGGAGAAGACTCCTTGGAAAACAAAGGCTGACTTATTTTGCCAGTCTCTTGGTGTTTCCTGATTGCTGCCTATGTTCCCAAAGCCTCGCTTCAAACTTCTGAATCTTTAGCTCCTAAGAAGTTTATGGAAAATCAGTGTTGTTTGTAGATGAGAAGGACACTGATCTGTGTCAAATGGAGATGCAAAGTGTTTTAGGTGGGCTGAGACAGGAGGTTGTGAGAAGTTTGTGAAAGCATTTAAATGACTTGAGGCTGGTCACTCTTGCTAGGGTTTACGTACCTGACTTAAGAAAGCAGCTTCTGCTCCATCCTTGCTTGGCATCTGTGGTTTGTACAACCAATGATCTGTCTTACAGGTGGGAATAAATGCCATGCAAATACGTCTAGACAGGTGAGGTATGGTAGTGATCAGCTGAGACTATTTTCCCAACGGTCTTCTTAGATGTTAATGATTTATAGATTTGTAAGTACCCTCTTTGTGCTCTGGCTCAGGTGTAGAATGGAAAAAAAGAAAACTTCTATTGAATCAGTGTTTTCAATAGTATGAAATTATTCTGCCAATAAAACATGTAAAATCTCTTCAGGATCAAACAGGCACTTGATGTGCTGATTCTGATTTGGAAAAACAACACCCAGAGTGATTGTTAATTGTAGTTTTGAATAGATAAAAGCAACGGCCCAGACCTTGGCTAAAGTAAATTAATACAAGCCCATCGACTTCAGGGAAACAATGTGGATTTATACCAAGTGACGGATCTGTTCTTACTGCTTGATAAAAATCTAGAGATTAGGCTTCTTCATCACTTTTTCTTTAAGAACTGAAGAAAAAGAAGATAATGGGGCTACAAGTAGGGATATTATTCAGTATTATTCTGATCTTAAACTTCTAACGTTGGGGGAAAGAGGTCTGAATACTTGGCACAGATCTTCCTTAAGTTTGATGAACTGCTTTACCATTGTATTTAATTGTTTGCAGCTCGTATTATATTGAACTAAAATAAGATTATATGCAATTAAGCAGAAGAAGAGCATTACATTGACTGTTGCTAAGAGTGTCTCATTAATTTGTATTATGTTATTAACAAAGGGTAATCTACCAGCATTATTTAAACAAAAAAATACCTAGGTAATATGGTAGACCACACTGAGCTTCCAGTCACTCTTTTTGGGCAATTTCAGACAATAACTAGGTCAAAGCAAAAGCCCAAAGACAGTACAAAAGAGCTTTTGATTTGCACAAGTCTTCTGCCTTGCCATGATGGACCAGTTTGTGAAGGTGACAAAACTTACCATTACAATGTGAAGGCCAGGCAAGTGTAATGTGATAAAGTGCAGAGATAGGATGAAGGGTAATGGGTTTCAGCTGAAAGAGGGGGGATTGAGATGAGATCTCAGGAAGAAACATTTCCCTGTGAGGGTAGGGAGGCCCTGGCCCAGGTTGCCCAGAACAGTCATGGATGCTCTACCCCTGGAGGGGTTCAAGGCCAGATTGGATGGGGCTTGGAGCAACCTGGTCCAGTGGGAGGTGTCCCTGCCCATGGCAGGGGTGGAACTGGGTGGGCTTTGAGTTCCCTTCTGACCCAAATCATTCTATGATTCTATATCTCATCAAAATGAACAGTGAAACACCAGCTCGTTTCTGAGAAGTGGGACTGATCCTGGTTGTGATCTTTGCAGACAAATTCCTTGGGCCAGGCAACATTTCATGCAGTTTTGTGGAAAGTGTTGTTGGTAACTTGTAGTCAAAGGCTGTGATAACCTTTCCTCATGGCAAAAGCAGGTCTGTGATTGACTGCTACAAAACAGATTTAAATAAAACTCCGAAATCCTGCAGTCTCTCTGTTTAATATAACCTTGGTGCTTTCTGTTATTTAAGATGTATTTTCAGAAATATTTGTTTGAAATTGGCTATTAAGGATGTTACTTCAGCCCTGAGCTTTGTCTGAGTGGATTTTAGCTACCAGTGATGGACATTTTTTTTCAACAATTGTGTTTTAAATTATGGACATATTGTGACTTACCTAATGTATACTTTATATATCTGGATCATTTGTCAAGTAAATAACTTTTCTGAGAATTTAAATGCAATCTAGGAATATTATTTATTCTAACCTCCGTGTCAGGTGGTATTATTTCCTAATACTTGAACACTGATACCCATTATTGTGTTCTTGAGGTCTCAGCTTCAACAGTGGTGGGTCTTGGACTGAGACATGGTTGTTTTGAGGACCTCAGTGTCCCTTTTACAGATCCATGAGGAACTCCCCACTGACCCAAGAACAAGTTCCTAAGATAGCAGGGCTGTCAGAGCCTTCAGGATGTAGCTTCAAGCTCCATGATACGTGGTTTGGACCTGCTTTTCCCTAGGACACCTACTTGGATTTTTAACTATTTTGACTGAAAGCAAGAGGTATCTCTTTTGGTCCTGACTTTGCAGTGCTTTTGCTAGGGGATGAAACCTCTTGATTCCCAGAGCATAGCACTCCAACCATGTGAGACTGCAGAAGCATCTTCTTCAGTCCTTCAGATGCCTACGCACGTTGAGTTCACTGCATGTGGCTTTCGTGATATCACTGAGCAAGAGACATATAAAATGTCTTAAAGGCTTCAACTGGTCCAAAAATAAATCTTGCTGATTCTGATTCCAGTGAAATAGAAAAATTAAATAAGCTCACTATCAGCAGGATCTTAATTTGATTTTTCTCTAATTTCTTCCTTCAGATTTTTTTAAGATATGTTCATCTTTGACATTTCCACATAATAATAGAGAACTAGTTTTCCCACCCCTTGCACACAGCATCATCAAGACATAAAATATGTTTCTGGCCATCTGAGTATAATAATGAGGCAGCTATACAACTCACTTTGGTTGTTTGTACCTATCTGGGCTCAGACCTGTTTCAGTGTCCTCTGGATGAACCTTTCTCATCTCAGGCCCTGAGATTTGATGTCTGGTCCAAGCATTGGTTAAAGACCAAGTTTCAGCAGCTCATTTACTCTGTGTGAAACACATTGGATTTAAATCATCACCTTGCTGGTGAAACATGCCCGTTTGAGGCTTGCTGATCTGGTGGCTTTGTTTGAAGTAATGTCTGGGGCTGGACTTCAGCCTTTGGCTTTGAACCCCGTCAGTGCATTGCAGAGACTTGTGACGTGCATCTGTACATTTTGTTATCACAAAATGTCGCATTTTTTGAAAGAGCTAAGTAAGAGAATTCTATACCAATGTGTCTCGTGTCTGTATCTCTGTACAAACACAGTGGGGTGAAGGCTCTCTTAACTGTTTGAATTGGTGCTAGCTGATTTACATGGCTTTCGTGGACACCTCAGCTAGCTGTTTAGTTCACTTTAGCTGTCAGTCCTCCTGATCCCAGAACTGGATTGGGTTTTCTTTTTTTTCCTACTCTGGGTCTGGTGCTAATGTGTTTCCGATGAGTGTGCATCCTCTGTGGTACCTTCAACTGGAAATAATTAATGGATGTGCATGTAGAATTCTTTTTGCTGTGAAACTGGTTCCTACCAAACTGTCTTTAAATCTTATGTAAGGTTCCTTTTCTGTGAAAACTGAATTTCACTAAAACCTGGTCTAAATGCTCAGCTGTTTTCTTAGTGTTTCTGTTTTGAGAAGATCAGGGTTGCCCCTTGCTAGGATTGGTGTTGGCCAATGTGAGAGCCAGGGAGCTCTGCTGGAGAGGTTTGTGGTATGTGGAAATGCTGTTGGAGATTTGCCCCTGACTGTGTCATTCTGCATGCAGCATATCCAGCAAAAGTATTTGTACAGTGGAATAGCTGTAAAGGTACATGGTGTTAGCCTGTGATAACCGTGGTTTTGCTGGGATACAATCTGGCTGGTAAATTGTCCTGCGTACGAGTCCCCATATACACGCAGAACACATAACTTAAACCACATTATTGTTACCACACAAGCTGGTGCTGTAAAAATGCAACCAAAGCTAAATTTAAATACATGTGTAAAAGCAAAGCACTCAGCTTCCATAACAAAGGTAAAATTGGGCTCCTGTGATAAAGATGTATGTCCTTAATTTAGGCTCAGAAAACACCAGCCTTATTGTGCTGATGACATGGTCTGAAATCATCTTCTATCCAAGTTTGCAATGATGAAAAGAATTGAGAAACCTAATTTGGTGCAACACTGATGGTGTGTGACGGTTGAAAGCTGGTAATGGTATTTTAAAGTATTATAATGCAGCTGATATGGGATTTTCTGTAGTGCAACATCAGTTGTCAGTTTTTTCCTTCAGACTATATTTAAGACTAAAAATAAGAGAATAAGCCAAAAAAAACTCTCAGAAGGTCTGTTAATACTTAAGGCCCAGGTTATCATAAATGCTGGTAATATTTTTCTATTCCTGTTTTTTTTTCCCTGTTATTACACAGTTTTATGAAACAGGTAAGAGATGTGGCAACATGAAACATAGTGTAACCTTGTATTTTCCTTGTTTGATGCTGGTTTTCATTTCTCTAAATCCAATGGGAATTCTGCAAGGTGCCCAGGCCTTTTAATGTTATGCACAGCCTACATAACCAGAGTAAACACCAGCGTACACCACGTGCCCACCTTCCATCGTCATCAGTAGGTGACTATATTCAGAAAGGAATTAAACACATACAAAAATCCAAATAAACCAATTCAGAGCAAAGAGTGCTGGAAGGGTAGCCTGGTCTGGTGGTGAAGAAGCTATACTCAGTTTAAATTGGTTAAAATCTGGGTTCACTGTTTCTAAACCCATTCATTTTTCTTGGAGGATATTTGGGTCCTGGGTTCAAGAGCTGCTTCTGACTGGTGGGTTTATGGCTGAGGAGGGGACTTATTCCTGAGGAACAGTCTAAGCACCAGCTGTCTGAAGGGGCCGAGACTATCCTGATTTGGAGGAGGAACAACCATGAGGTGTTGGCTGTATGGATAGTTTGCTTCATTTCCTTGAGTATAATTCTTCTTGCTTTGAGGGCCTGGGTTACAGCTCCTATTTTCAAAATATTTTCAAGGCTGTTTTTCAGTTTTGTGTACAAGATTGTTTTGGTATTACCTGCCTAATAACTCTGGCCAAATATTTACATCTCTCATGAATATGTTGTGTAGAAGTTGTGAAGAACTTCCAGCCCTGGGAATCTTGTGATACAGATATAAAACATAACAAGCCTGATAAGTGTTGTGGTGGAGGAATGAAAGAAGGAAATGACAGCAGCAGTGATTGAGTATCAGAGCAGAAATACAAGTTTCATTCTCGGTCCCTACCTATAGGGTATCTTGGACAAGTTTCCAGTACTGAAATCTCCACCATCCAGAACTTGGCCACAGCTGGTTGGTGTAGGTTTCAGACTCATCCTGCATGCATCATAAGAAACAAAACTAGCAAGTTTATATATAAATAACAGTGCAGCATTTGGAAGATTCCAAATTTTCCCAAAGAGCATTGTGAGTGAACCACAAGAGATGAATCTTGCAGGCCCAGAATCTGTTCCAGCAAACGTGGAGAGACTTCAATGACATGAACTAAAAAGTATCCAGAAACTTTGAATCATTCCTTTGCCTCTTTTAGATTTTTGGTCTGTTCTGTTAAAAAGATAAAGAGTTAGAAAAGTATTACTAGTTAATGTGTAGATTAAGAATATACTGGGGAGGTGGAAGACTGAAAACTGGGTCATAGTCAGGTGTTTTGTACAGCTGAAGTATCTGCCGCTAACAAGTTGCCATTCAACAGTGGTTACACCAGTGTCAACAGCTGAAATACCACAGCTGGTGTAGGAAATAAAAATAATTAGTTGTTGCAGGAGATTCAGGGTAGGAAATCTCCAAGGATAATCTTTTTAATGCCTATTTTATAGTCAGGGTTCATCTTTGTGCTGTTACTAACTCCAAGTGTTGCTTCCAGCAGGGCAGGGCAAAGCAAAATCCAGTGGAGAAAGTAGGTAAATGAATGATGATGTAAAGGATTTTTGTTGAAGCGGACTTATTCTAGAACCAGATAGGCATATGATAGAGTCTGTTATTGTAGTCCTTAACTCAAGTCTGGATACTTTCGAAAATACTATATTCCCATGATTTTAGGCTTTAGTCGTCCTAATTCAATATTTGTAATCATCCACCTGACCATGGGTGGTTGCCCCCTCCTTATTGGGGTGGTGTTTGTTAGTGGCCATGTATCATACAAAATTTCTTTAATAAATCAGTTAAATAGGAGTAGGAGCTTGGTTTAGTCATGTTTTTACTGACTACATTCTCAGTGGATTGTGTCTATCCACCAAGACAGTGAAGTTGTCTGAAAATGTTCCCCATCTTTGTGTCAAATGAAAATAATAATAAATGTTTATATTTTCACAGATTCGGTTAGTAGAATGCTTATTCAAATATTCCTCCAAACAGAAGAAAATTCATTCAACTGCCTTTCCCATCACCCAATTTACGGTAAATAAAAACCCAACAAGGACAAAAAGCTACCCAAAAGCCACAAACAATGCCTCTCCCACTAGTTTGAGACTGTCAAAATTTCAAACCTTGAAACTGATGGAATAAGGATATGCTACACACAGCTATGACAATGGAGTAGGAAGGTAGTGTTTTGAGACAGCCTGCCTGCTTTTAGAAGGAAATTTTTTCTGTTCTGTGCTGAATATCAAGAATCCCTTTTTTTTTTTTTTTTTTGCTAGCATCTTTGTAGTGTTCTTTCCTTCTGAGAAGGCAAGTTCAATTGCTTGATCCCCCCAACTTTGTTCCAAGACATTGGCAGTCTGAAAGAGTTAACATAGAGTCATAGAATGTCCTGAGTTGAAAGGATGAAAGGGACCTACAAATATCATCGAGTCCAGCCTCATACCGTGTGCCTGAGGGTGTTGCCCAAAATACCAACCAGACCACCGCAGCTAGGATTTAACTGCCTTGATTACACCTTACCAAGACCTAATACAAACCCACTGTGGTTTAGTGTATAAATTCAAGAGATGTAAAGACAGAGCCAACAGAATGATTCCTGGATTGTGCCAAAGGGAGGTCAAAATGGGGATTCACTGCCCATGGCAGAGGTGTTGGAACTAGATGATCTTTAATAACTCTTCCAACCCAAACCATTCTATCGTTGTATGATTCTAATATCCCATTCCCTGGAATACTACAATAATTATATCCAGGTTCTTTTTCCTGTGGCTGAAAGGAGACTTCAGGCTGTCTAACGTCACATTCTGTTGTAAAGCTTGTAACAAAACATTTTACTCTAAAAGCATGTTAGATGTTAAAATTCCCAACAATACTCAATAAATATGGCTCCTGTGCTAGGCTTAATTGAATCTGGTTATTTATTATGCAACATAAAACATTTATTATATGGGATGTGTTCAAGAATGTCTCCATTTACCAGATGTTTTCAGAAGTGCTTTATGGAATGCAAATTGAAAAGATAAATCTGAAGAGTGGAACCACCAAGGGTCAGGTATCCAACCTGAGTTTTTGAAGCCAAACATGGACTAATCCCTCTTGATATGTCTTGGATACCTACTGCTTACATTGCACTGTCCTTTTTCTTACTGGAAAAGTGTTTGTCTCCCTTCAGCAGTTTTTGTTTCTCTGGTCTTTACCAAGTTTCTCAAGTTTATCCACCCAGATTTTGTCCACACGGTTGCAAGCGATTTTCCATTTCTTCCTTCTCCTTTTTAGTTGTTATGAAACATTACAGTTTGTGCTGTCCTGGCATAGTCTAGCTGTGTAAAAGGCAATTCCCAGGCACTGTCCTTTTATTTTGTAGACAGTTTGTGAATGGCAGGAAAACTTGTATGTGGCGTAGCACCGGCTGAACCCAGTGCCTGGGAAACACAGGAAGATGGGTTTAATGTTGTGTGAGATTCTGTAAAGCCATTTACTTTTGCAATCCCTGACAAGTCACCATAGATGTATGGCCTCACTCTGTGTATCCAAGCCCAGAATTATTAACATTTCTTGACTTTTTCTGTTTTTCCTTTGTCTTTCTAACACCAGTTAGGACGGATTTTTGAGTGAAGGGGAAGGAGGTAGTAACTGTATTTTGCTCTATTGCAATAAACCATGAATATAAAAATCATACCAATTGGATCCTAGGACTGCTTCTTAATCTGTCTGGCCTTTTGCGTTGTCTTGTAATGGATAACAGAATTCAGATTTCTGAGGCATTCTCTTTTAAGGACATCGTAAATTTGTTCCAATGTATTTGCACTTTGATGTAAAACAGTGACTCTTCTGTATGTATTTAGCAAATCTCTTCTTGGAAACACAAATAATTTGTCCTGTTAATTATATCTGATCTTATATAAATGTACCTCTGACCTGCTTATTTTATTAACACTTGGAGGGAGACTGTCTGGATGGGGAGAAACTGATACATGAGGTTTGACTGCTGTCTCAGAGTAAGGCCAGTCAGCTCCCAGTGGGGTAAATAAGGATAGGAAGATGCACATCCCTGAGCAAAATGTGACACAACAGACAATAGGATCCTTCCCAGACATTGGCACATATTATGTTTAGATAAGTGTAGTTGAAGTTGAGGGCTAAAATTGCTGGAAGTTTTCTACTACGTTTTTATTTATGCTTGTACTAAACCAGTGTCATTGAGTCAAAAGATGTTTGCTGTATAGTTTAAAAAAAAACCAAACCAAAACAAAAAACTTTGACTGTTTGAGAGGAAACCAGATGAGAATAAATTTAACTGACTTCTGTATCTGAAACTGACCCATTTCTGACCTGCAGACCTTTTCAGCCATAACAGCTGCTTCTGGTAAGTTTGACAGAGAATGGCTGTTGAATCATGGTGAACTCAAGCTTCTTAAACCAAAAACCAAAATGTTGGTGCCTATAGTTGGATCTTTATGTTTCCTACTCTAATATTTAATGACGCAACTGCTTGATACAAGTTCAATTGAGCTTCTGAAATAGTATGGTTGTGTCAGATGAACTTCAGATGGTGAAGATGTTTCAGTTGTTTTATTTCCCACCAAAAGGCAACATTTCATAGACACAGTGAAAGTTGTTGACCCACAGCTACTTTGATTCTGAGCAGTGGGGTTCTGGCCTCTGCATAATCTGGTGAGCTCTTCCAGCTGTTGCTTGGAAAATAGTGGTGTATCAAGGCAAAAGGTAGGTTTTAGCTCTGTGGCCCAAGTGGGAAAACCACATGACTTAGTGCCATGCTGTGCTACTGCACAGATGCTCAGACAACTTTGCCATGCGGTTCTTAGTGTCAGGAGAGTAACGTACTGTAGAGAATATTCAGACATTCAGTTTATAGGAAATTTTAAAACTGTATTCAATAATACTCTTATTCCCATAAAACTTACATTGAATCAAGCCAAAGCTGAGATATACTGCTGTTTAAACAGAAACAGGAATAAGTTCCCACACTAGGTTAATTTAATATTATATTCAGATGTTCTGGGATTAAGTGATGGAACAGATGGGACAGCGATGACCGATTCCTAATAAAATAAAAAGACAGATGATACTTTAAAGCTTATTTATTATTAAGAGCCATCAGGAATGGCTATAGATAATAGGAAAATCCCATTTTTAGTCTGATTCTTTTAAGAGTTAGGATTATAGCTATTCATCGATCAGCCTTCTCTTTCTGTAATAACATCTCTTCTTCCAGTCTCAAGTATCCACATTAATTTAGCTCCCTGCTAATAACAGTAGTACTCCTTTCTTTTTCATAGAGTTGGGGGAGTAGCATTGCCCTAGTCCACAGTAAAATTGTGGACTGTACTTTTCCAGTACATAGAGACTGAAACTGTTCAGCAACAGTGCAAGGAACATGTATTTGTGTGTATATAAATATATATACATATACATTTATACACACACACATATATACATAAACTTGGTAAATATTCCAACATGTTCATAAAAATAAGTTATCATTTCAAACACCTGTAACCTGTTTTCTTGAAGACAGAATTAACAAATCCCCATCTGTCCCTCACCTTTTCTCTTCTCAGTTTTCTGTCTTTATGGCCTCTAGATGACCAAACACACTCTTTACGCTTCTTAAATTTCCCAGGCTGACTACCTAACTACCCATGTCTGCAACTCTATCTAATTGGAATTGAGGGTGTGAATGATAGAACCAAACTAATGAAACACCATCAGTAGGAAAGCCATAACTGAAACAGACCCAGTTTTTAGGTACGTGCTGGTGTTTCAGGATTTCTATAAACATGGTTGGGTCTTTCTCTGACTGGCTTTAAATTTAAAGTCACTTTGTAATACAAACCAGAATAAGATAGATAGTAGCAAAGCCAATTTAGCGAAGCTTAGAACAGAGAGATGATTAACAGAAGACCAAACAGCACCCAGGAAAGTTGAATTTCAAGGGGGAAAAAAAACCCTCTGGAAGCAGGGGAACAATAAGAAGAAGCTTCTGCTTGAAGTGACAATGAAGAATAAAGATCAGAACGTAAAGATAAATCTGTTTTACTGTCCCTCTGGGGAAAGGATGAAAAGCA
Source organism: Phaenicophaeus curvirostris (assembly GCF_032191515.1). Lineage (NCBI taxonomy): Eukaryota > Metazoa > Chordata > Aves > Cuculiformes > Cuculidae > Phaenicophaeus > Phaenicophaeus curvirostris. Next base: position 1,275,220 of record NC_091405.1, read on the forward strand.
AGCAAAATGCTGTTGATGTGAATAATCCCTTAAACAATGGAGGAGCTGATAAATGTTCCAGTTCTGTGAACTCGAACAGAACACAGTTGTCGTGTATGTTTCTTTTCTCACCTGAAACCAAAAAGTTGAAGAAAGGATTTCATAGTGCAGAGCATTGGTGAGGAGGTTCAGAAATTTTGAGCCATATACGGAATGAGGTTCTTGCTGATGTTTTCAGTAAAGAGTTTCACCTAGGAAGCGTCCTGTCCAGGTGATGGAGTTGTCAGTGCATTTCCACCAGGGAAGGGTGATGGCAAGGTTGCTGCTTTTGCACTGTGCTCTTCATTCACTACTGGACTGTAGGGCAAGGAGCAGCCCTATCTGAATAATGCTGGAAGGCTGCAAAAATACAAGTGTTATGTCCTTTTATGTTCAATGACTGCTTCATTTTAGAGACTGCTAGTGAAGAGATCTGTGAATCAAGAAACAAAGTTGAAAGGCTGAAGTACCACTGATCATAAGAATCAGAGAATCCTCGTGTTGCCAACATGACATTAGAATAAAGGTTAGAATTTCAGAGCATATTTCTGGATGACTACTTCGAGTAGGTTAGTTTTAGGCATCTAATGTAGTTGTGTACATTAGGGTTGACTTTGTCTATGGCAGAGGTTCTCTGCTGTCTGGGTAGATAATGTGAGCTCTAACCAGACACTTAGATTAAACGCTAGAAATTACAGAGTGCAAATATACTCTTGGGATAATGTTTTGTGCTTGGATGTCTGTGGTAGAATGAGTTGACTATCTATCATGGTTTTACCTGAGTTGGTTTTAAATGGAAAACTCACTTCTGCTGAGCATAGACCAGCTGAAGCTGGAAAGAGCTGAGAACGTCCAAAGCTGGATGACCCGTGAAGGTCAAGTTCTGTTTACAGTGCATGGTTGCCTTGAAAAATAATTGCAGGTCTGCCATTTGCCCATTTGTGTATTGTATCTATGAAAATTGTTTAGAGAAAGGATGAATAAATTGTATAAACCAGCATGGAGGAGCAGAGCTACCAGAGGTGGTTGGAAGTAAATCCTTATGCTGAAAGGGTTGCTGCTTTGGAAGTATCTCTGTTAACAGCTCTCTTAAAAGACAGTCTGTTAGCTATGGGGGCACTATATTCCCTTGTGTCACTGCCTTGCTGAGTGTCAGACAAATTCTATTTCGGCCTTTCTTTTGTAGGATATGTGTGTATTCTGCCTGGAAGAATTCCTAATTTGAAAGAAATGAACATCGTGTAGTTCTCCCTAATTCAAATTATCTTTAAAGAAATAGTTTCCCTGTTGCTTTTTGCTTTCTCTCCTCTCGTAATACCTATATGAAAGAAGTTCAGTCATTAGTACACTCGGCTCGTTTTCAATATTCTTTGCACAAAGTTATGGAGAAAGTAATCAATAAAAATTTTTGTTTCTTTTAGTCTCTTGATTGTACTGTGATTGCAGTGGAACGGAGAGCAGAGGTCTGTCTTTAATGATGCTTTTTCCCAACAGAGGTTATGAGCCAATATTCATTGTTTACTCAAGGGACCATATGCAGCTAATCATTAGGGAAATAAAGGATGAAGATATTCATATCTGACATCATTTAGCTAACTTTTTTTTCCCCATCTAAGTAGGGCAGGTATGCACATTCCTGCTGTTGAGTAAATCACCTGCGAGAAGGATTTTATTTTCCCTATTCTTTTCTGTATGTATTGAACTAAAAAAAATAAATCATAGAATGATAGAATCACCAGGTTGGAAGAGACCTCTTTGATCATCGAATTCAACCATTCCTTCCTATCACAACAATGTCCCTGAGCACCTTCTCTACCAGTTTTTTAAATACCTCCAGGGATGGTGACTCAACCCCCTCCCTGGGCATCCTCTGCCAGGGCCCAATGACCCTTTCTGTGAAAATTTTTTTCATGATATCCAATCTGAACCTCCCTTGGTGCAGCTTGAAGCCATTTCCTCTTGTCCTATCACCTTTCACTTGGGAGAGGAGGCCAGCACTCACCTCGCTACAACCTCCCTTCAGGTAGTTGCAGAGAGCAATAAGGTCTCCCCTCAGCCTCCTCTTCTCCAGGCTAAACAACCCCAGTTCCCTCAGCTGCTCCTCGTAAGACCTGTTCTCCAGCCCCTTCACCAGCTTCATCACTCTTTTCTGTCCTCGCTCCAGAGCCTCAACATCCTTCTTGTGGTGAGGGGCCCGGAACTGAACACAGTATTCGAGGTGCAGTCTCACCAGTGCCGAGTATAGAGGGAGAATAACCTCTCTGAATCTGCTGGCCACACCATTTTTGATACAAGCCAAGATGCCATTGGCCTTCTTGGCCACCTGGGCATGCTGCTGGCTCATGTTCAGTCACTGTCAACCAACATCCCCAGGTTCTTTTCCTCTGGGCAGCTTTCTAGCCACTCTTCCCCTAGCCTGTATCTGCACAGGGTTGTTGTGCTCCAAGTGCAGGACCTGGCATTTGGCCTTGTTAAACCTCATTCCATTGGTCTCAGCTCAGCAGTCCAGCCTGTTCAGATCCCCTTGCAGAGCCTCCCTACCCTCGAGTGGATTTTCACTTCACCCAGCTTAGTGTCATCTGCAAACTTGCGTTCATCCAGGTCATTGATGAAGACATTGAACAGGGCTGGACCAAGCACTGAGCCCTGGGGACACCACTTGTAACTGGCCTCCAGCTGGAGTTAACTCCATTTACCACAACTCTTTGGGCCCAGCCATCCAACCATTTTTCCCCCCCAAAAAAATCCTTTAAAAAATACATTAACCTAATATAGGTACTGCTGCTACTTTCTGCATAGTGTAATTCTCATCTGATTTACTTCAAAACATTGTGATCCCAGCTGTAGAACAGCAACAAATTAAAACTAAAAATACTCAGAGTTACTGAGTTAAAAATCTGTCTCTTCGTAATAGCATAAAATCAACTGGGACCAGATGGTACAGCACAGTCTCCATCCTTGCCTTCTGTAGAGGAGCAGTTAATGGTCTTCAAACGCACTTTTTAAAAAATGAGATCCTCAAAAGTCAAGTAAAGGCCAGAGCCATAGGTAAAAGCTTCAGGAGTTCAGGTGTGCAGAGACCAGAAAAGGTCATACAGTCCTCCGAACACAGCACTAAACAATGTGTGTCTTCTGGATGTAGAAGCTTGTATGTTTCCTCTCACCACCACCACTATCCCACAAAGAAAAAGTGAATATATTTTGGTGGTACTGGAGGACTTCCTGCATGGGAGCTGGAAAAACAATTGCTGTTTCTAGAAGTAATGGTGGAACACTTATGGGGTCGATAGGAGGTGATGCTTCTTCAGTGCTGGTGCCAATAAATAGTGAGGATGTTCTCAAGGAGGTAAATGTTTTGGTTTATTTTTAAAAAAGTTTGGACTGAATGGTTAGAAAAGTGACTTACTTGAATTTAAAAGGAAAGAGAAGTGGGGGAAGTCTCTAGATTTCCTAAGGACAAGCACTACTGAATGAATTGGTGCTGTCTGTTGGACTGCAGAGCTGTTGGGGCTGACAGTGGAGGAGGCAGGGAATTTGTCACAAAATCTGTCTGGAACTTGTATCCTAAAAACTGCATGAGAGTGGGCTGCAGCTCTGCCTTGAGCTGTGGCCCTTGCTTAGGGGCTTCTCTGCTTATTTACTTTCCCTGCTTCCTTCACGTTAAGGTAATGTGCTTTTTCTAGGTATGGCAGAAACATTGAAAAGCCTGATTGGAGCAATCCAAATGAAACAGAAAAAAAAGACAAAGCCCCAGGTAAATGGCTGAAGGAAAAGACAACTGTCCCTTAGAGGTTAAGCTAGAAATAATCCAAGAAGAGTTGAACTTCACCATCCTCCAAGCTCCTCTAGATGAGCCCTTCTTTGACCCATGGACTGCTGCTCTACCTGTAGTTTTAGGCAGCACAGCTGTCCAGTGGGACAGTTTTCCTTCCTCCTGCTGCTCTGCTTTTGCGCCTGCCTGTGTGTTCCTGTCACCTCCCATGGGCTGGCACCAGCAGCCATTGCTCCCAGTAGTCCAGAAAGAACAGTAACAGATGAGCCTGCAGCCGAGTTCCTCCTCTGCCATCCCTCACCCTGCAGCCATCCCCTGCCATGACCTGTAGGGTGCAGGGAGGGGACAAGGGGCTGGCTCTCCCAAAGGGGCCTGTGTTGGGAAGTGTTCATAAACCTATCTCTTAAGGTGAGCAGAGGATTTCAGCTGCTTGGTAGGTGTGTGCTCTAAAAGGGGGCTGGGAAAATAACCTCTGCCAAGAGAGCTAGGGCAGTATGGGAAGATGTGGTGCTCCATTTGTTCTAGTCCGGCACAGTTACTCTGCATCTGATCCAGCCTCTTTGAAGAGTGAAGTGATTCACTTGCAAATGACTGAGCTAACAGAACACAGGGAAAGGAACAAAATTGGGTTTAGCTGAGTAATGAGAAGGGTGGAGAGAATCCTACCTGTGACACCATGGAAGGCAATCTGGCTTTCTTTGCCTTTATCAGATGGATGACTATGAAATGCATACTAATCTATCATTTGGTTAATGAATTACAATGCAGAAGAAAAAAGAATCCATGTGGATATAAATTCTCGGTCATTTATCATTGCAGGCTCTCCTAACAGCCGTGCTGAATTCAGGCTTCAGGTTATTCACTAATAGCCACAGGCCAATGAAATTAGCATACTGGTGAATAAATTAATCCTAGTCTAGGAGGAAACTTCTGTGTCCATATGAAGTGCTGAAGTGCAAAAGTGCTTTGGGATTCTTTTTTTTTAATTCCCCACTAGGTGTGGGTAGTACACGAGAGATAAAGTGACCACATGGAATGAGCAGAATAGCACCCTGGTGGCGCCTGCAGGCTGAGAAATGTGAACTTGGTAGGATAGTATTGGGTTGGAAAGACAAAGAAGATGGTCAACAACACTCCGGTTCAAGTGCTCAGCAACTGTTTGGGTCTAACGCATAAAGTACACTATTGTGCCACCACCACCCCTGAAAACTAATAAAAACTCATTTCGCCTGAAAGCAAAGACATTAGAGAAAGAAGGGGGGAATTCCATAAGCTGCAAGTTTCTTCATGTCTCTCCTGTTGATGGCATTTGAGACCTGGCTTTCAGCTGTAGATCCAAAGTGACTTCCAATGATAGTGAGGGAAGGGGCACAGACAGAAGAGCTCTCATTTAATGCTGTTTTTTTCTCTTGGATTTCTCAGAAGCAGTTCCCAAAAGAGTGTGCTATGTAGCACCCCTGCCATTTCTCATTATACTGCCTGAATTGTAGTGAGGGTAAAAAAGACAAGACAAAGATGTGCCTCACTAACAGACAGAAAAATAGGAAGAGGGAAAAGAGTGGAAGGAGAGAGATAAAGGGGTGAGATAATGCAGTTTGCCCGTGCAAGTACCTTGAAGATAGTAATACCCAGAAATTATTCTGTTATGGATATTTGTTGACTTAAGTATTCTAAAAGAAAGGTTTTCTTATCCTTCCTGTTTGACAAACTTGTTTTATGTTCACTAACAAGTGGGGTAAGACAAGATAAGGTATTTGACAGCTGTGCTTCTTGAAATGGTCGCGGTGGTTTTGCTCTCTGCCTACGTGTGGTGGTCACTTGGCTCGCATGGTGGTCCCTGTGGCTCCATGCTGATGTTGAGCCCTGCTGGCAACTTTGATCCAGGGAGAAAGACTAAAGCAAAGTAACAGATGTAAAGGACAGGTATCCTCCTTTCAACAAACACTGGATGGATACAGGATGGATAAAGATTTTCTGATGGGCTTTATCATTGTACCTTAATTGCCAAACCTGTGCATTTCATTGTTAATGATTTTGTTAATTTGGGTTATTTTAGTACTTGGAGAAGAAGAGAGCCAGGCAAGATTGCCACACCTGGTTATGGCATGAATTTACACCCAGCAGAACTTTGTGTTTTCTGTCTCTGACTTCTGTTTGAGCTACCAGATGTGCAGAAAGATGCTGCTACAACTGCTTAAGTCCCATGAAGAATTGCTTTGCTGTTACCTGACGAGCTAGGTACAATGAGGGACTGGTGTGGCACCCGTGTGGTGTCGGGGAGATTGTCTGTGTTTTAAGGGATGATGCATTCTAGCACGCTAATATGAGGACTGAGACACTGGATTTCCCTTTACCTTTGTCCCAGGGTGTATTTTACTGGTCTTCCCCACCCTTAAAATCACTGCTAATTGGGGATATCTTGAATTTTCATTTTACTGGGCATGCAGTGACAGCTCTGCTGTAAAAACAAACACTCGCTGTGCAGCATAGTCCATCACTGTAAGCCACTCAGCACTGTTGGTGCAGTGATATAAATGGGTCTCCAAGCAATGAGAAAGTGATTAATAGCCGGTAGAGCACGGTGTGCAAAGACGTGGGACTGTATTCTCTGTATTTTTCCCCTTATCCCCCCCTGCCAGTAGTTGTCATTTAATGCACTCTATCAGGAGCAGTTTTATATAATAGACACGGGAAGATCCATAAAAGTAACATCTGAGACTGCAGTAGGGCAAGTATTGATTTATTTGTTACAATAAAATTTTTGTCATTACTATGCAATTGCTCTATCTCTGGAAGAATTGATGTATGTTGGTGGAATCTGCAACCTACTGTGCAAAACTTTTCTTCTTTTTTTTTCTTTTTTTTTTTTTGTCTTCCATAATTTCCTGTAACTCTCCTAAAGAATCATTATTCCTTATTACATTGGCCTGGCATGCCACCTATTTAGATAAATGCCTGAACAAGTGTGCAGTAAATATTCACAGCAGCTCATGTTTCAACTCTATGTGCCACTAATTAGATAATTTAGTGGCTCAAATAAATAAACACAAAAATGGAAGCAGACCTGAGGAAACAGGGGAGTAAAACGTACTGTCACTGTTGCTCTGTGGACCAAGATACCCACCTCTAGTCTTTATTAAGTGGCTCTGATATACTACAAATGTGAAAAATAAAGAAGGAAAAACAATGATAGCAGAAAGAAAACCCAGGCATATTATTATATATATATAATATATATATTACTCTTACATATATATCTGTATGTATATATATTACTCATGTATAACTCAATTACCCAGGCAGGATAACAAATGCTCAGGAAATATTCAAAATATTGACTCTTTTGCATCATATTTATTTATCCGTGTGGTTTTGGCACCTTCCTTGCCCAAAGCTCAGGGAACATGCCAAGTTGAATGTACCCAGGGTTTCAATATCCCGAGTCCTTTACAGCTCTTAAAGCACTTGTCAAAGTGGAGAAGCATCATTGTTTCTCATTTGACAGAGGAAGAATAGAACGTGGCTTGCCCAAGGTCATGGCAGAAAGCACTCATGCAAATAAGCTGCTGGGTTTTCTGCATGTGTTTGCCTTTTAGATAGATAACGTGGCACTTGAAAGTGCTGGCAGTAGTCACAGCCTCACCGCGCTCACTCACAATGTGGGATTGATGCAAGAAACACAGCAAATATGTTTTCCAAGTCAGAGACCCTTTTTGTGGAACTTTGACCTGTTGACAGGTTTACAATTTTCCTTATAATTTTCTTACAACTTCATGTTATCACCCCTGTGGAGCCTTTAAATTAGATTCTCCTTAGATGAAACCCATAGATCCTGAAACTTTTAAGCAGGACGGAGACAATAGATGGAGGTTTTATTTGGAATACTCGCATGAACTATTGTGGTCAACAGTGACAGTACCTGTGTGCAGGCACCTTAGATCCTCAGGTTTATAGAATCACAGAATGATTTGGGTTGGGAGGGACCTTAAAGACATCCCAGTTCCAGCTACCCCTGCCATGGGCAGGGGCATCCTCTGCTGGATCAGGCTGCTCAAAGGCTCATCCAACCTGGCCTTGAACACCTCCAGGGCTGGGGCAGCAACCAGTTCTCTGGGCCAGGGCCTCCCTCCCTGACAGGAAAACATTGCTTCCTGATATCTCATCTCAGTCTTTCCTCTTGCACCGTAAAACTCTTCCCCCTTGCCCTATCCTAGCACTGCCTGATCAAGAGCCCCTCCCCAGCTTTCCTGAAGCCCCTTTCAGTACTGGAAGCTGCTCTAATGTCTCCCTGGAGCCTTTTCTTCTCCAAGCTGAACAAGCCCAATTCTGTCGGCCTGTCCTGGTACGGGAGATACTCCAGCCCTTGGATCATCTCTGTGGCCTCCTCTGGACCTACTCCAACAGATCCATGTCCCTCCTGTGCCAAGGAGTCCAGAACTGCTTTGTTCACTGTTTGAACACCATGTCTGGTATGGCAGGTGTATTAATAGTCATCTACTGGCTGTCATTTTCATTGCTCTTCATGCTCTTAGTAAGGTCCGGTTTTACTCTTGCAAATTTTCAGAAGGAAGTGTCAGGCGGGAAAGAATCACAGGTTTTCCAGCCTGACATGGTTTTGATTTCTCTTACCTCAGTGACTGGCAGTGAGCATCCTAATGTGCTGCTTTCTTGATTGTGGTTTTTGATACAAACTGCTAGCGATTCCATTGGTCCTCACATGCTTTCTGGCTAGACTGTGCTTACTTTCCTTAGAACTTACCTGGTGCTTTATCAAGAGTTTGTGACATGGGTTCCTAGGGCCTTGCTTCCCAAGTTGGATGTATGGCTGGTATGTGTGCTGGCTGCAATATTCAGTGAAGCAGAGACGCATCACCCATGATGCATTTCACTACTTTTTATCAGTTGGGACAAAAATCCTGTTCAAATCAGCTTGAACATCAAGCTTCCCTTTCAGGTAACTTTTCTGTTCAGTGTGAAGGGTTTTGATACTGAGGTCTCTCAATCCATTCAAGCCCTGACACCAGGACACTCCCTCTGTGGTCAACAGAGAGCAGGATGAGCTCATGTAGGAGGTGGTGGAGAACTTGGGAGCTAGACTGGAAGAAGTCCAGGAAGAGAGTAGCTTTAGTATAATGAGGGGCTGCTTTGCCTGGTGAGAGATGAAGCAGTGGCTGTGGTGCTGTGTGAGCAGGTCTTGCTGCGTGCTACACTGTATAAGGTCGGAGGAGCTCTTCTTGGGAGACCCTAGCATTGAACCAATAAAACTGGGGTACTCTAAGGACAGTGTTCAGGCTTGACTCTGACTTTTATCATCATAAGGGTTTTAAGGTGATTTAAACATTTATTTTCATGTCTGAGTTTTTCCATGCTGGACTTTCATTATTGTCTGGATAACACAAACTACAAATATTTGTGGTCACCCATCAGCTGATGGAAATATGAGGATTACGTGACTAGGAAGTCAGTTCCATCTGAGGATATCCAGTATCAGCTAAGGTTAACATCCAACAACAGCCAAAGGAGCACTCAAGAGAGGGCAATAAACTGCAAATAAGATCTTCTCTAGATTATTCTTTTTCCAGCATCGAGCTGTTTGAAATGATCTTTTCTTCACATTTTTCACATAGAAACTTGCTAGCGCTATGTTCTTGTTTGTAAGCTGATCAAAAACATCATTTACCAGTCTATAATGTTCATGCCTGTGCTGCTTGATGTAAAAACAGAAAAATATGTAATAAATAAATAAATAAAAGGTACCATTTTGGCTTTAATTCTCAGCATCCCGAATATACTGCTTTTCAGTAGTGAGATAATTTCCAGCTCTTCAGAGCTAAGCAGAACTATCATGCCTCATCACCAAACAGCTGTGGTTTATGTAAAAATATAGATTTCCTTTAAGTGCTTTACTTAAGTCTTTGGTAAGTTGTATTTGCGTTATTATTGTTTATGTTCTGAGAAGTCAGTAGAAGGCCAGCATTGTTGAAATTTATGTGGTTTAATGATTCACACTTGATGAGGTCTCTATGAAATGAAGGAGGTAGAACCACTGACAAGCTGATAGCTGTGCAGTACAATAGGACGCAAGGCAGGAACACAACAGCACAGACCAGTCGCTCTGGGTTTGGAATCAGTATTTTATTTTCCCAAACATGTTTTTTTTGAACTGCTAAAATGAACCCACCCAGAAAGGCATCATTTTCACCTGAAGTTTGACTTTGCCATGGCTTGAGTATATTTAACTGGTTAAATATCATCTCCTCACAGCTTCTAATACTTGGGATTTCAGGCCTTGGTGCTTTGAGGAGACTTCAGTTGAATCCTCAACAAGGTGCAACCAATCCTAAATTTAAGTGCAAGCAGAGGAGAGGTGTGTGAAGTAATGATGGTGAATGGGGTAAGAGGTGTTGCGTTCTTACAGTGGTGTGATTGGGCAGGTCCAGATTACTTAAATTTTTACTTTGACCTCCTTGATGTAGATTTTTCTCCCTGTGATGTCAGGAATTTATTTATTGCATTGTCACATTCTCTCTGCTTTTCCAAGTATCAAGAAAGTACTTAGGAATATCAAGAGGGGAAACCAAGACCAATGTATTGGATGTGGCCAGGACAGACAGATGACACTGGCACAGCAACAATCCTTATGTGCAATGACTTCCTTGGATGAAAGTTTTCTGCTAATTGCAATTAATTTTTTTTTTATGCTACATATCTATTAAAAGTAACTTTAACTTGGATAACTAGGCTGTTATCTTGTTTAAAGCACTGTTTGGATATCTGGTGCTGGTTTGGGGGTCTGTGTTGACCTTTATGTCAATATCAAGTCCATTTGCCCATGGCACATAGGAACCAACTGTGTTGGTGGGTGAGGGATGTTGTAGTAGATGGTGATGATTGTTTCATGGTGATGGCTGTGGTGAAACTTTTGTGGTAAATATCTCATCTATTTACAGATTGTTAAGCATGATCTGCTGATGTCTCTTACCCTTCTTTGATGTCTTGGTTAGTGCTGGACTACAGAGGAAACCTGTGGCATGTCTGACTATACTGTTCTACAAAATATTTGTGTATGTTGTTATTAATTCTGTTTATTTAAAAAACTCACTTGTTAGGTTTCATAAGCCTTTTCAGGGGTCTCTGGAGCTGAGTCTTAGACTGAGAAACTCTATTCAGAGTATGCTGTAAAATCCTGTTCAGATTTAAGTGCTGTTTTGAGTGTCTCCAGGGAGGATATGGATAGTTTCTTAAAACTTTTCTTTCTAAAAATGTGTGTAGGTGTATTTGTGACATTTCACAAGGCTGATAAATCAAAGCAAAGATGCCAGGAAATTAATTTTAACCAGATGACATCCAAAGCTATCTGAAGTTCATTTCTACTGAGTTTGGGATCAAACTATGTTAGAAATCGGAAGCATTTTGGAGCAGAGCTATGAAACTTCTGATAGATGGAGCTGGGATTTTTTTTCTGAACTAGTAAACTAGCAAGAAAGTTGACTGCAGGAAAATCAACCCTTGATCCCTATTTCCATGAAAATGAAAAGGAAAGACAAGAAATTGTTATTGGGATAATTTAAGAAAAACAGGCCTGGATCAGGCAGTGCTCTACCCCTAAGTCTGCCCAGCCTTAAGCTGTTAGTAAACACACCCCAGCAGGAAAAACAGAGTGAGCAATTTTTTCCATGCCAGCCAGAAGTTAAGCTCCCATGGAGCTGTGGAAAATGAAGGAGGAGCATTTGCTTGTCAGGCTCCTGTTAAAACATTTGAGAGAAGCAGGTTGTGTCAATCAGCCAATCAGCCCTTCTTTGTGAGACCTAACACTGAAGGGATGTGAGAGCAAGCCAGTTCTTGAAAGCATCTTCCTTTGGCTTTTCCAAGGCATCTTCCTTTTGCTCTTTCCAAGAAGGTTCTTCAGTGTGTTTGTTATCGCTTGGATGCTTAAGTATCACTGATTGGGGAGTTCTATCTTAGATTGTTTGCAGGGCCTGGACTCTGCTCCTTGAAGAGGTGTCAAAACCACTGTGCAGAGCTGAAGTGGACTATGACCATTTCAATTATTCCAATCAGCTTTCCCATTTGATATCCGTCTCTTGTTTTTGAGGTTTTTTCATCCACTCCATATAGAGAAAAACTTAAATACATATTTTTCTAAGAGATTGCTGTCTAATTTTCCCTAAGTTAAACCATGTGTTTTGCTGGAAACGTTAGATGTTTATCTGTTTCTCTTATGTTTTTTCTTTTCTTTTTATACTTTTACCCTCTCCTTAGGGAGCAACAAAGCAAAATTCCAATGTCTCATCCAGACAACATTAGAAGGACAAGAGATAAAGCAGGGATATTTTTGCTCTTAGAAAAGTTTGACTCCTGCTCAAAAAGCTCAATATCTGTGTGGAAGAAGAGCAGTGAATGCACAGCTGTGCCCATTGGCTCCACAGGGACCACCACCATGAACCTCTTTCTTCCTTCTCTAGAGAAAGTGGACAAACTCAGTGTTGACAGTATCAGAAGTACTTGCTATTTGTTAAAGGATTACAACTTGTAAAGTCTCCTTTATATAATGCTTGCCTTTCTACCACTGAAAATAATTCATGTTCTTGGTGGCTGTGAATTTGGCCCCTTCCAAGAGCACTCTATGATTCCTATTTTTAATAACTGCGTGACTTATTAGAACAAAGAGTATACAGTATGCAGTAGACCAAGAACAGAGCAACAGGTGATATTTTCAGACTGAATTTCTCTATTCTAGGCATAGAATTTCTGGAAGTTGTCATAAGCATCACCTGCCTAAGCCATTCAGGGACAGTGCTTTCAGGGAAGAAAGGACCAGTTTTCTGCTGGTGAAGAGTATCTGCCCCTCCTGACCTGAAGGGGGGTTATGGATCAGAAATTAAATCCTTTCTTTTGCCCGCTTGTATCAGGGGGAAGTCAGCAATCATAAAGCGCACTGGGCTGTTCCTTGTCATCTGAATTTTCTCATGCTCTGAATGCAACACTGAAGTTCCATCCCTTGTAGCCTTCCTCATCCAGGAATCCTAAATGATGGTAGGGTATAAACATAAAAAATATCCTCATAATTGGGTGACTGGTTCATCTCTCTTGTTGTGTTGCAAGATTAAAAGCTCTTTCCCCACCAACAACCCCCATATTCTTGGCTTTTAAGAAAATAGTTATTTTCAGAAAACTCAGCTTTTGAGGTGTGCATCCCCCTAGCCAGTAAGCTTGTCTGTACAGCTTTTATAAGCAGGAGCACATGGATTTCCAAAACAAAACCACCATAAAATGCAATGAGACTGTCACAACAGCACAGAACAAGACTTAAATTTTGACCCTGGGTAAATGGGTGATACTCGGCTCAGTGGCAGGGTTGGCATTGCTTTTCAATATTAAAAGTTAATGTAGGAGAAACATGTATCTCACTTGTGGCGTGGCTGTGGGGATTATTTGGGAGGATATTAATTGAAGTGACTCAGGACTTAATCCAGGGGCGCAACCTAAAAAGAGCTGGAAACAGAGCAAGCATGAACCCAGCACTGCTGAAGAAAATGAAGAAACAGCTGGAGAACAGGGCCAGCCTCCCATTTATTGTGCATGGCAGTGAAAAGCATCAGGAATAAGACAGGTAGTAGTCTCCTGTTCAGCCTACGGGATGTATTTCCTCCTCCCAAAACCTAACCCGTGATGGTGACTGAAATGGGTTTTGTACAGCAGATAATCTCATGGTTAGGGTGGCAGAAACTTTTACTCTGCTTTGGAAAACTGAAATAGCAGAGTGAAAATAACATCATTGCAAGAAAGCAAGGGTTCACAGGGAGGCGAGAGAAATGAGTCTCACTTGGCTCAAGCAAGTTAAGCTACAGAGCTTTACACTGTCTGAGGAAAGGGCTCACAGAGGGATGAAGTGTTGGGAGTAGTCTTGTCCTGCCTGAAACTGCTGTGAAAGGAAGATTTTGTGTGTTGGAAATTTATGGTGGCATATAGGAGTGTTTATGTAAACAGCAGGAAGGAAAAATGCACTTTGGCAGTATGCTGCCCATGGCTGCTCGCTAGGCTTAGCTTAACTTCCCTGTGAGTGAATTTTAATTCCAGTCTTCCTCCTCCAAAGATGTTTTATCCTCCCTCACCTCTGCCTGATACTGTGTGAAGTGTTGTGATGCATTGCAAGAAATGCCATTTTAACTAGGCTGTCTGCAAAGGACTGCGTCTAAAAGAGCAGCACGCAGGATACACAGAGCATGAAACTGCTGTGCAGATGAATGAGCTGCACACACACCAGCTCACAGAGATGTATGGATATAAAGAAAGGAAAATGGATGCAGAGCAAAAAGTTTTGTACTTTGGCTAGTTATGAGAGTTGACCCTGCAGTGCTTTTTGAAGCTCTTTGAATCTGTCTCTTCTTTAATTCACTGCAATGAGACATACCTAGGACGGATTGTTTCGTCTCCTCTGGGATGGTCTGACCCTTTCCACCTCCCCTTATCATAGGCGTAAGCAGCCATGGGAGGAGGGAAACTGGGTTTCAGTCTTCTTCAAAGGGTGTGTGCAGGGATGGAGACTGACAGGCTGCAAAAAGTCCTGCAAAATAAATTTACTGGCCTCTCCACGGCTGTGCAGGATTTGTCCTCGGCCACATGGTTGTGGATGCTGCTGTGCGTGAGCCTGGACTGGGACAAGGGACATGGACAAATGCTGAGTGTGACCCCTGTGGGGTAAGGCAGCACAACGTGACTGATAGCACTTTGAATATACTGTGTTAAACTTCACTCATAGGTATTTGGGTGAAATGTCCACACACTTATCACTAAATCCTTATGTATATTTTACACCTCTTTCCCCCAATTTAAATGTCCTAATGAATACTTGTTACATACAGCTAAATTTCAGTAGCATTGTTGGTTGTCTTGAATAAAATTTTTATCATCACTTACATATTCTTTTTTAATTTACATATCCTTATTTTACTGTGCAGCATTTTTATTAATGCATACATACAACTTTTAAAGTAAAGACAAAACCTTCAGCTAGAAGGGTGCTTACATGCAAGTATTGGAACTGCTAATATCTGCCAGAAAAAGTACAGAACCAGAAACTTATGTCTATAAACTGTCATGTTCAGGAAAAGACGTATTTCCAATGTTCTCTTGATCTTCTCTTTACTTCTCATGATGAATTTAAAATATATGAGGTTGGCACATGGGGGGAAAAAAAGTGAATTTCTGCATCTGATGTGGATCTACACAATTAATATCTAAGCAGCAAGTAATTTGTCAGGATTTTTCAGACTCAAGCTCCCTACAAGCCATATGCTATAGGAATAGTGATTTACAGTTCCCAGAGAAAGCTTTTCTGGGCTGTAAAACTAATAGATGATGTTTCTATTTAAGTGCTAAAAGAATGTTTTCAGCCCTCAAAGGTGAGGATCAAATAAAAAGTTAGTTTCCCTGGAGCATACAAGAGAGAGGTTATACCTTGAACTGATGTCCCAGTTATTTATCTGTTTGAACTGATTGACAAATAAATGTTTTCATGAGGAAAATATCTTATTTTAGTATGAAGAGTCATTGAATCATCTGCCTTGGAATGAAATTAGCTGTGATATTAAACTCCTGTTCAAAGGTTTGTTGGCAAACACTCATGAGGAGTCCAAACCCACTTGTTACTCTTCTGTGATTCTACCAAGCTGACATACATGCAAACAGCTACCTGGTGAATTAGAGATGGATTTAATACCTTTACAGATGGCAATTCCTTGAGGACTTTTGGGACATGTCTTGATATGGGGGTCTTAACTAGAATTCATAAATTGTACTTGAAGTTACGAAGTTTCTGTTATGATAAATGGTAACATCTGGATTGCTGTAGATAGTGAATCCATCACTTCATCACAAGGTCTGTCACGCTCTCCAGTATAATGGCCATGGAGAGTCACTCATCTTAATACCTAGCTTCTGAATGACAAGTTGGGAGAACGGATTTTCTTCTGTAACATCAGGAGAGGAAAACAAGGACTTATTTCTTGAGCAGAAGCAAAGGGGTGAAGCATTCATTGAAAAAAGAATAGGAAAAATGGAGGAACAAGTAATACAGATGTAGCTGTGAGGAAGGAAAAGATGATTTCTTAAGAGAAAAACTCAACCTTTTGGCAAGACCCAGAGTCAACCAGGGTAAGTTGGCAAATTGGACTGAAAGTCTATTTCTTGAAGGAAGCCATGAGACAGCAGAAAAATCAGCTCATCAGCTAATGAGCTCAGGTTCCCATCCAAGGAATTCTCCAAAGTGCTGAGGAACCCAAGAGAGGAAAATAAATATAAGCATTGTTATTTCTGTTTATGTATCCTTTGGCTTCATGATTAGTGACAGGGATATTTTGTACTTGGACACCCATGCAGATATGCAAAGGATTCTTGTGTTTAGAGTCTTCAACTCCTAGTATTATAATCCTCTGGCTGAAGAGGGTCCCCCTGATTAACAACCACCACTGCATTTTGCCTTCTCTCCCAGCAGTGAGTTTATGTTCTTTTTTCACTGCTAGTGTAGGGTGACCACTGTTTGCCCATGTATAGTTTTCCATCAACATTGAGGACAGGGAACAATGGTACGTGGTTTGAGTCCACTTTTAGAGCTGCTCAGCGCAAATTCTTTGGCAATTGCAGGTCTGGTGTGAACCATGCTGTTTGCATCTCAGGTAGAAGAGCTTTCCCATGCTTCAGAGGTGTTTGGGGTTTGGTTCCTATATCTGTCCATTTAACCCAAACTATGCAGGTTAGCACTCTCTTCGAATTTGGGGAAATTTCACATGCAAAACTTCTGGAGCAGTGGGGAAAGTGAGGTGAGATGAGAATGAGGAGAGGAGGTGGATGGAGTGTTTGTTCTATCTTCGGTCCTGTCCCATCTCTTACATTACACCACGGTAGCTTGTCCAAATATTTTAAATGCAAAAGCTAACATTTTCCTCAGCTAAACAGTGTGCAGGTTCTACTGCCTCCCTCTTTGCTTCTGCTTAGTCAGATCCTGCTTTGCTCCTTAGCCTTAAGTTCTAGATGCCAATTTTCAGACTGAATTTATATTTTGTGAAGTAATAAGAAGTCAGGCCCTCCATTCCTTTTTATCTTTACATTTCAGAATGGGAAAGGATTTGAAAGGATGGTCTCTGCTGCCTTTCCAGTCCCTGCCCTATGCAGAGGAGTACCTGGACAGGTGGACTTTGCATCACCTTACTGCACATCTGCAGCTCACTCAAGGCACTTGTCCACGTCTCCTACCAGCACCAGGGCTGTGCACAACTCTGGCTCTGCATCATCCACTGTGGAAAATGGCTTGCTGAGACCGCTTGCAGGCTGTTGAGGGATGACTGGTGGGCAGAGGTAGCATGTGAAGGTATGGGTCAGTGATGTTGCTGTGCTCAATCATCCTGGAGTATCTGGGTCCTTCTGCTAATGGAGGCTGGACTATGCCCATCTGTGCCCGTGTGTTCTCCAGGACTGTGTGCTGGTGGTGCAAAAGTGGAGTTGTTGATGGAGCAGCATAGGCTGAGACTGTCCTGAGATGGGAAAAGCCTATGGCACACAGCTATCTTTATTTTGTCAGAGCAAAGCCACTGTTCTTTTTCTTTGCAAGTCAACCCACACTGTGCCCTGGTGACAGGACTTGCATCACCGTCTTCAACTTGAGAAATGACAGACACCTCCAGCACAGGGTGTAAAAACATAATCCTTGCCACTTCATTTTTGTTCAGGGATGGTATAGCGGAAATATAGCTTTAAAATTGGGTGAGTTGCACTGATTTGAGAAAACCAAGAGAGGGGTTGGGGGAGGTGGATGAAGAGATGCTGCTCGCTGTCTCACAGAACTGTTTACTGACCAGCTATTATTTTCATCTTTTGTATTGCTGTGAAATTCATACATTGTATTTGCCTTTTGTATACAGCTCTCAACAAGTATCTCTTTGTCAGCCTTACAAAGGGCAATAAACTCTGTGTTGCAAATAAGCCTTGGTAACTCCTGGACATTATGACTAATTGTAATGCAGCGTATATCCTTGAGGACTATAAACCTATATTAAAAGACAATGGTTGAGAGAAAAGCTATTGAATTGAGATAGTACTCATGTAACCCCATGGGGGCTCAACAGACAACAAGGAGGCCATTGATACAAACTAATACAAAAAGCCACAGAGACAGAGAGTCATCCAAACCAGTATGGTGTGGGGATGACCACATCGGGCAGCTTAATGCTGCTTTTGTTTTGTTCTCACTTAGAGGCAGACAACACACACTGGAACATCACAATTAATTCTGTTTAGATTGCTGCAGAGGGACAAAGGGGTAAAGGAGAATATTAATGGAACAGTGCCCCCCTCACCTTCTCTCGTTGTCTACTAATGCTGCTGAAGTCTGTCCCAGGCCTAGGGTAATGCCAATGGGAGAAAGCAGACTGTTGTCTTTTTTCTTTCTCTAAAAGGCTGAGCAAGGCTGAAATTTGTTTTGCTGTTTCTCTCTCTTTTTTTCCCTTGGCATATCCTAAGTTCAGGTCTGATACTATAACTGAGCTGCTGAAACCACCAGCTGAGCTTTCAGCTATGGCATTAAAATGTAAGCAATTGATGTTTAGAACTCATCACCACTGAGGGAAGAATTTGAATCAGAAGTTGGGAGTGATTTCAGGCTGAGGTATACTGGCCTTGGCTCTTATCTCTTGGGGTGGCTGTATCTCAGGTCTGGGTGCATCTGTGTACCCTGGTGTTGTGACAGAGTTGCACTAAAAACTGGCTGTCTCTGCAGTGATAATTTTCTCCTTTGCTTGGCTGTAACTATTTGGATTGTAACCTGTGTCTCTGTGTGCACAAACCCAGTTTTTTACCTAGACCACTCTAAGAATCGACTATATCTCAGAGTTACGTGTTTATTTCTACCTTCATTCAGACACAAGGAACAAGAGCGTCCTTGTAATTTAAAGATGACCAAACCTGTAGTTTGAACCTACTTGATACATTAGTTAATGATAAACTCCACCCAGAAGAATTCCAATCTATTGCTTTCCTAGCTTCTTTAGGAAAACCAAGGAAGAATTTGTGAACAGTTGATCCTTAAGCAAAGAAAGAGCAGGGAACTCTCTCCCTTTCATCTTCTCATTGTTTTAGTTATAGGTAGCATCCTCTGCTAAAAATTTAGTTTATTTTGTTTTCCTAGGCCTCACCTTGGAATCACTCAGAAATCATTTTAAACTCCATATAAACTTCCTGCTTCCAAGAATGCCACCTCAGTCTGTCTCTGGGACTTTACTTTTCCCTCTTCTCCATATGCTGTACATGCTTTTCCCTTGCCCAATGATTGATTAAGTTTTGTCCATTCCATTGTGTGCTGTCCTGCTGTTGGAGACATAGGTTTTGTTTAAATATTTTCTACTTCTCCAGTAAATGTCCTATCTCCGTACTCTTCTTATGGATAAATGTGTACTGGTAGCATTTGTGTGGCTTCATTAGAAATACAATACTGGCTGCACTAAGCATGAGAAAACATCATGTTTACCATTTCTGCTAGATCATAAAATCATAGAATGGTTTGGGCTGGAAGGGACCCTAAAGCTCACCCAGTTCCACTCCCCTGCTATGGGCAGGGACACCTCCCACTGCATCAGGGTGCTTTATTTAGTTTTAAGGCTTTCAGGGCCTTTGTAAATGCAGTTGTAGTCACAGAGTCTGTCTGCTGCCCCAGGACAGATAACTGCCCTTCAGTTAGGATGGGTTAGGCCCCTTGAAGGGCCCTGTTTTCCCTCACTCTCTCCTATACCTTTTCTGTGCTGCCAGGCACCTCTCTGAGACTTTTATGCAGACTGCGCTTTTAAATGTCCCCCAAATGTGATTTCATTCCTTCTCTCAGATGATGATTTTTGCCTGATCCCAGTTTCTCAGTGATGACTGCCTGGCATCTCCATTTACTTTTGTCCTGTGAAGGAATCTGCTCAAAAGAAACACCTGAAGTGGGAGTTATATTTTTATTGGAGCCAACATGTTACCCAGTGAAATAGTCCCACTAGAATGAATGGAACAATTTGCATGCTTACCATTAAGCACACTGAAGTCCTTCACTAAATCACCTCTAATGTGGACGTCGAACTTCCACTGACTTAGTAGAAATTCCGCAGTCCAAAAACCTGCGATTTAGAGTCCTCATGTGAAAGTCTATGTTTGTTGTCACCACTGGCTGTAACCCCTGTTGAACAGAAACGTCACCCCAGCTGAAAGCCCTCAGACAAACACCCCAGGAACACAAACCCTGCAGTCAGGAGTCTCCACCAAATGAACCCTAGCTTGTACCAAAGGATATGATATTTAAGCACAGGAGCATTTAAGCACAAGAGCATTTAAGCACAGGAATTCCATACGTATCTCACTGCCTTCTTTTTCCTGTTTATTTAAATCTGTTTCTTTTTAAACTGAATTCAAAAAAGAATAAGAGGGGGGAAAATCCTCCTATTTGTTAAATTAGCCTAAAGCAAACGAACTCAAACTTGTCAATGTTGCCCACTGTAATTCATTATTCTGATGCTGTACTCTTTTCCTTAGTGCTCCCCCTTCCCTTGCCTGAATAATGTTCTTTGAAGCCTACATCATCAATAAACCACTCTGGTGAGGTTTAGAGGGCCTAGAATAATGAATAACAATTAGGGGCATTTAAAAGGTAATATTTTTTCCTGCAATTTGGGAATTGATTTATGAAGTTGTGGATCCTCCAATTTCATCAAATAAATGGTTTCTTAAACCAATTCTTTTTACCGTCATGGTAACACCTTTAGATCTGGCACACTTAGCAAGCTTTCCTGCCAACTTACTGTTCTGGATGCAAATGAAGCACCTCTCAACTTGTACAATTAAGAGAATTCTTGTCTAAAAACATGAGTTTTCTACAGTCCAGTTCAACTGGCAAGATATTAGTTTGCAGTGAGAACCATCCCACTGACCCTCCTCTGTGTGATTTTACATTAATTTTAAAAATTAAAGCCATGGATATTTTTCCTCATAGCATTTCTTGAAAATGTGTTAGAATTTCAAGGCGTGATGAGCACAACTCGCAAAGAGAGCTGTGTTGTTAGCTTAGATAAGAGCGTGAAAGACTAAAGTCCTGCTGAGCAGCTTGGAGGAACAGATCATAAAGTCCAAACCATCCTGTGAAATCCACAGGCTAATGTGTAAAACACATGGAACGAATGAGAGAATTTAAAATGAGGGGGAGGATTTTCATAATTGCCCCAGTGACAAAGAAGCGTCCATGTCCTTAACAATACCAACTGAGAAGCCTAGACTGTAGGGTCACCAAACCTATAAGGGACCTTCATCTCTGGCTCAGCGCCAGGGTGCTTTCTGATCACCTTTAAACCACCAGCCCTGGGATGTGTCCAGTATCCTGCTGGTGCGTCTCCTAATGGAATTAAACTGTGATACCTTGCACTCTGCTAGAGACGACTGTATGGATAAAAAGATGCTGAGGCAACAGGCTTTTTTACAGATCCTTAACCCCCTTTGAGAGTATAAACCAGAACAACAGTAATCTTCTGGAGGCTCTAGGTAGAGCAAACCTCCAAGGCAGACTGTGTAAAATTTTGAATAGTATGAGAATTTCCTCATCTACTTCAAAAACAGTGAACATGGTGACTTATAGTGAACAAATACTTAATGTAGCCAAAAATATTGCTATCAGTATATTGCAAATAATATTTGACAAATGGAAATTGCAAATAAAGTCTCTTTCTTCTACAGGCTTCTCCCTGTTGTGTTGGGTGGGGTATTGAACACTGACTCTTACACTTAACATCACACATCCAATGTTCTTCCAGAGGGGATTGCTCAGTTTGTTAAGTATGCCTGTAGCATAGAGGAGGAGTGGAGGAGGAAGGGTGATCCTGGGATTTCCCAGATTTGAAGAACAAGGTCAGCATCTCCCAAAATCCTTTTGGCAAACATTCTTAGTGATCGTGTTGTGCTGCATTGTTTCCAGCCTTGGGTGGCTGAGTGCTTTGCTGTATCCAGCACAGAACAGCAGGAAAAGCACCTCCTTTAAATGTCTGCAAGACTATGAGTGTGGATGTCACTGTCTCTTCTCCGTAAAGCTGGCTCATTCAAGGGTTCACAAGTCTTCATGTGTTTCCTTTCCTGGTGTTGTTTTGGAAGGACCCCCCTGCCCCCCTTGTTGTTTTTTTTTTTATATTATTGGAGGAAACATCAGCTCAAAGTTAAGTATTCAAACCTTAATATGTAGTGTTTGTTTGCTTGTTATGCCCTAATCCTATCCCACTCCTTCTTTAGGCTTCTGAAAACATGGGCAAGTGCATTCTGGGCCTTTGTGAGCATCCCAGGATGTGTCCAAGGCCAGGTTGGATGGGACTTTGAGCACCCCGATCGAGTGGGAAGTGTTGCTGCCCTTGGCAGGGGGTTGGAACTGGATGGGCTTTTAGGTCCCTTCCAACCCAAACCTTTCCATGATACTATGATTTTACATTTGAAACCTTTGGTTTAATACTTTAATTCCTGCATGTTGCAGCTCACTTTGAGATCCTGAGTGTGGTGTTCAGCGGGATAGGGAAACCAGTGCTAGTGGATTTGGTGGACTGTATTTGGTGCCGGTTTGATAGTCACTACAAGGATCCTTCAAATTACCCCAGTGGTGAGTGTAGAGCAGGTGTCTGGTCAGACACAGACAGGGGATTCTGCCTTGCCTTTTGGAGGGTTTAGGTCCACCCAGACCAGGCTGAACTGAAGTGAAGGGTGGGGAAAGGAGGCTTCCACCTTTCTGCTCAGTAGCATACAATAAACCACTTCCAGAAATTTGCATAACCACCTGGGTTGGGGCAATCCCCATTTTCAGTACATGATGGGGGATGACAGTGATTGAGAGCAGCCCTGCAGAAAAGGACTTGGGGGTGCTAGTCAATGAGAAGCTCGATATGAGCCAGCAGTGTGATCTTGCAGCCCAGAAGGCCAATCATATCCTGGGCTGCATCAAAAGAAGCATGGCCAGCAGGTCGAGGAAAGTGATTCTGCCCCTCTATTCTTCTCCTGTGAGACCTCATCTGGAGTACTGTGACCAGTTCTGGAATCTTCAACAGAAGAAGCATATGGAGCTGTTGGAACAGGTCCAGAAGAGGACTACAAGGAGGATCCAAGGGCTGGAGCACCTTCCTTGTGAGGACAGGCTGCAAGAGTTGGGCTTGTTCAGCCTGGAGAAGACAAGGCTCCTAGGAGAACTTATAGCGACCTTCCAGTACCTGAAGGGGCTACAAGAAAGTTGGAGAGGGACTATTCATAAAGGCTTGTAGTGATAGGACAAGGGGGAATGGATATAAGCTGGAGAAGGGCAGATTTAGACTAGACATTAGGAAGAATTTCTTCACCATGAGAGTGCTGAGAGAGTGGAACAGGTTGCTGAGGGAAGTTGTGGATGCCCCATCCCTGGGGGTGTTTAAGGCCAGGTTGGATGGGGCGTTGGGTAACCTGATCTAGTGGGATGTCCCTGTTGATGGCAGGGGGGTTGGAACTAGATGATCTTTAAGGTCCCTTCCAACCCAAACTATTCTATGATTCTATGAAAACAATGACAAAATAGAATTATTTTTTACCCAGTCAGGGCTCTGTTGGTGCATCCTGGAGAAAGCCAGACATAAGTTTAGTGATGCTCGGTAGAAGAAAGATATGCAGAATTGTTACATTGGTTTGTGGGGTCAGATAGGTGCTCTGGAGAGTAAATGTCTTTGTGCCAGCTCAGGCTGTTTTCACATGTTCAAGCATGCATTTGGAGAAAGAGGAAAAAAAATAGCTTAAAACAGTGCCTTTAATTTAGATCTTTCCAAACGTTGTTGTGTACAGAATTGCTATGGATATCACAGTATTTATTTATCAACAACTTGTATGGGGGTTAAAACCAATTTTTTTTTTTGCCATTTCTAAAGCATATAATTTGCAAAGCAAAAGGTTTATGTACTCCTCACTGCAATTCTATAGACTGAGTACCTGTAACTCCTTTTCATGGGATTAGCCTGGAACTACCAAACCCCGATTCCCTCAGCAGCCGCACAGCCAGGGAGAGATTGCCTGGGCTGCCACTTCCAGAAACATGTAAATCACCCCAGCAATGTGCCGCTTCTTGTGCTTCTCTCTTGCCACTTCAGCAGGAAAATAAAAGTAATTAGGAAACTCCATTTGGCACTAACGCTGGTCGTTTGAAAGTGACCCACTAAGCTGCAAACCATTTCCCCTCCTCTCCTTTCTTCTCCACCCCACTCACAATCTAACTCTGGAATCTGGTCATCTCTGACATAGTGCTGATGGGAACTGAGCTGCAGTTCATGCACATTCCTGTTGTGTTTAGAAACTGTTGATAAAAGATATCGAAATATTTATGTTGGACATCTCTCTGTATGTCAATGCTGCCACGTCCTCACTGCTGCCAAATTCTGTCTCTCTTTATTATTTTGATATATGGTGGGTGATTGTAGAGCACTTGCTTCTGTACTCCTTCAAATGCCTGAGTTATTCCATAGTTCCTCTCACAGAGTCATTTGCTGCAGCTGTGACATTACTCATGGTTAACCTAATTATATCAATTTATTTACTCTTGGACACAGCAAATGCAGGATAGAGAGTGTGCTGTGATAGCGCCCACACTGCCAGCTCTGCAGCAGAGGTAGGCCAGAGGAGTTCCCATGAATCCGTTTGTAAAGGCCTTTGCTGCTGGAAGTGGGCAGGTATTTTATTTGATGCTCTGTAGTGGATTGTCCAATGTCTCATTGATATAAATAGAGCTACTGGGAAAGACAGAAAAAGATGAACTAGCTGACTAGCTAGTTTGACACATTGGCCAACATAATGAAATTTTGCAATCCTTTGTGAGCAGGAGTAACACGATAGCAAAAAACACTCAGGGATACATTGGATTTGCATGCTAATAATCCCTCAGTTACGAAATTAAGTCAGTTGCATTTATTGTATACTTTGTGTGATACAAGGGCAGTAAAAATGCATCTAGAATATGGATTCCTCAATGTTTCAAGGAAATGATCTGTAGCAGGCATGCAGAGGAGTTTAGTACTGCCACTTGAAGTATTCTGCCCGTTTCTGGAATCCTCAACATAAGAAGGACATGGAATTGTTGGAACAGGTCCAGAGGAGGCTACAAATATGATCTGATGGCTGGAGCACCTCCCATACCAGGACAGGCTGAGACAGTTGGGCTTGTTCAGCCTGGAGAAGAGACAACTCCGAGACCTTACAGCAGCCTTCCAGTCTCTTTAGGAGGTCTACAAGAAAGCTGGGGAGGGACATTTTACAAATATGTGTAGTGACAGGACTTAGGGGAATGGCTATAAAT
This sequence comes from Phaenicophaeus curvirostris, assembly GCF_032191515.1. Classification (NCBI taxonomy): domain Eukaryota; kingdom Metazoa; phylum Chordata; class Aves; order Cuculiformes; family Cuculidae; genus Phaenicophaeus; species Phaenicophaeus curvirostris. Next base: position 1,300,362 of record NC_091405.1, read on the forward strand.
TGGAGAGGGGAAGATTTAGACAAGACATAAGGAGGAATTTCTTCACAATATGTGTGGTGAGGGAGTGGCACGTGTTGCCCAGGGAAGTTGTGGTTGCCACATCCCTGGAAGTTTTCAAGGCCAGGCTGGATGGGGCCTTGAGTAGCCTGATCTAGTGGGAAGTGTCTCTGCTCATGGCAGAGGGGCTGAAATTAGATGATCTTTAAGGTCACTTCCAACTCAAACCATTCTATGACAGTAAAAAGTGGAAAGAAGTCTTTCCTGAAAAGTAATAATTTGATTTAGTGTTGTCTGTACAGCGGAACAGGTTTTAAATATAAAGACTGGAAGTCATCTAAATATGCATTTTCAGGACCTGTATATTGATTTAGATGTCCAATTGTACCCAGCTCCCCCAGTCAAACTTTGCTTGATGAGAATGATGTAAATCTTTTCTAGCTGTAATAATAGCAATATTTGTTTATTTTGGAGGTAGATTCAATGTGCCATGTAATTAACTGGTGCAGAGAATTAAGCTACAAAGCATACTATTATCTCTCAGGCTTTTTTTCAGGGCTGTATGAAATTGTCACGTATGACACTGGTTGTTGATAACTAACCTAATGAAATGATACCATCACACAGAGGCTGTTTCTCAGTATCCATTCCTACTGATAAGAAGTTATCTTTCTTGATATTGATTTGACATCTATCTGGTCTGTCTGTGACTTTGGAAACTAATGACTGAGGTTGTACTGAATATTCAGAGACAAATTTTCAGATGAGCAGAGGGCCTGCCTTCCTACTTCTCAGAAGCTTTTTTTTTCTCCTGCTGCTGATGAACCATGGGTGTAGGCATTAGCTCTGAGACTGCTTTTTATGACTGAAAATTGGATTAGCTAAGGGCTGATATTTGTGCTTGCGATGCATTGTGTGGGAGGAAACCAGGAGTGTGAGCATTGATGGTCTGCTGGTGAAATGAAGGGCAGCTTTCTTCAAGGGTCAGACCTGAGGTACTGCTCCTTTCCTTAAATTACAGCTTGATTTTGGCTGAGCAGCTCAACGAGCTGAGAATTATGAGAGAAATGCATTGCTCTCATTGACCACCCCATGAGGGATCTGTAGCTTTTGGAAAGGAAAGAATCGGACTGATTTTGCAGGACTAGCAGGACACTCATATGTGGACAGGACAAATAAACAGTGAAGGGAAAGCAGGGCATCAAGGCCCATGACAGGCGTGTACAGGGCTGCGAGAAGGGAAAAGATGTCTACGGTCTTGATGTCCTTCCTAGTTTTACTAGGATGGTGCTACCCGTGGCAGAAGTGGGAGAGGTGTGCAGGGGCCCAGCCAGGCTGCCTGTTCCGAATCTCTGCTGCAGTTGGTGTGAGGAGTGGTGCTGTGAATTCAGTGCACAGAGAAGGGTTCATTGTTTGTGACAGCCTCATGGGCTGGGCAGGAATTTGGTTGCATTGCTTGCCCTGCGTTTGCCCAAAGTGATTCGGAGACCATCAGAAGGTGGCAGCTGCCAAACAATCCAGGACATCTTTGGTTGTGGTCTGCCACGCATCTGGAGGACAGGGTCTCCGGTAAGGCAGAATTTTAAGAAAAACATCAGTAATGTGAAACCCCAAAGTCAGCCAACGTGATCTTAATCACACATATTTGTGCTACTTAACAGCCAGCACTGAAAGAGAATGAGGGTGAAAAAAATTCTACTGAGGGCACCGCAGAGAGGGAGCAGCATCCCTGTTTCAGTGAGTTGTCCTCTGGAGAAGCCTACAGAAAAGCCTCAGAAGAGCAGCCTGGGGTATTTATGGGAGGGCCCATCTGTGTTGGTATGGTGCATGATGTGATAGGAGCAAAACAAGCACTGCTGAGTACCCAGTGTCCAGAGGACTCACTAGTGAGGATTTGAATTTGGGTTGCCACTAGTCTGAGCTCAAGAACTTGTTAATGATTGTGACAATTCAGATGCATCCCTGGAGTGTGTCCTCTGGTTTCTGAAGGGGTTTCTATGCTCCAAGACCACCCACAATGTGAGCCAAAGCATGGTAAGCAAGGGCCGTTCAGAGGTGGACTCCCAAAGTGACCTCCTTCTGCAACCTAAACCACTAATGAGGGCACCTTTGTTTGGTGCTGGGCAAAGAAGATGAGAATGCTTTCCTTTGGGTTCATGTGCAGTGTCAATGAACTCCCAAGGAGTAAATAGGTGAGGAATGTTTGCAACAGCTTCCAGGGAGCTGGTACCACTTCAGAAAGCTCTGTTCTATAGTGGTCTTGTCAACTATTTAACCTTTCTGAACTGCCTTTGCCCAGCCTGCTGCATGCTGCATTCTTTCCCCAGTCCATTGCATTTTGTTTCTGTATTACACCACTTTTTAGTGTTTCCATATTTATGAATTTATCCATCTACAATAACAATTACAGTTGGAATGTTTACTTTGCCTGATAACATTTACAGTTCATCTACTGGGCAAATGCTTGTTATTCTTTGCTTATTTTTTTAAATATATATTATTAAATGAGCTTTTGTAAAATTTAATTCATTCCTCCCAAATATGTTCCATCTCACACAACTGGCAGGAACAAAAAACAAATCTGAATACAAAAAAGCAGGCCATCTTCCCCAAATTAAAACAAAAAATAACGGGAGAAAGATACCGTATTGATATAGGTAGAACCAGAGTCTGGCATTTAATTGTACTTGTTTCCTTGTGGTTTTACAACATGGGGTATAATTAGAGGTGACTTAAGACCCCTTTCTGTTTTATGTGAAAGAATTTAGGGCTGACACTCCCCAATGTGCTGGACAAAGTGCCTGATAGACATGGGCTATGCAGCAATGCTGTTTATCCTTTGGTGTTTCTGGTCCCTGATGTGAATTACAGCAGTCTCAGAGAAGCATTTTTATATTGACATGTTAGTGGTTGGGCAACTGGGCTCAGTGCAGCCATAAGCCTATGCCTGGTACCACGCCAGGACAGGAGAGGAGTGGGCATTGGCTGCTGACACCCATGGAAACATCCCGTCTTCAGGAACTGCTGAGATTCCTCAGGGCTGTGCAGTGGTTCCTCCACTGGCTCTGGCAGCCTGCTTGCCTACTTGGGTTTAACCCCAATCTATGCAGTGCTGTCTTCCAAAGCACCAGGCAAAGCCTGTACTGTTGTTGTGATGAGTACAGGGGTTTCAGTGCCTGTGGAGGGGCATGGAGGATTTCTCCAGCTCTGGACTAGCTCCACAGAGGTGAGAATGTCCTGCCCTGTCCACCCTGGTGCATCCAAGGGGTTAACATAGGACATGGAGGTTAATTCATTGCAGATAGCAGAGAAACTTGGTGTTCCTGTGCGCTGGAAGGATGTTAGCATGCAATTTTGGACCATGCCTTGCTTTCTGCCTTGACAAACCAAGCAGAGACTGTACCATGAAAAGGAAGAGGAAGCAGAAACTTGGAATAACATCTTGTTTGTCTCCACAGCGTGCTGCTGCTCATGATGTGGAGTTGGCAATAGTCCTAGTCTGCTTGGAGAATGCAGCCGTAGGCTCTGGTTGTGGGAGGATGAGCCCGTTGTTATCTGGCAAGCGTGGTGAGAAAGGGAAAGAAGGTTGATTCTGGCCAGGTGGGAGATACTTTCTGTGTGAGAACAGTGTGCATAGAAGCAGATGATGTTCCCACAAAAGAAGGGAGCGAAAGCCCTACAATAGGAGCCGCCAGCCAGCCAGGACAATAGGTATTGTCAGGAAGCATCTGCCTCCCAGAGGAAGCTGGGGGGGACCTTTCAGTGAATGAATGTGTTCATAATAAAATGTGCGTATTGACAGGTTCTGCAAAAGTATCAGGCAAAGGCAATCTAGCCCTTTGTGAGGTGGCAGGAAAGCCCTTCAGCTGAACTGTGTTTTATTTTCAAACTGTTTCATGCATGAGTACGTAATTCTCAAGGGTAGATGAGTCCAGATAATTCCTAGGGGCGAGGATGAAATATTTGAGGGAACAATCTCATGGGGAGGATCCCCAGGCCTGTACGTTTGGATGCTGGAAGGAGTCTGCTTGATAGTTTGAAAGTGAGATTTGACTGATGAGAGGGAACAAGACCCAGGTGTTCATTTCTGCTGAAATGTTGCCACTCTTATGAGCAAACTGGTAATATTAGTAATTATTAGTAATTACAGACTAGTAATGGTAGTGAAAAAAACTTCTTTAAATAAAAAGATGGGAAAGAGTGCACATCAGACAGTGTAACAATAAGATAAGAAAAGTAAAAGGGAGGATTGCCCAAGAGGTTAAAATAAGCCTTTCGAGTACATGCAGCACTGAAGGGTCAGCAGAGCCATTGGTGCTCTGACTGCTGCTGAGCGAACACGATTTTCTGATGGGGCCATAGGTGTCACGCTGGGTGCTGTATGGATGCAGCCCCGCACAGCATGTTAGTGGTGGAACTCAACTTCCACTTTTCTTCAACTTCTGTTTTCTTTATTTTGTTAAAATCTGCCTGTGCTGTTGTAAATAGAGGAAATTGGCCCAAACATCTAAAAGCAGCTGTCTGAACTTGTTAAAGGTGGTCATAAATTGTGTGATCAATTATAGACATGGAGCAGGGCAGCATTGCTGGCATGAGAGAAAACCCAAGCCTGAGATATGATGGTTGACGCCCGATACGGGAATCAAAACTGAACAGGTACCTCTGTGCTATCCTTCACTGGGTTTGTGGAGATGTGACCTGGAGAGGATAGCATTGGGTCAGCAAAAGCCAGTTTAACTGGGTTATTATTGTGCTCTGGTGGGTTTTATGGGGAAGAAGTAAACTGCATGGAGAAAAAAGGATGGAAAAAAGACGAGGTCACGTAGGAGAAGGGTGAGAGGGTGTCACAGAGAACAGGCTGGGACAGTTAAACAAAATTGAATATGAATCAAGGAGAAGGTGAGGAAAAAGAGGGGACTGCAACTGAGGAGTGGCACGGGCAGAGAAAGGGCAGGGCTGATCAAGGAAACATCTGCAATCCAAAGCAACTAGAGTCAGACTCACATTGGGGATGCCAGACACAAGAATTGTCTGTACCCCTTTTTGGGATTTCCCCTTTTGAGTTGTAGATTCAAGTTTTCACTTTCCCATTTATACGCTTCCCTTCAGCTCTATAGCTGCAGTAATACCTAGGGGTTTATATTTGCACTGCTTTTATGTGAAAATGATTAAGGAAAAAAAGGGGGAAAATTGTCCTTTTCCGTTGCATTTTTGCAGGACGCTGAGGCAGGTGTGGAACAGGATGCCTCCTTGTCTGTCTCCATCTCCCTTTCAAATGGAAAGGTCTCTTTCTACATCTTTACTTAGAAGTATAATCCAGGATCAATTAATCTGAAGAGCCTAAGCAATGCAAATAATCTCCATCCTATCCTGGATGACTAAAGTAAACTTTCCTGCTCTACCTGCGCAGTTAGATCCATATTGGTGGGCATTGCCACAACCCACACGGTTTTTATCACTGCTAAGAAGTTAAATCCACCATGTCTTTACCATGCCAAATAAAACCAAGAAGTCATGCTTTAAGTATGCACCTGTGTGAGATATTTTTATGAGACAAAAAGGCTTCCTGGTCCCTTGAGGGATCATTTCTGTGATGGAAAAAAGAAACATGGTATGGTTTGGCTGGGGGGGGCGGGGTGGGGAATAATTCTTTAATTGCTTGAGGCATGTCAGAGTTACTTTGAAAAGGATACGAACAGCATGGTATCAGCTCTGCGACTGTAAAGAACAAGAACCAATAATGTCAGATCCAGTTTGTTCTGGCAAATAACCTGGGTCAAAAGCACTGGGAGGGGGTGGCAGTAGGCTGAAGAATTTTCCCCATAGCAATTGTGTGTTCTTTCTGAACATATAATTTCAGCAGTGTTGATGCTGAGGTGCTAGAGGTAATAAAGTGGAGGGTGGAATGATGGAGGTCAGTGAAGCGTTTGTGCAGATGGTGGTGGTGCTGGCTGCAGGCCAGGTGAGGAGCAGTGCCTCTCTTCTACCAAGGCAGTTGGGCTGCTGAGGAAGGCCTAGTCAGAAGAGACTTCTTCCTTCTGGTTTTGGGCACCTTTTCTTTAGTCGGCTTTTTTTTTTTTTTATTCTTTGGATTTTTTGAGGCGGTTGGGATTTTTTTTTGATGCCCAAATGTCTTCGTCCACTGATGAATCACACCCGTTAGGGGTCAGATCCTTCTTCAGGAGTTTCTGATGGTCCAACAAAGCCTCTGTAGAAATTGGTTTAATCCATTTTGGGGTATGTATTGGTTTTGCACCTTCCACCCTTGCTGGCAGTTGGGTTCTTGGCAGCAGTGGGTTAGGGAGAGCTTGGCTGTGCTGTCCTTTTCTGCTGCCCAGGTTCATGCTAGGTTTACCCAAACAGTTTTGCCCTTCCTCCTTCTCATTACTTTACAACTGTATTTCTGTCAGCTCTGAATTCAAACTGTAGTTATTCACACAACAGTTACTTCACCATCTCCATCATGTTTCATGAAGGAAAATAGTGAAAAATAAAATCACCTTTGGTAAAAAAATTATTATTTTCTAATGAGATTTCAAAATGGGGTTTCAAAATCATGGAAGAGGACTGTGGGCAGAAGAGTTTGTTTCAAGTGTTTCCAGTGATGGTATGACTGAATATATATGATTTATTTCACTTTTTTTAAGCATTACAAAACTATGAATTTGTGATGAAAGGCTTGATGGCTTTATGAATAAGTGCTAGTTGATGCTATTTAAGTAGGATTCAATTAAATCTTCATAAACTGAACGGAGTGAAAAGGCTTGACATGAACTGAGGCCCAGGAAGGCAAATTGCCATGTATGAACTATTCCATGGAAATCAGATTACTTTTCATAGCTGCAAAAATGTGCTTAGCTTCAACATATTGGGCCAAATTCTGTTCTCATTTAAGCATGTGTAATATGGAACTAAGTGCAATATTTGGGTAAATCTATTTCAAATAATTAGTTGATAATCTTGGAGGGAAAAGAACCCATTTCTAGTTTAAATTTTAGTGTATTCTATTTTTCAAACAGATGTTCAGACTATTCTATTTTGGCACCCCAAGATGAAAAGATAGTGGAGTTGCACAAGAGGGGTTTTATGGAGGCTGTCAAAGGAAATGAGAGACCTCTTGGGCCAAAATTCAAACGAGTTCTATACATAGTTTCCCACAAAATTCTGATCCTGATTGATGTGGGGAATCCCATTGACTTCAGGAATTCCCTTCTCCATTTAACAGTTTGCAAGACTGGGGCTCTACAGAACACAACACAGTTGTCCTGGCACTGTGGAGGTAGATGGCAAAATGCCCTTGGCATAAACAACGTCAGGCTTTTCACTATTCTCTTTTTCAGAGAGTGAATTAAATCTGCCTCCCCTTTCCCCCCGCCAGTGAGTTCAATCTCTTGTTATTTTACCAAGTTTTTAATGTGAAATCTGGAGTAATTTTTTGCCATGATATGCTTCTATAGCTTTCAAATGTAAAGTAGAGGGAATGCATTATTGCCAGAATATGGATCCATGGTAACTGATTCACTTAAAAACAAACCTAAAATCTTTGTTTTATTTCTATTTTTTTAACCAGAGGGTATCTTTGTTCTACATTTACTCCAGACACTTTAGTACAATAAAAAGATGAAACAAAGTAGCATTAAAATTATCTCACACTTTTGAATTTGCTTGTAAAACTGTATGGTATTTACTAGAAAAAAAATTCTCTGGTTGCTTTTAGAGTTTTTGATTTTTGTTTTCCCCCTCTTTATAATAACCCTTAGTGTTAGGAAAACATTAAACCAGCTTCATGGGGTGCTGAGATACAATCATGCTAAATGGTTTGCCATTGTAGAGCCAAAAAGTCTGGCAGAATGGGGAGTGCAGTTGCAATCTGATACTCTCAGTCCAGCCTCATAGACCATCTTCTCCTTATCATCTGTGATTTTCATGTGGAAATTAGCATAAAAATCTTTCTTTATACAATGTCTTTACTTGAAGATCTTGCCAGCCTTTGCTTTCTCTGCAGCCTGCCAGGGAACACGTGGTTTTCTCTAAATATGGTGTGATCATAAATGAATATAATAAGGGATGCACAGGATTAAACTGCATGGCTGCAGTTTGTCTGATGTAACTTCCATTTGCTTTGACTTTTGCTCAGAACTCTGTGTTTTACCCTGCAAACACTCTGCCTTATATGGGGAAGTGGATGATACAGAAGAGTTTAATTGATGATTAATAAGAGTTAATTGACGATTAAGAGAAGTTTGAGGATGGCATTATCTCCTATAAGAAAAGCTGGTCCCTACTGAGTGGCCAAATCTGGTTTTAAAATTAGTAATAGTAAAAATAACGCCAGTTTGGCAGCCTAGCATTGCACCAATTGATTCATATTGACTTCCCTGAATTACTTGTGTCCAATCAAAATATAAAAGCTGAAAAAGTCAATATTTAATTTCAGTATTCTCTGCTGAAAAGACGTTTTCTGCAATTTTTAAATGAAGTGTAATCCGACCCCAACAAACAAAAGCACCCAAACCAAAACTCCCAAAACTTCCAGAAACTTTTGCATGTTCAGAACTGGATAATGCTCTGGGATTTGGGAATTCCCTAGTGCTGACCCCAAGAGCAGTGAGAGTAGGTCAGGCTCTGGGTGTCAGCCATGAAGTAATTTAGCAGAGTGGTCTAGTGTGCTTGATGTCCTTCCTCTGCAATTGAAGCATAAGAAGAGATTCCAGTGATCCAAAGCAATTGGAGACTTCTCCCTAGTTGGGGGAATTCTCAAATATGCAGTTGTGGCCACCTTCCATCCCCTTCACATGACTCAGACAGTGTGAAAGGGCAGCTAACTGGGGAAAAAATTCCTGACTCAGGTTTGGTTTGGAGAAGAACTCTTAAGAGTAAATGCTTAAATGAAATTAATCTGAACCATCCTCACTTCTTGGACCTGTAAATCCAGGCGGGAAATTGTTCAAGAACAGGTTTCTTTTTTTTAATAAGATCTCCAGGACTTTATTACTTCCTAGAGGGATGGAAATAGTGTGAAAAAAATGCTTTGTTGAGGTGTTTTGGCATTCCTCCATCTTGTTTTAGAGAAATACAATGGGCAGATTTTAATGGCATTTTTCTGATTGCAGTGTGCTCTGAATTCCTTTTATGTTTTGGGCAGTGGCTTGGAGAAGTATTATTTGCTTCTGAGCAGTTTTCACACCCCCACGCTGCTTTTCTTTCAGCAGAGACTGTGAGCAAGGGGCACATGTTCACAGGGGATGGACACAATAACTAAAGGTACCATTCTAGCACTTCAAAACACTCCTGAAATCCAGGAAGAGGGGAGCCTCTCCTGATTAGACTCAGACTGCTCTATGACAAAGCGAAGCCTCTCACAGGGGCACTTTAGTAAGCACAATGCAAAAGGCCATGGCCCAGGGAATGGAGAAACTCTATCAATGCAATAACAGGGTTAGGAAGGTTTTTCATTCTCTGTAGAGTAGATCATACTCCACTCTTCTCTAGACTCCTTGGCTGCCACAGTCCATCTGGCTCGGCACCACTGCCAGGTCCGTGCGTCCCTATCTGCAGGGAGTGGCAGGACAGTGATATGCTGTCTCAGCAGTTTTAGGACCCCCCGCATTCTTGGGTGCACAGTGCCTGATACTCAGAACTAAGTAACTTGTTGGCACAATGGCATCTCTTGTGCTGTTCCTTCACCTGGCAACTTTTCCCTAGCACAGGCAAATTCTCTCCTTGAATTAATGCACAAAACAAGACTTTAGAAGCTGCCAAGAGTCTCCTATAGGACTGAAGGACGTGGATGTTACATAGCATCCTCTCTGCCCGAAATCAACAGTAACCTTACTGTATTTCCCCACCTTGATGAAAGGCAGCTCACAAGATTAAAATAACAGGCTGCAAAAGCAAATGTGGCATTATTCCACATTAATCCTCTGACACAGCATTCACCTAAGTGCCACAATGGCCATCCTGTATAGACATGTGATTCATTTACCATTATTGGCCATAATTATCTTGCTTGGAATTAGAACGGATTAAATGGAACTTGGTGGTCTGTACAATTAGGAGAAGCGATGGAAAAGAATCTTAAAATAAGTGGTCCTAATCACATTTGCCCATAATCTCTGTTTTTAACAACAATTTATCACAGTGAATGTTTGTTAGTAGCCATTTGTCATCAAACATTAAACACACCTTTGATTTTCTTGTGATTTATCTGGAAGTTTTGAAAGAACGGCCATGTGGTTAGTTATGTACTACAAATTGTTATGGTTATAAAAACTGTAAATTACCTCCCTCTGTGATGTAACTTGGTGTTCAGTGGAACTAATGGAGCTTTGTCATAATGGAGACACTTGGCTTAAATTCTGATCATCATTACTTTTGATGTAATCCTGGAGCGGTCTCATTAAACTCAAGAATTTAACCTGGTCCACTTTTGGTTTAGCTCTAAAAATAATTTGTTCAGTGCACGTTCCTCAGAATTTACAGTCTTTCTGCTCTGAGCAAGTTTGGGGACAAATTCTAAACCTGTAGTCAAGGACTAATAATCTTTCTGAGATACTTTTCACAAGTAAAATATGATATACTATCTCCACTCTCTGAAGGTACTCTGGAAGAAAAAATAACAAATCAATTGCAGTTGGAAAGGGAACAAAGAATCTGATCCATTTCCCATCTTTGTTATGGTGAGAATCATAGAATGCTTTGGGTTTGAAGGGACCTTAAAGCCCCCCCAGTTCCACCCCTCTGCAAGGAACAGGGACACCTCCCAGTAGATCAGGCTGCTCAAGGCCCAGAGGAGGTGATAACTATGGTATCATGGGTCCTTCTCTGTGGTGCCTTTTCAAAGGGTGATTGTCACTGCAGTGAAAAGAACAGTCTCATCTTCCACTGTTATTTCTAGGAAGTCATTTGCACCCAGGTAAATGTTAAAACATGCCCCCAAGGAGATTTCATTCTGGCCTGGGCTGCTGGGAACAGAACCCATGTGCTTCACTTATTACCTTGAGGGTAATTACACTGGGGAGGGGCTAGGTTTGCAAAAGTCTCCACACGCCAGTTTCAGAAATCACGCCAAAACCATGATTTTGCAGAGCAGCGCAAAGAGAGGGAAGATTGACCTTTCTTTGTTAATAAAGGCATAAACCAACAACTTGCCTTGAGGTGGCCCCCAGAAGTGGGTGACATAGGTTCATCAAAATAAAAAAAATGTATATTCTCCTGCAGAAGAAAAATAAGTTCTCTCCTGAAAAGAGAACTTTGAAAATTTGCAAAGGGTCAAATAAATTAAAGTAGTTTTTACAGTGGACTTAATCTCAGACTTTTGCTTATGGAAATATTTGATGTATGTTTGTGATCAAAGAGTCACCAGCATAATTCAGTTTTCAGTCATCCCTTGTAATGACCTTAATAAAAAATGTTAAGATCATGAGGTATCCTGGTTCCTTGGCCTGTTACAGGGCAACACTTCAGCCTCGGGAATAAATGTGTGGCAGGGATATATCCTTGGAAGGGGTGTGAGCGTGTCGTCTTCACAGACTGTTATTGAAATTGCAAAGTCATGGCTTTTCTAGGGCACCAAGTATCTTCTTGGTAATTAAATATTCGCTCCCCTCTGTACCATTATATACCTACATGAAATGAAGGTAAACAATTAACTGTTCAGGAATGAGCACTGGAAACAATTTGCATTGTCTACTGCAAACTGCAGATGTGGTGATGAATGGAGTAATCTTGTCTGTCTTGGGATGCTGCTCAGAGCAAAGCAAGGCATCAGAATCTGGCCCTAAAGCAGTTGTACTGGGAAATGAGCTCAGCATTTCTGACTGCAGACTAGGAAAATCTGGGCTCAACTAAACTTTGCGAACTAACAAAGTGCTGTGGGAGCACTGGAGCTGCAGGAGCACCACTGGGAGGAATGGACGGATCTCTGGGAATGGAGTGTTGTGAATTTAACATTTCTGCAGAATGCTAGCAAAGCTGCACTACCTCAAGAACATGGGGCTACAAAGCCTTGTCTGGAAAGACCGAAAGATGTTTTAAAAATAATTTCATTTCTGAATTAATTAAAACACTGTCAGGATTGATTGGGCTGATAATGATAATAAGTAAAGGTGAACTTGCATGTCATTGGGATCCCTCAGGTGGATAAATGCTTCAGCGACAAGCATAGCTGTTGCACACTTTATATGATAACTAATATGCCTTTTATTTCTCAACTCTAACCTCTCTGTGCTGTTTTATGAATCAGACTCTATGAATTAGGAAAAAGGAGCCTTAGAAAAGGAGCAAAGAAGCCCCGTAAAGTTGGAAGCCAGACATAATTAGTTTGCACAGATTTTGTTGTTAGAGTTTCAGGTATCAAATCAATACAGTAACATTAATAATTAAGGACTTTGATAAATATTCCAAGTCCTAGATTAGAGCTTTGAGCTTTAAAATGCTAGCATAAAAGGTTTTCCTGAGGCTATCAGTGTTCTAAAGTGCTAGGATGTGACTTCTCAGCTACGGATACTGTTAAGAAATAGCAGGCTTCTGTACCAGGGAGAGATTTGGGTATCTCCAAGTTGGGGAGTACCTACTGGTTGTGCAGGTAAAGAGCTGGCATCGAGTTTGCGTGGTCTGCCTTTCCTTAGCAGTGACTGGGAAAGGAAATTGGAAATAAATCAAATAGTAGCGGACAACAAAAATGTTGGGAATGTTCTTAAATCAAGTCAAAGTGGAGAATGTTGCCATTTTTTTGGTATTTTTCCTTGTGAAAATACCCTGAATGTGGCAGGACATCAGAGAGCAAAGGATCCAAGGGACAAAGATTAGCCTGATACCTCTGATGTCCCCAGCATTGCAGTCCCTCTATGACTGTGACCTTCAGCTTGCTTGGAACTGGGCAGGGAGAGCTTCTCCTTCCTCCTCATTCAGTGTGAGTGCAAGTGAACCCCTTACTTCAAGTTTCCTCTTTGTATAGCAGATGAAGATACAAAAGTAACAGTCTAAGTCAGGAATACTCTTAATATTTCCTCTCCAAGTGTTTTACTTCTCACCATGCTATTTTTTTTTAGCAGATAATCTAAACCAGATGTTTCAGTTTTGGTGTAATTAAGTGGCTTTTTGGTTAAGCTGGCTCACTTCAGATTATCAAAACATATATATCTCTCACTCTTTTTGAACCCCTTCTGTTAAGACTTCCATTTAGAAGCATATCCAAACCAGTTTTGAGTAACTTACTTTAATTATTGTTTAATTTAGCATAGTGACATAAGCTACCTAAAAAGCCATAATACCAGAGAGAGTCTGATAATATACAGCCTGACATCACGGGAACATTTTCCATTGACATCACTCATTTGGAATGCAGACAATTTTCTGTAAGATTTGCCTGGAAGGAATATGATATTTCTAATTACTTTAATAGTTGCTAAGTAAGAAGGAAGAAGGTGAGTGGGGAGAACACAAAGTATTTGTGTTAATATAATGATCCAAACAGCTGTACTGACATAGTAATCTGTGTGCATAAGAAAGAAAATATAGAATATTAGCCTTCTGGAAATGCGGAGGATGAAATTAGGTCAGCCTGGGAAGTCTGCTAGAAGCAATGGAAAGGTCTGCATGGCTGAAGTCCTGTGCAGTTCAGTGCAAAATTGATCCAGTTTTGTCAGAGTTTGCAAAGGTAGCCAAGTGTCTGACTTTGCACTGAAGCAGCCAGTGAAGACTTGGGTGATCCCTGGAGGTGTTCCAGGCCAGATTGGATGGGGCTTTGAGCACCCTGATCCAGTGGGAGGAGTCCCTCCCAATGGCAGGAGGTTGGAACAGGGTGGGCTTTAAGGTCCCTTTCAACCCAAACCATTCGATGATTCCTTGAATCTATGATTCCCTGGGCCGCAGGCTGGTAGCCTCCCAAACAGTCCTCCAGCTCCTGCAGCTGGATCAGTGGTGTCCACCTGGAGTTATCTGTGTGCTACTTTGGATTTCAAGCATGGAGAAAAACCACAACTAAGGACTTGAACTGCTATTTATTCTGCTAAATACCTGATAACCCGCTGAAAAATACAGAGAAGCTAACACAGCAGTGTATTTAAACAACTTTATAAAGGTGCCTGGAAATACTTGTTATTCAGGACTAAAAGGTCAGTGTACATTTTAGGGATGGGATAGGGATGGGGTGACAGTTTTTTAAACCCATTGCTTAATATTTTGCATTAGCTAGAACTTTGTTTCTTGTTTCCCAGCAGAAAAGGTCTTTAATTTGCACGAAATAACTTCACTTTCTTTGAAAGAGTGTGAGAGGCCAAAGTACTGCAGTTGTTATTCTGGAGTGATTCATTCTGGTTGAGTTTATTATGAAAATTACAAGGAATTTATTTGTTTCTCCCTGTGTGCCTGCTTGAAAGGCATCTGTTGTGGGCATAGTCTTACTAGACAAAGCTTTTGGAGGCCTGTGTCGCTCCTACTAGCTCTCATTTCTCATTGCTGTGCAGGCACTAACACTCGCCTCTTCGTGTTGTGGCCCAGGTTGTAGGGAGCCCCAAAAGCACAGCAGAGCCGGGCAGCAGCTGCTGGCCTGGCTGAGATAACTGCAAATGTTCCCACATCAAGGTGTTGTAACAGAGCTAGGAAAGATGTTCCAGAAGCTGGTTTCCACTGGGCTGTGGCCTTGTGTCAGGAGGGTAAATGAACTAGTTAGGCGTGTGCTCCTGCCAGTTCTTGAAGAGCCTTTACCAGTTACTTGCACTGTGATTACAGATAGAAAATAAATTTCAGTAGAATTTTATGTGATCACAATCTTTTTTGTTGATCAGAAACCAGGATATATGTCTGAAGGAGAGTCTCCAAAGTGTCAGAGATGTGTAACTCTGCACAGGCTGCTTAATGTGAGTAGGACTGTGCTGGTAGATGAGAAGCTCCACATGAGCTGGCAATGTGTGCTTGCAGCCCAGAAAGCCAACTGTATCCAGCAGAGAGGGAGAGGATTCTGGGATTCTTCCCCTCTACTCCACTCTAGTCAGACCTCACCTGGACCCCTGCACTCAGTTCTGGAGTCCTCAGCATAGGAAGAACATGGATCTGTTGGAGCAAGTCTAGAAGAGGCCATGGAGATGATACAAGTTCTGGAGCACCTCCTGGATGAGGACAGATTTAGAGAGTTGTGGTTGTTCAGTCTGGAGAAGAGAAGGCTGTGAGGAGACATTAAAGCAGCTTCCAGTATTGAAAGAGTCTACAGGAAAGCCGAGGAGGGGCTCTTGATCAGGGGGTGCAGGGACAGGATAAGAAGGAATGGTTTTCAGCTGAAAATGGGGAGACTGAGATGAGATCTTAGGGAGAAATATTTTCCTGTGAAGGTGGGGAAGCCCTGGCCCAAGTTACCCAGAGCAGTGGTGGCTGCCCCGTCCCTGGAGGGGTTCAAGGCCAGGTTGGATGGGGCTTGGAGCAACTTGATCCAGTGGGAGGTGTCCCTGCACATGGCAGGGGTGGAACTGAATGGGCTTTAAGGCCCCTTCCAACTCAAACCATTCCATGATTCTATGCGATGATTCTATGATCAGAAACCAGGAGATAAGTCTCCAGGACAGCCTCTGTGTATTTAGAATAGTGTAACTCTACACAGGCTGCTTGGTGTGAATAAGACTGAGAGGATTTAACCTCTTCAACTTCTTCATTCTGTGATCACAGCAATTTTCCACCACCCAGAGTAGGCCAGGAATCCCACTACCCAGTTTAATCAGTGTATTTCTCATTCTTTCACTTCAAGTGGCTCATGGCTATCCTTCAGATGAAAAATTAGTAGGAAGGCATTTCTTTAATTAAATAGATAACCCAAATCTAGAGGGATCAACTCTTGGCTCTCTAGGTAGGGCTTCACCTTCTTGGCTTATGTAAGTTATACACACACAAATATTTGTTTGTGCACTGTAATAGGTAAGTATTGCAGTATAATATGCATAAATTCCACTGAATTAACCCACGTCTATGTGGAGTGGTTGGTGGAGGTGCCAATCCTTTCTTTTTTTTATGAGACTCTCCCCTGTGAAGTGCCAGGAGAGCCTGAAGCTCCCTGAGCTCTCCCTTGAAGCAAGGAGAGCAGAGCCTGTGAAGGAGGCAGGCGTTGTCTTACCTCTTCTCCCTCTATTTTCAGTGGTGAATTTTAAACAAAAGTCCTTTCTGCAGGGAAAGTCTTTTCTTCATTGTTTTAGTAGTAAAATCTGAAAATCCTTTACCAAGGCCACCCAAGATCAAGGGTTTGAGAAAAACAAAACAAATACTTAGAAGAAGCTCTACACAGTCTGCAGATGGATCACAACCCCCCTGTCAGGCTTCCAGGCTGCAGGACAAGCCCAGCAGAACAGTAGCTGTTATCTTGTGCTGCCCCGGCTCTGAGATAGCTGCTGTGAGTCCTGGGGCGGGGGTGGATTTCTTCAAGTCAGGGTCTGGTTCTGACGCGCAGCTTTATTTCTCATCTGAACATGGTAAAGTTGGAACTAATAAAACATAATGGCTAGTTTAATTAAAACAATTTAGCAGAGACTCCTAGATGCCTTCTGATAGAAATTACTATCCTAGCTTAAATTTAAAAGAGTCTGTGGATATTCACTGGATCTTGGCTCAACAAATACGCACTGGAAATTTCCATTCCAAGCCTTTATTAATTGTGTTTATAAAATTTACTTTCATTATCCATATTTTTTACATCAGATTCTTTCACTTATTTGTGCTGTGTATTTTTATTGTGTATTGTTGGCATAGTAATTCCATATATTATCTGAGTCTACAATTTTGGCTTGAATTAGTGTTTTATATACTGCATTTTAATGGGAAAACTTAATCACAAATCCACAGTGGACAGAACTGGCTTTCTCAGCCTGCTTCTCTCTTCAGTTCTGTACTTTGCATTAAGGACAGTGAGCCAAATGCTTAGTGGCACACGACTGCTGCCTGAGTACGCGGTTGGGTTGGGATTGAGCAACCTGGTTATTAGACCCTGCTGCTGGTCTTTGGCTCTAGGATCTGCCAAACCCAAGAAAGAGGAGATCAGCATAAGCAATGGTCAGTGAGGAGGCAGGGATGCAGCATCCTGTGGCTGTGTCTTGCACATCTACCCTGCTCCTGGAAGATAAGATGGGATGGAGAGTGCTTGGGTTTGCTGTGTTGGCTTTGTGCTGGCTGGAGACTCTTCCATATGGCAGAAACACAAAGAGAAGAGGGGCAAAAAGAGAAATGAGCCTATTTTTCCTTGGGGTGAATAGATGCTCAATCCCATTCAAAATTGAATCTCTTCTCATTTTGGTTTTACATGGCTACAATACCATTCACCTCCATGGAGTTATTCCTGATTTATGTTGGTGCAAAGGGAAGGTTAGGCCAATGGTTTGTTAACTCTAAGGCTCAGAAGCACTCATAAATCACTATTATGATGTCTCCTGTTTCTTGCAGAAGGGTTACTGATGGGCAGCTGCAGGCAGTCACCCTGCCTAATGTAACCCTAACTTTGCCGTAATGGTTTAGACTGGGAAAGAAACTGCAGTCTGCACACCCCCTTTGAGCTCTCAGGTGAACCTTAATTCCTGCTGAATTCCTAACTTGCAATGACTAAGATATTTCACAGATTTTTGACCAAACCCTCTTTGACAGACATAACACTTCTGCAAAACCATTCAGATTTTCCTCTTAGCATTGGTCTAACAGAGTTCAGTACAAAAAAGTTTGAGTAACGAAAGGAGCTCTGTAAGCCTTTTACTCCCTAAGGTATTGGCACAAGCAATATATTCTGGCTGAAATATTGTGCAGCAACCTGTTTAAGGTGATGTATTTGCAATTAACCCCTAGCTGATAGCTCTTAATGCAAAGTAACCTCTTTTTTACAGTGCTCTATGTACTTACTTTTTAATAGCAAAAAATTGTTTTCTTACGGGGACATAGTTGTTTGAATATTGACAGTGACCTGCCTGTCCCTGATCACCCACCGCCTCTCAGCATCTTACCGAAATAGTAAAAAATAACTTTGGCTAATTGCTTTGGCTGCATGTAGAATCCTCCCCAGGGCTTGTTGCTGCACTATCAATGTATCAGATGAATCGATGCTGTCGGTGCAATAATTTTAGGCAGAAGACAAAACCACTTCAAAGAGTATAATGACTTGAGAGTTTGTCAATAAGATGTCTTAATGTTTTTGACAACACCCATTTTGTTGACACAGTGGGTGAGGAAGCCTGACATCATTTATTGTGTCAAGTGAACAGATTTAGCTGCTGGTGAACCACATGGTAAATTAGACTTTTCCCCCTTCCTGTTTGTTCAAGCTATCAATCCTGTTTTCCTTTTGGAAGCTGATGATTACTTTTTGCCCCATAAACTAAAAGGCAATTTCATTATTTCTTAGGAAAGAAAAGGAGTGTATTTTCTGAATCCCTCTGGGAGGAGTTTCTGAAGTGTCGTTAATTCATATTTAGGAAACTATTCGAATAAGGTATCCCATCCCATTGCTAACAGAAAAAAAGTGAGATAGTTTTATTTATAAGTATGGATCTTTTATAAGCTAAAATCTGTTTTATCATGTATGGCAAGTTCCCAGCTAATTTAGAACATTTAAAGTTATGCAAAATCATTTAGAGGGTTGAAAAATATATGAAGATATGTAAAGACACTGAGTATCTTGTTCACTGCTGTAATAACAGAGAAATCAAGACCATGTTTTAACTTAGGAATTTATATTTAGAGCCCCTTTCAAAGAGGGTTTTTTCTGTACCTGTGTGTGGGTTTAGTTTGTTCTTCAAATGTTTTCCCTTCTTGTCTACTTAATCCTTATAAACTTTGATAGACTTTCATACTGATTAATATTATTCATACAGAGAAGGCCATAAAGATTGTTGTTCATCAGTATTTGTCTTCAAACTTTGAAGTCTCCTAATTGGAGGAAGATAGCTACATTAAACAATTACCTAAATGCTCAAAAGAGAAAGAACAAAAGAACTAGGGAATGATGTAATCCTCAAGGGAATTGTGTTTCTCTCTCCAGGAGGAAGCTGTTCTCTTAAAGTTGGCACAACTCTTGGGATGCTCGGCTGTCACTTTCTTCTCACATTTATTCGGAATGAACACAATCCATCCATCAGTGCTTAAGGAGTTTTCTAACAGTACAATGACCTTGAATGGGGCACATTGATTTTCAGCAACGCATCACAAATAGGGTCGTTACTGAGTCATCCAGCAGCGGATGTGATTGGGAACAGATTTCTGAAATTCCAATACTGTGCCACCTGCCTCTGATGATGGATCATTCCACTGCTCCCCATCAATCCTCCCCTTCCGCTAAAAAATGTGACACCTGTATGAAATTTATCATTATATACAACACAACCCCCAACCTGTTACAGTGGGGGCTTTTCAGCAGCTTCTGCCCCTCCTGTAAGGCTGCTGTACAGTGGCGTTAATTTAGAGAGGTGCTTCTCATCAAAGGGCTGGGTGGCGGTGGGGACAGAGATGCAAGCACTATAGGGAATTAATGCTGCAGCTGGGACTGAGTGATAGATAAAACCAGTCTGGATCTGAAGCTGCTCAAGGTTTACACTCGATCAATTAGGATGATTGTTCTGCGAATTGCAATGGGCAAATGTACCTATACAAAAAGGGCATTAGTGAAATTGGGGAGGAAGAACAAAGAGAAATTAACTGATGTTAAAGCAAAAATCTGGGAAAGATTTTTGTGTTCTTCTAAAATGCCTGATAGTCTCACTGAGGCTGGGAAAGGGATCTTCCCAAATTATTCTTTAACTGTATGATAGTACAATTGAGAGAAAGGTGCTTGTATTTCTTCTACAATTTGGAAAAGTCAAGTAAATTAATGACTTCCCCCCTCCCCCTCATTATCATATAAATGAAAGAGTAAGAACAAAGGCCTGGATCCTCAGAAGTTTTTAGGTCCCTGATGTCTGCTGAGATCAAGAAGGATTTGGACACGCTTTATATTTCAGGTTTATGACTTCTGAAGTAGTAAAGGAGGAATAATTCATCCTTTTTTTGGTGTTTGTTTTGGGTACAGTGGTTCTATAACCAAGCTGATGCATTTATGGTTGAGGTTTTTATCATTTAAAATGGTTAAGAATTAAGTACTGCATTGAGCAGATGGGAAGAATAAATGGCCTGGTGGCTTGTAAAGAGGCAAATCTTACATTCCTCCTTATTACACTCAGTTGCAGCTGATGCTAAGAATCTTGAAAAGGACTCAATTAAGTAGCCTGTTAATTTATTCTTTCTCCACCTGTGGGTAATTGTGCAGTGATTCTATTAAAAAATGTACAACATGTACTCCACAAGCAGATTAAAACCTGCTCCCAGAATAAGAATTAACTATCATGGACGTGGGACAACAAGATTGTGGTGAGGGGGGTGAAGCCCCTCCCACTGTAAAGGAGGATCAGGTTAGTGACCACCTGAGGAATCTGAACATACATAGGTCAATAGGACCTGATGAGAAGCATTCCAGACTCCTGAGGGAACTGGCCGATGTGGTTGCCAAGCAGCTCTCTATGATATTTGAAAAGTCATGGCAATCAGGATGAGTACTTGGTGACTGGAAGAAGGGTAACACTGTGCCCATTTTTAAAAGGGGTAGAAAAGGCAACCCTGGGTACTCCTGACCTTGTCTGCCTCACCTCTGTGCCTGGGAAGATCATGGAACAGACCCACCTAGAAGCTCTGCTAAAGCACATGGAGGACTGGGAGGTGATTAACGGCAGCCAGCGCAGATTCACCAAGGGCAAGTCCTGTACAACCAACTCAGTGGCTTTCTAGGATGGGGTAACCACGGCAGTGGACACAGGAAAACTAACAGATGTTATCTATCTGCACTTCTGCAAAGCCTTTGACGTGGTCCCCTACAACATCCTCTTCTCTAAGTTGGAGAGATATGGATTCGATGGGTGGACAGTTTGGTGGACAAGAAACTGTTTGCATGGTTGTATTCAAAGAATAGTGGTCAATGTCTCGATGTCCAGATGGAGATCCATGACAAGTGGTGTCCCTCAGGGGTCAGTACTGGGACCAGGGCTGTTTAATATCTTCATCAATGATCAGTGAGATTGAGTGCACCCTCAGCAAGTTTGCAGATGACACCAAGCTGAGTGGTGCAGTTGCCTCACTGGAAGGATGGGATCTCATCCAGAGGGACCTGGACAGGCTGGAGAATTGTGATTGTGAGAATCTCATGAGGTTCAACAAGGCCAAGTGTAAGGTCCTGCACCTGGGCTGGGGCAATCCCCGATTTCAGTACAAGATGGGGGATGATGTGACTGAGAGCTGCCCTGCAGAGAAGGACTTGGGGTGCTGGTTAATGAGAAGCTTGACATGAGCCAATTTGTGCTCACAGCCCAGAAGGGCAACTGTATCCCTGGCTACACAAAAAAAAAACATGGCCAGCAGGTCGGGAGAGGTGATTCTGCCTCTCTGTTCCTCTCTTGTGAGACCTCATCTGGAGTATTGTGTCCAGTTCTGGAATCCTCAGCATAAGAAGGATATGGAACTGTTGCAAGGGGTCCAGAGGAGGCTACAAAGATGATCAGAGGGCTGGAGCATATGAGGGCAGGCTGAGAGAGTTGGGCTTGTTCAGCCTGGAGAAGAGAAGGCTCTGAGGAGACCTTACAGCAACCTTCCAGTACCTGAAGGAGGCTTAGAGGAAAGCTGAGGAGGGACTATTCACAAAGGCTTGTAGTTGTGTGACTAGAGGGCAATGGGTATAAACTGGAGAGGGGCAGATTTAGACTAGACATAAAGAGGAATTTCTTCGCTGTGAGAGTGGTGAGGCTCTGGCCCAGGCTTCCCAGGGAAGCTGTGGCTGCCCCATCCCTGGAGGTGTCCAGGCCAGGTTGGATGGGGCCTTGGGCAGCCTGATCTAGTGGGAGGTGTCCCTGCCCATGGCAGGGGGTTGGAACTAGATGATCTTTAAGGTCTTTTCCAACCCAAACTATTCTATGATATTATGATCTGAAAATTAAATCAACTTTATAATATTTCCTGACTAACTATTATTGCTCCCCTGTAATATCTAATTCCTTGTTAAGTCAGGATGGCCTTATTGGCCAAAGTACAATACAATCAGGCTATTATGGACCACTATGGAAACAGTTTTGCAACTGCTGTATAGAAAGATGCACATTTTGCTCTTTTTTAATGCCAGTACAGTGTATCAGTGTCACTGCAGTGGCACTGGATGTCTGAGGAAGTTTTCTGCATCTTTTGGACTTTACTTTAGACTTTGTCCAACCTTCTGTGAGTGCATAGGATCAGCTGATGGTGGTCCATCATCCCTGGGAAAAATAAGCCCTGAATATGCATCCAGACACTGCCAGTAAGTGTGTGTGTGCCCTGGAGTGCTGGAGCCAGATGTTGCTTATGGGACATGGGTCAAAACAGGGGTGATGTTCTATTTGACACTGATGAGTTGTTTCAGGAATTATCTAAATTAGAATTATAACAGAGAGGTCCTTCCTTTTGAAAGATAGCTTTTAGGCCAGATATGAACAAGCTTTTCTTGACAAGTTCTGGTATTTTTTAAGGGCTATATGCACCTCTAAAACTCTTTCTAAGATATTATTGGCTTCTTCCAGCCTACTTGTCACATAATCATAGAATGGTTTGGGTTGGAAAAGACCTTAAAGCCCATCCAGTTCTACCCTCCTGCCATGGGCAGGGACACCTCCCACTGGATCAGATTGCTAAAAGCCCAACCCAACCTGGCCTTGAACACCTCCAGGGATGGAGCATCTGCGACTTTTCTGTGCAGCCTGGGCCAGGGCATCACCACCCTCACAGGAAAATATTTCTTCCTAAGATCTCAACTCAGTCTCCCTTCTTTCAGCTTTAAACCATTCCCCTTTGTCCTATCCCTGCCCTCCCTGATCAAGAGCCCCTCCACAGTATTCCTGTTGGCCTCTTTTTCTGAAAAGACATTACAATTATCTGGCAGACAACTACATACTCCAAGTAAGCATTAGCAAGCCATCTTGCATCTTTAGGTATCATGAGGCATATGGCTTCAAGGTATGCAACTTCTGTAAAGTCTGCAGTCTACATAAATAGTTAAATGGGCCTATTCCCCTTGCTAAACCTCTCAATAAGACACAGCTGTTCTAAGCATTATAGAAGACAGTGTAAATACAATCCTGCTGACAAGGAGAGAAAAGAGAGCATCTCACTCAGTCTTACTCTGTCTCAGATTTCTCAGTGGTAGAATTGGCATCATAAAATGTGCTGTTGTCAAAGAGGTCAGTTGAGGTTTATCGCAGAGCAGTGAATCAAAGCTAAAGTGCATCAGGGAAAGTAGACATCAGCTAAGCAGAGCCCAAGTCACAGAAATATTACCACAATTTTGGAAATTACTTGGTATGAAGTGGGAAGTTTCAGAAGTGGGGTTTCATCTCTGATTTTTGTACTTAGCAAGCCTCTCACATGAAGAGCTGTCTTCTGTGGAATGACTGTTGGAACCTCTCCTACTCGGGCAGAACAAGGCTGCATGGAGGGAGAGGTGGCTAGCAAGATTCAGATCCATACTGTGAGGGTTGTGGATTCTTGCTCCGGGGCTTTGGCCAGCCTCTCGTTCAATACAGGCTGATGTGAGTGCACTTCACCACAACAATTAACCTTGTGTTCTGCTAAAGTTATTATTACCTTTGTCTATTTATAAGTTAATTGCCTGAGAGAACTCATTTTAACTGATCCGAGTATTAAAATATATGGTCTATTGAAATAAAAACCTGAAGTATGTGCTGATGTCAGGCTCGTCTGTCTGTAGACTATGCTGGGGATGGTAACTTGTTGAGAATTAAAGAACTGTGGTGATGGAATATTTCAGGCCTGCTCTAATTACAAAGCCAACCTGAAATGAGTCCATTTGCATACTAAACCAACCTCAGACCTTCTCTTATCTTTGGCAAGATAAACTTGCATGTTAGAAAAGGGAAGAATATTTTTGGTGATGGCATTTATAGCATGCATTTGACTTGCTCTCTTGCGTTCGGTCCTGTGTAGAGGTGACAGGAGTGTGAGGCGCAGAGGTCAAACAGTCAGTGAGCTCAGGCTTTTCTGCCCTGAGAGCTGGGGTGACCGAGGGACGCCTGTACGGCCCCTTCTGCTGCCCCTTCTCCAGGGTGGATATTGTGGGGGGCAGTAAGGGAAGCAGCATCCTTAACTGTCATCACTAAAGCCATCGGAGCTCTTCTCTCTGATCAGGTGAGGTGGAGAAGCAAAACCACAGATGGGGAGACACAGAACTAGGCTGCATGGGTTTATTTTGAGCCAAGTATTTAACCTCTCTGTGTCTGACAACTGTAAAACCATTCTTAAGTTTGTAAGCCACATTATAATCATGTTTACTGTATGTTGCAAGCTTTAACTTTTTGTGTTAGAGAGTACTTGGACCTCACCAGGTAAGTTTTGCTGCAAAGAAAGGATAGAGACCAGCAGAAGACCCAGTGGAAGATGTTTTATTTAAGGGAGTTTGAATGTGTTTCTACATGTGTTTTACAAAGAAATGCATTTGTTTTAACTCTGGATATCACAATTATGTGAAAACAAATACAGTTGATGTACTAATGTAAACCTGGGTTAGTTTTTCAGAAGGCATTTCATTGTCAGTATTTTTTTCCCAGGCACATTTTGCATATATCTCTGGTCACTCTAAACAAACAGGAGAATTTTCTCCCAGCAGAAGTAAAAGCCATTAATACTTGAGAATTAAGTTGGTATTTGAATAATAAGTCTCATTTTTCAGGGCTATGTATGTCAAGTGATTGAATTTCCTCAAATCTGAAAGACTATGTCAACACAAGAGAACGTAAAAGTTGTAGAGTTCAATTTTATTTGATTTGGTGTTCAGTTCTACAAGTTCCACCATTGGTTAACCCAGTGATGGCAAAGAGGTAATGCTCACAGCTTGCTTCTCAGTCTGCAAATAAGACATATTCACAGCACAAGAAACACTCAATATCCTACTTCTCTTAAATACATCTTAACACCCCAAATATTAAAGATCGTGGTGCAGTTTTCTTCC
This sequence comes from Phaenicophaeus curvirostris, assembly GCF_032191515.1. Classification (NCBI taxonomy): domain Eukaryota; kingdom Metazoa; phylum Chordata; class Aves; order Cuculiformes; family Cuculidae; genus Phaenicophaeus; species Phaenicophaeus curvirostris. Next base: position 1,325,386 of record NC_091405.1, read on the forward strand.
TTTCCTTGGGAGCTTTCTCCCTGAATTCGCTGGGATTACAGCAGTGAGCATGTGGCCCAGTAGGTTTGGGGCATTGCAGCTTGGCATGTGCTGTTTTGTGGCTTTGCTCTCAACAGGGTGAGGTGATGGGCTCTTGGTGTCCCCCTCTGCACAAAGCTCTTTGCAACAGTGCAGCAGCACCATGGAAATAATTTCCAGCCACCTCTGTATGACCCATCTTCAGCCCTATGGAAAAAGCATGTCTGAGTGGGAAGAGCAAATCATGCTGGATGTCAGAGGGGGACGAGGTGGGAAGGGGATAAACGCCCTGGTCACCAGATGTCCATTCTGGGGCAAGAAAAAGGATCTATCATTCACGTACATGAATACGTCAGTGCTGATGCAGGAACAAAGTTGGTTTAAAATATTTATTGCCTGAGTTGGGCTGTATTCGGCTCAGTGCATCTGCCCTGCTATGCCTTCCCACTCTCACAGTGGGAATCCTTGCTGTGATACCACTGGTGTAAATGAAATCAGTTCTGATTTAGATTATTCTGAGAGGGCAATCCAGCCTGGCATTCCTGCCTGGGAAAATGGTCTTAGTGACATTGGTGACTACTGTAAAGGAACCTGCCGTACAGGTTGTTCACATGATGCTCTGAGGCATCTGAAGCTGATGCTGCTGGAGTAAGGACACTGCAGCATGTAAATACCAGACCCAGCTGGTGGGCTGCTCTTCTGCTGTCAGCATACGGAATGGCTCTCGGTCTCTAATTCCCAGGTCTCCATTGCTGGATCTGGTTGCCCCTTCCTCTGTGCGCATGGACTCAAAAAATGGCAGCATAGTGTTCCACAAGTAAACTTTTTGTTCAAATCAAATTTAGAGTTGGAAATATCAATTAAAAGAATGTCATTTCTGTGTTAGTAAGAGGGTGTTGACTGCCAAGCAGCCTGATATCTTACCATATGCCTTACCTCAGCCACACTGGCAATTAGGCCATCAATCCAGAGAATTAACTTCAGCAAGACATTAGTCATTCTTGGAAATTACAGTGCTCATTTCTCTCTTTCGTATTTAAATGGTAGGGTTTTCAAGCATATTTTTATGGACCTAATTAATGCATGTGACAGGCTCCTGATGTGAGGTGGAAGAAATGACAATTGAATACCTTGGAATAAGCACATTCCAGAGGGCGCACAAGCAGGTCTTTATGCAGGGCACTGTGGGAGGAAATGCTCAGCAACAAAGCAGTGATGTGTTTTCATCTGAAACAACAGGATTGGAACAAAATAAAGAAAATAATTCATTAGCATTTGTGAGGGAAGTTTGCAGTACCCCTCACTGTTTTGTAGTTCTGTGGATTTGTAGTCTTCTACAGGGTAACTTTTGTGTGATAAACCCACCCCTTATTTTAAGTTCCCCCTCTGGACCCTGCAGATCAGGATGAGATTGATGGCAGGGACACTGGTAAGCCACCAGAGTTTGGGCTGTGTCTGAAGAGGTGCTCCATTGCTGACTCATCAAATTCAAGGTGGGTTGGAGTTTTATCACTGTGCAAGTTTAGGCACTTTTTCCATCTACTCCTGATGTACCCTGTGACGTTTCTGTATTCTCTCTAGCTCTCATGGTGTAACCAGTTCACCTCGTTATGCAGGACTCTGCTCAGAAGGGAAAATTAAAATGAAAACAGAGCTGAAGTTAATAGAAGTGTTCATATTTCCAGACATGCCATCTCCGGAGGCTAACGCTAGAGCAAAATTGATAATGTTGTACATAACAGACTGTGACAGATTAGACTCTCACCATTCCAGGTTGTTCTCCAACAGGAAAAGAATAAATGGGAGTAGTATACAGTGTTTTAATAAAACAGCCCCCTGAATTTCAGAACTCTGATGTGGCATACTGTGGCACAAAGTAGTACCCAGGTATTCTTTTTTATACTTTGACTACCCAGATACACTGTGTGTTCAGGGCTTTTGCTCTTTCAAACATTAAACAAAGGATTTCTGCATACCATGGGATTACTGTGGGACTACTAGGAATAAGCTCACAGTTTTATTTTTGTGGTATTTATTAGGAAAAGAAGTACAAAGCTCAGGCTCTCTTAAGAGACAATGTTCTTGTTCCCTTGAAGGCAGAGGGAGCATTACCACGGAGTCAGTCCAGGTGCCCTCCATGGTTTATCTTAGTCCAGCTAAGGTGAAGTATTATCTCAAGCTGCCACCGGCTGATAGGAGCCAAAGCCAGGAAATGTGTTTGTTGTCTTCCCATCTCACTCAGGTATTTCTGAATCCTCCTTCTGTGTCTTTAGTTAGAGCAGGCAGTGGTTAAACTGCATTATTTCCCTCTGAGCAGGCAACTGCTGCACTCTCAAACTGTTTAAGTGATTAATGGGTTTAAACACAGGGAGCTGTGTGACACCTGTGAACCCTGATTGAGATCCAGCAGCTGTCTGGCTCTGACCTGGGCTTGGAAAACCCACCCTGCCCCAGAGAGCCAGCTTGGGCACCCTGAGACCATGCCTGCACTCCCTGCAGCACTGAGATGCTGGCAAGGGGCCGGGGCCCTGTTGGAACACATCTGCCCTTGCACTGGAGGAGCTGGTCTCCATGCAAGGGGATTTGCGTGTTGCAGGGGTTCATCTCTTACCTACCAATAATGAGCTTCACCCAGGATAAGGACCCTGTAGCCTTGGCTAAGTGATTCCTTAGGTTACTGTATTTAAAGTTTACATCAGCAAGCAAAGTAAGTACACAGAGAACAAAAGAAGCTCTTCATCGGGCTATAAGATGGGTTCCATACCACTTAATGTTTGTGTGGAGATACAAGCAATGGGATCTTCAACTTCTAGGACATGCATATACACCCCAAACTGTCACTTTCTTCCAATAAGATTGGGCCTATAAAATGATTAGTGTTCTACTGATTGTTTTAAAATAACTTGAGCAGCATCTGAATTTATTTACATACATGCTATTGCCTTTCATAAACACAGCTGTACGCAGAATGCCAATTCAAGGATATTTTTGGAAGTTCGTCCAGCGGTTCAGCTGGGATTAAGGCAGCTCACTAACCTAATCTCATTTTTCTCCCCTGGCTTTGGAACTAGTAGGTGGCCACCACGTCCTTGTTTCTGTGCCCTGAATAACCAGAGGCATTAAGGAGCTTGGGCTGATTGACTGAGCATATAGGGTTGCTACTGAAAGGATGTTGGAGTAACTGATTGCTCCTACTGGGAGGGATGCCAACATGCTCTAAGCCAGTAGCCACCATCCAGCACACCCTCGCCTTTTCCAGAATGGTAGTCACAGGCAGCTAACCCAGGTGTCCAGGGCTTGTGGGAGGCAAAAAGGCAGTGGGGTCATACCTGTGTTCCCTCCAGCAGTCCTGGTGCTTCAGGCGGCTCCCTGCTTTGTTCACACCCTGCTCATCTGCGTCTAAGCTCTGAGAGCTGGAAATGAGTGACAGCAGAATTATGGATATAGGTCAAAATCCATTAAGACCACACCTTTAGCAGCACATATTCACCCTCTGGAATTTAATATTGCTTTTCCTTTAGTGATTTCCTTCTCCCCAGTTGTTTGCTTTTGAATTTAGGATAATATAAGTCATTATTTGAAGTAGGCTGTTTAGAAAACCCTACACTGTTATTATTTAGTAAGCTAGAGTTACATTATCACTGGCTTCAATCTATGTTTGATGAAAAGATTTTTCCTATTTAAGAGGCAGAAAAAAAAAAGTAAAAGTCTTTAATGGTTTTTGTACCTATTCCAAGATCATCAACATGCAGTATAATTAGAAAGTTCTTGTCTCGTTTAAAATCTTTTTTCTGTCTCATGGGACTTCAGCATTAAAAATGCAAGATTTATGTATATCATATAATTATTTATTTGTAGCATAGGAGCACTTAGAGGTATCATTCAGTCTTGGGGCCCCATTTATTTGAAACTCTGTTTTAGCAATAGCACTATTGAGTCAGATGGAGAAATCCCAAGCTAGAATTGTGCTAAGTATTGTACAAATATGTAGTGCGGTACTTACTGGCTGGAAGAATTTATATTCAAAGTAGTTAAAATGGACAAATAGTTAAGGCAGGAGAAGGGAAGGATCACTCACCCAAATGTGTCTGATGAGGAAGAGAAGCGTATCATGATCCAAGACTAGATTTAGTCATGTTGAAAGTTGAGTTAGGAACCTGGAGATGCAATGGGTCAATTAGTGGGACACACAGCCTGTAGCTTGACTCCTGCTGAAATGCACTGAGATTCAAGTACCAATTTAAATGCTAATCCCAAAATGTGTGTAGGGGGGTGTTGTTTAGACACCTGAAAGTCTTTGTCGGTCTGGTCTTTGTGAGGATTTACCTGCCCTACATGTGCAGCCTTGCTTGGGTGCTGGATGCCAAACCTCGGAATCCTAGAGCTTCCTTCACTGCTTCCATCCTTACCCATGGATAAGGGCTTTTCCCCTGCTTTTGTTTTGTAGGTTTGTAGTCTGGCTCCCTAAAAAAAGACAATGATTTCCTGGCTACTCAAACCGGTATTAAACCTTGAAGGAATCCATGTCACCAGGCAGCCTTCCAGACCATTTTGAAAGCTAAATACTAACAAGATCTATTATGCCCTTGTGCTTCATTCTCTTTCTTGGAGTACTGAGTGTAGCATGTGACTTTCTTTGATTTTTCAGGCTATTTGCTCTTCGTATGCTACAGTTCTGAGTTAGAGTAATTCCTGGAAGACAGAAAAAAACAATTTTAATACAGACCACTGTGCAAAAGGTGGCATTTTGAACCTTTGCTAGAAATGCAAGGGAATTAGTGAGTAGAAGACTTATTTTTCTGACTAATTGACAAAATTAGAAGTAGGCTTTTAGGGACAAATAGTCCTAAGATTTATCTGTTGAAGATCTTCCCAAACAGCTAGGAATTGAGAGTGAGTCGATGAACAGCTGCCTTCAGTCAAGTGCAGGGTCTGGTGGGTCCATACACACAATGGAGTGAATTTAAGTGGTCAGCCGGGAAAGGGGAATGCTCACTGGCCTGGCTGAGAGTCCCTGGAGATGGATAAAGTCTGCATCCATTTGAAAGTCCCTCTCCATGAAAAATCAGCTCTGAAAGGTGGGGAGAGAGTCTAACCAAATGTACTTTTCAACTCTCATTTGAGGGATTTGGGCTGGGTTTGTCACTTGAATGCTTTGTTGACAAAGGCAAGTCCCCAAAGTTTTAGGGACAAATAGCAAATTGAGTCACTTCTGATTTGCATAGGACTTTTGGAATTCAGGAGCAGATGTTTAAATTAATATACATATGTATTCCACATATTAGCAATCCCATTGAACTGTGATGCCCTTCCCAGCTAAACCCCCCTTTCCAGAAACATATCCTATCATTAGCTGCTATCTGGAATCGACAGCGGAGTAATTTGAACTCTGGCTCCCAAGGGCCTCCTCCTTTACTTCCTGCTCTAGGAATAAGGTGTGTATTGATTAGATATCAGGCTGTAATTGGGCTCCGATCGCTCTGCCTCAAGATATATGATGGAGATGACAGGAAACAGATACCCTGTTGCTACTTGTAAATAGTCTGGTTGAACAAAATGGTTGGTAACTGCTTCAGTGCCATAGGTTTTTAATGCCAGAATAGGCTTGCTTTATGACTTAGTTTGATGAGTTTTTGAAGGGAAATAATATCTTTATTTCTGAAGGAGCTAAAATAATTCTAAATAAAATGAATTCCTCTTTTGAGGACCGAAAATAATTACCTAATAGAGCACAGCTTGATATAATTATACAGTGAGCATGTCAGGCATAAAATTAATGAAGTCCATAACCCTAATCTGTCATCCATTGAATAATCTAACAAAAATAAAAAAAAATAAAGATGCTGTTCGAACTAAGGATGTCAAAAGAAGGTGCTTACAGTAGTCGCGGATCTGGAATTATTCATGACTTATCTGTTCCAAGGTGATCTCTCCTACACATCAACTGGACCAGGCTAACTATGAGTTTGTCAGAAAGAAAACTGTATAGATGTGCAGATGTTTTGCTTCAGTAGGTCACAAAAGCAACTTCTGGGTTCAAGGGGGGATACACACAGGCCATCTAAACTTCAAATATAAACAAGCTTGTAGTCTTAAAAATGTATTTTAGTTGTGGGGCAAGTGTGCCACAACCTGAGAGAAATGCCCCTTTTACTATTTATATGGAAAACTCAGAAATAAAACCCCAAATCCATAGACCAAGGGTGAAAAACCCTTGGCCTTTTGAGAAGGAACAGACTTGGGTTTGTTTTCTGAACTTATCTTTTGGGGTGTTTTTAATCCTGCAGAAGAGAATCCTGAATAAACAGTCAGTTTATTCTGATCAGTGATTTATCTGTGTGATTCCTAGAGCCTTGTGTGAAGTTTTCAAAGCTGCAGACTAAAGTAACTGATGTGTTGCAATAATATATTTAGCACATGATAAGGTGAACCACAGGGAAAACAGAGGGAAGGGGAGGGAAAAAAAAAAGGCACATTCCCTGGCTGAGAAGTTATTGAATGTTTAAAGCTTGGGAACGGATAGTTTAGAGAGAAGTAGATTTCAATGACTTCCACTCTGTAAATAAATTGCGAAATCTAATGCGCTAGTACTTCATTTCTCTCTTTCAGGCGTATTTTGGATGGCATTTGTATCACATTTATACTCCAAACATAGTTTGATTTTGCATACAAGACATTTATATTCTGCTGCTCCTCAGAGTGACCTTAATGTGATATATTGGCAAAGGGAGGTAGAACGATTCTATTTTGTGAGCAATAGCAGAAGGGAGAAGAAGAAAATATTTGTGGTTTTTAATAAGATCTACCATGCATACCTATATCTGTGCAACATATTACATGCATTTCTGTTGCTATTAGAGCTGTAATTTTCTGTTTCTTTTTCTGTAGCACCTGATTTTCTTCTTATTTGCCCCTGTATTGCGCCCGTGTAACACCACGTGCTTCATCTGACTTCCTATTGACTTCCAGAATGCAGAGAGATGATGTCTTTTTGTCCCTTCCATCTTCCACATGCCGTATCTTTGCTCTTGACAAATGTAATAACATTTGAATCATATAATATACCTCCAAACCAAACCCCTGACAGTCCAAACTCTTTGCCATTCAGTCACAAAAGAATTAATGAAATATAACTTCCGGAGTGATTGATCTGTAGTCTTGTTCAACCTCCTTATGAAAAGAGTCAAAGCAGTCCTATGAGTTCAGTGCACTACTTTTAGATCTGAGGAGTTAGAATAAGAAAATCAATATGAGTAACACTGAAGTAGGAAGTAATGAACGGAAGGAAAAGCTTTTAGTGGTAATCTGCTTGGATCTCCATTCAAGGTGTCTAACCACAGCGAGGTTATGACTCTGCAGAGCTTGACACACATGGACATGCTGAGCAGATGAAGTTGCATACCAGCTTTTAATATTCCCTTACTTTGTATCAGATGGATGCCTCTGAGTTGAAATACAGTGATAGTGTGTTAGCCCATGCTTTTACGGGAATTGAGGGTCCTACCTCATATTTGTGGGTGAGCTGATGGCGATGCCAGAAGCTGTTCCTGCCCTCTATGTCCTTGGCCACCCTGGTGCCCTCCTGAATGTCGCAGTGTAAGTATGCCACGTAACTCCTACAGATCACTTCTTAGTTCAACTGTCAGGGTTTCTGACTCATGTGTCTCAGCCCTACAGTCTATTCCCCTGTTTCCCTCCCCGTGCTGCACCCCACAGAATTTCCACCAGCAATCCATCAGAGAGGTTTGGCTGGGGCACCACTTTAATTTCATATGTTTATAGCGCTGTCAAACAAAAATGAAGCAAGACAAGAACCACTTCATCATGTAGTTAACCATAAAATGTTAACATTTCATACTCACTCATGGTGTGCTTGAGTGCCTGAAACAGGCACCAGGGAGCGAACCATTTTGTGGGCTCAGATAGGCTTGGTATCTCTCCCTTTAACTATTTTTCAGGATTTCTTTGTGATAATCAGTTTTTTTTCATTGGGACCAAGTGGAAGGGACAATGCAACCGTGTTAAAGATACCCAGGCAACCAGTGATACATGTGTTCCTCAGAGAAAGCAGCAAGGAGTTACTGTACTTTATCAAACTGCTGGTATCAGCACAGTGTCTTCAGAAATCTGGTTTAGACCACAGAAAGAATAGGGCAGATCAATGGAAAGAATATATTAGGAAACCTGGAACATGGGAAATTATGGTTGTTAAGGTTAATTTCCAGGGTTATAAATTACAGAAATCATGGCAAATATAGAAAGAGAGGTTTAAAAAAGAGCCAGTCCTTAATTTCTGGGTTGAGTTCATGGGACCACAGAATGTCCTGAGTTGGAAGTGACCCACAAGAATCATGAAGTCTAATTCCTGCCCATGCACATTCATGCCCATTCCTGTCCCAAGTGACAGGGTACAGGACGAGAGGGAATGGCCTCAAGCTCTGCCAGGGGAGGTTTAGGCTTGACATTAGGAAAAAATTCTTCACAGAAAGGGTCATCGGGCACTGGAACAGGCTGCCCAGGGAGGTGGTTGAGTCACCTTCCCTGGAGGTGTTTAAGGCACGGGCGGGTGCTAAGGGGCATGGTTTAGTGTTTGATAGGAATGGTTGGACTCGATGATCCGGTGGGTCTCTTCCAACCTGGTTATTCTATGATTCTATGCACAGGACAACCCCAGCATTCGCACCGTGTCTGAGGGCATTGGACAAATGCTGCTGGCATATTGTCAGGCTTGGTGCTGTGACTGCTTCGCTGGGAGCTGTTCTAGTGCAACACCACTGTCTGGAGAAGAACATTTTCCCAATGTACAATGTAAACCTTCCCTGGCATCTTCCTGCTCTTCCCTCCCGTGCTGTCATTTGTCACCAGAGAGAAGAGCTCAGCGGCTGATCCTCCTCCCCATGTGAGGGAGCTGCAGAGCACAATGAGGTCTCTTCAGTGTCTTCTTCTCCAGGCTGAACAGACCAAGTGACTTCAGCTGCCCCTCGTATGGCTTCCCTTCTAGCTTGATCTTCTGCCTGATCCTAACAGTATTTCTAGATGGCAGACAAAACTGCACTTCATTTTATTAATATAATTACTTTTACATTTGTCATAGATCTTTTCTTTGTCTCCAGGGAGTTTCAGACAGTCAGCAGGCTGTCAATTAGAGACTGGTAGAATACACATTTTATTACACAAGATCAACTAAATGCTGTCCATATAGAATGCGCTTAACTTAGAGAGTATGAGTACACAGGCTGGAGCTGTCAAGCTCCTGGGGCAGTACCATCTTTGGTCAAGGAGCCATTTAGAGCATTAGGGTGTGAATGTGTCTGCAGTGAAAAGTTTGGCCTCTCCAGTGAATTTATCTGCATCTTTGCAGTCTTATGTTAACAGGGTTGTGTGCCTTCCATTTGGAGTCTAGGCAGAACTTCAGTCTGTTTGTTTCTAGTTATAGGTATGACTGTATTTCTTCTCTTGCAAACTCTGTTTTCTGAGAGTAGGTCCCTTGGTTTGATCTCCAGCTGTCATTCAAACCAAGCTGAAATCAGCAGAATTAAGCAAATAGGGGATGAGATGAGTAAACCAGCCCTCTTCACCTGTAAGGAACACTCACTTCAGTTAGGATGGTAGATATGGGGAAGGATTTGCAAGATAGGGCCTTCCATCAGGAGAAACCCACGTGAAAAAATCTGAATAGCCAGAGATTCTAAACAGTTTTGACTGATTCTTAATGGGGAAAATAATTCTGTTTAATGGGAATATCTTCAAATGATTTAAAGTTGATTTGGGCAGTTTATATGTCTTAGTCTGGTTTGTTTGCTTTTTACCAGGAGGGTTTATTGGTTTTAGTGCTATGATATATGCAGGAGGGACACGTGTTGAGGGCACCCCTGCCTGCTCCTGGCGGCTGGATTTCTCCTTTCAGATCAATTACAGACATCAAGTTGCCTCACTCAGTGCTGCAAAGTTATTGTTGGCTTTGGAAGGCAGAAGCCTGCATTTTTTCATCTGTGCAGCAAGTGTCTTCACCTAACTGCATCGGCCTGTGGATGAGGATGTGCTTGGTACCTCTTCACTAAGGAAATGAGACAGAAAATTGCAGAACAGAATCCAACATTTTGGCCTTTTTTTCCCAACACATCACAAATATTCCTCCTGTGATGAGCTTTGCATCTGTCAAAAGCCAGTTGTGTCAGGATAAAATAAGCCAGTGTAAAGAGGAGCAAGCAGTCCAGGGATATAAAAAATGGAGTAGACTTACTGTCTGAGAAGAAAATCCCATTCAATGCCCATCCCCAGTGCTCTGGAGATGTACTTTTTGTCCTTGGAAATTGACTGTGAATTTACAGTTGTCCCAGCCTTTCTTAATGACTGGCTAAAACAAAAATCCCAGATATACCTCCATTTTGCAGATGATCCCATCTCACCTGAAGCACAAATCTCCTCTTCCCCCTCTGTCACCAAATTCTCTTGGTTGATCTTCTAGTGCAGATGCTACACTGTCAGCTAATAAAAGCCCAATGCCATTAAAGGAAAAAAAAATTCTCACCATTCATTCTTCCCCTGCTGTCAGTTCTTAATTTAAGAACTAGAACTTGTGTCCATTATTGTACCATATTTCTTCAGGACATAGTGGTGGGAGGGAGGAGCCCGTGGATAGGACACATTGATGAAGTTTCTCTGTTAGATGCCAAATTTTGGCTGGATTCTTGGAAAATGTTGCTCTTTTTATTAACTGATGTGTAATTCAGACCGGAGAGATATTGTGTGCTGGTTTCTGACCTTTGCAAACACTAAATCATGGAAATAACTGATTTATTGAATTTCTCCTCCCTCCCCAAAATCTTGCCAAAGTGGTCATGACCACAATAAGTGAACTGAAGTGACTTTGGTATTCGTATCATATATAAAATATTTATTTTGGGATGTAGTTTGTGAAAATATTAATGTAGGAGAGTTTTGGCCAGAATGAAGCTTATAAAGAAGTAACATTTAATCATTAGAGACTGAACCGCATTCAGGCTGAACAGTGGTGTTCAAGATGACTTCTTGAATCAATTTATTCTATTTCTAGTATTAAGCTTCAACCTGGCAGAGCCCTAGGGTTGTCCATAATTCCGTAGATAGTACTGTGTCAGTGTGCTCCTAAGTGCTGTCTGTAGTGTTTTGCATTGTATTTATTAGAATGTTACCATCTTTACAAAAGTAGGGTTGTTTTTTTTTTCTTTTAGCTTGGACAGGGAGTAGCATACTTTAGAGGAATGACACAGGTCTTTCTGTTCTGCACCTTTCTGATCATTAGCATGTTTCTTCAGTGTCAAATACATTGAAGGAGGTAGAAGCTTGAATTAGAATATTATGAGTTAACCTCTCCATAGGGTAAAGTCCATTTCAGTCTACCACATATTCTTTGGTCTTGTAAGACCAAACTGTTCTGGTCACAGCCAGGTCCGTATATAAAAGGTGTTTCATTATAAACACGTGTAGACTTGTGACATCTGATTTCTTTTTTATGGCCTTTAGGTACATCTGTAGATGACATGGAAGATGTACAGAGAGTGTGAACAGCTCAGGACATACACTGGGGTGCACACCAGTCATCACAGCATGGTTTGAGTGTGAGGGGACCTCAAAGCTCCTCCAGTTCCACCCCTGTCATGGGCAGGGATGTGTCCCAGTGGATCAGGGCACTCCAAGCCACATCCAACCTGGCCTTGAACCAGGGATGGGGCAGCCACCACTGCTCTGGCCCACCCTCACAGGAAAACATTTCTTCCTAAGATCTTCCTAAGATCTCTTCTCACTCTCCCCTCTTTCAGCCTGAAACCATTCCCCTAATCCTATCCCTGAATTCCTTGATCAAGAGCCCCTCCACAGCTTTTCTGTAGACCCTCTCCACAGCTTTTCTGTAGACCCTTTCAGTACTTCCCCACAGCCTTCTCTTCTCCAGGCTGAAGGACGCCAACTCTTTCAGCCTGTTGTCACATGAGAGGTTCTCCAGCCGTTGGGTCATCTTCATGGCCTCCTCTGGACTCGTTCCAACAGATCCATGTCTTTCCTGTGCTGAGGGCTCCAAAACTGGACACAAGACTACAGGTGAGGTCTCATGAGAGCAGAGGGTAATTCCCTGCCTTACCCTGCTTGTCCCACTGCTTTGGATGCAGCCCATCATAAATTATTTTCTTCTCTATTGCTTCCCAATGTCTTTCAAAGGTAAATTCAGGGTTGCTTGTTTGGGGTTTCAGTACATTTTCAATTATTTACTTCTAAAGATCCTGCATTTGTGTAGTCCCTCTTAACAAGTATGTCTTCACCATGGTGTGTTTGCGTGCCTGTGGTGTTCTGCAAACACAAGCAGTGTTTTCTGCTGAGCCAGCTAGGGCAGAAGGGGATAGGACAAGACAATTGGTGTGTGGTACTGCAGGCTGGTAGCCCAACCTAGTGAGAACCTTGGCAGATTGTTTTGCATACCATGGAACAGGAATGAGCATCCTATATGTCTGAGGGAATTTTGGATTTGGTAAATGGCAAGTGTGGAAGGGTGATGGTATCTTCTCATAGGTCAGGTAAGGTTATGCATTGCCTGGAGTGACTTTCTTTTGCACAAGCATTGGATCATCCATGTTCTAAGGCTTAATTCTTCATATTTACCCTAAAAAAACTCTCTTCGTTAGCATTTTGGAAAATGATAATGTCAGTGAGGTCATTGCAGAATTAGATGTTAGGAAAACCACTGGATATTTTGTTAAATAAAATGGTCCTTGCCAATAGTTTGCAATCAATTCTTTAAGTTTAAGCCACATTTAAAAGTTAAAATGTGTCTGTCTATGGATAAGATAGATAAACTTGTATGTGTATGTGGTAAGGCCTAAACCCCTCATTAATGAGAGGTCTTTTTTTGTTGTTGAGATCTTTAAAATAGATAGACAGCAGTTTTGAAATCTGAAA